>NC_133324.1:471046435-471361793 GCF_042186555.1 Aquarana catesbeiana | reverse complement strand
AAATCCAGATGGTAGGCACATCAGATTTCTTTTAAAACCACAGACACAGTTGTTAGTTGTTCACATACCTTAACAAAAACAAGGCATTTATAGAAACGTACAAGAGTGACAGCAGAAAAAAAGACCAAGTGATCCATTTTTTTTATATTTACGGTATACGTGTTTTTTTTTTTTTACTTTTTTGTTTGAGTATAGATCTATGTTTACAGTTACTGTTGACTGACACAGAAACCAGATTGAATGGTACTACTGTACCTAATCTCCTATGTGCTGATTTTTTTTCTCCTTTTACTATCCTACTTACCTCGTTAGTGACCCATATTGTTTTTTTTCTTCATTTTACTCTTACTAATTTGCCTGATATATATAATTTGCCTCTAGGATGGTAGACTTTAACAAAACCCACTGATTACTGACACCTGTCGTTTTACTCCAACTTTTTTAGCGCCTATGTTACTCAACAGGCTACTTGAATTATAAAGGTTCTATCACATAAGACCCCCCAAAGACCATATGAAAATAAGCAAAACAAGCAGACTACGCAACAATATGTGCAGTAGCAATATACTTTTATATTTAAAAATGTTTCATACAATCCACAGAAAAGTTATACTCAATGTCACTTGTCAGCAGAGGCAAAATGCAGGATTACAGCATATAACAACACTTACAGGCACCGTGATAGAAGTGTAATATAAAATGAGTAAAGATGCATAATATACAGATTTAAAATATCATAACAAAAAAATCAATAGTGCATTACTGACATCTGTGATAAAAAAGGAGAAGAACCTTAAATAGGCAACATTTCCAGGGGGAAACCTCCTTTATCAAGCCTGTTCCCACCTAAAAACCACAGACACAGAGTTTAGTGTATGTCCACTGCTAGCTAGGTGATCTTAGGCCAATGTCATTCTAGCAATCATACCGATCGCTAACATGAGCAGGGAAAACACCTGCTTGTATGTGTCACTCTTGGTCCCACAAAGGAGGGACTGAGTCCAGTACCATATAAATGTCCATAACCTCGTACATAATTTGCATTAACAAGAGGAGGCTAGTAGTTACATGAAAGCAAACAGCATTCAAATAGAAACCTGACAAGGGAACATCCCACCATTTGTCAGAGTTATAGGGGTTGCCTTGGTCTTAGACCACTTATATTGGTAAGGCCCACCGAGATGTGTGGGGTTAGTTAGAGTCACCCTTCCTTTGAAATGGAACAGGGAGGGTTGACGGTTCTGGAGTCCTTTTGGTGGTAAAAATTGCTTCTTTAGAACTCTCACCCAAAGTATCATAGGTTAGTCTCTTAGGTGAGTAGATGGCCCTCTTTGGTCTCCGTTCCTTTGGCTTGGATGGCCCCTCTCCAGTGGATTATTCACCCAGTTCTGGGGGCGATTGGATAGTCTCTAGGTCTTGGACAATCAGTGAAGTTGGGGAGTCTTGCTGAGTGATGACCCTGAGGTACAAACTCTGGGGCCTCAGGCTGAGAATGCTAGTGTCAGTCTCTCCAAAGGGGAAGGAGTGGCATCTGAAGGCATAGATGACCACAGCCAGTCCATACAAGCATCCTCTTCCTTTTATGGATCTGGTGGCGAGGGTTGTGATCTGGTGACTGGAACTAGTCTGGAGGAAGA
The DNA here is from genome assembly GCF_042186555.1 of Aquarana catesbeiana. Taxonomy (NCBI): domain Eukaryota; kingdom Metazoa; phylum Chordata; class Amphibia; order Anura; family Ranidae; genus Aquarana; species Aquarana catesbeiana. Next base: position 471,360,156 of record NC_133324.1, on the reverse strand, counting down.
ATATGGGCTGGGTGAAAACGTGGCTGTGTTTGCAAGTACCCTGAGTTCACTCAGCGGTAATAGATGATTTCAACGCCAAGTCTTTAGAGGCCCTGTCCTCCCATCAGGATAGATTTGGTACACAGGAAAGTAAGGGCAATTGTTTTCAGATTAGATATTGCTGGGAACTCCACTGGTCAACTATCTTATGCTTCCCAGAGTGCCACAGGTTTCTCAGCAGCACTTTACATCCAGGCTAAAGGTCATGAACTCACAGTTTCAGGTTGTAACACTTCTTGTTTTGGCCTTTAGTATCAGAAGCGGCTCAAGCTTTCTCATAGGCTGTTTTTAGGTCCCTACGAAGCCTTTCCACATAGCCTCTGTGAGTTGCAGCTGACATGCCATCTATGGAGATGCCAAAGGCCAAATCTACTGGCAAGTGAGCATCTCTCCCAAACATGAGTATGTAAGGGAACTAGCCAGTCCCCTCCGCATCATTCTCTGTACTATTTTAAGCATGCACCACAGAGGAGATGTGCCTGCTCCAATGTTGCTTTCCTTCTTCAGAAAGGTTCCCCAACATGTCAAGGAGAGTTCGATTAAACCTCTCTGGCTGTGGATCCCCTTGAGAGTGATATGGCATTGTTTTTGAGTTCTGAATGCCCAACAAGTCAAGCTATTATCTAATGTGCCTGCTTTTAAAGTCTCTTCCTTGATCAGAAGTCAGTCTGTAATGAATAAAGAACTTCTCCACTAACACCTTGGCCACTGTGGATACTCATTGGTCTTTTGTTGGGAACGCCTGGGCATAATGGGTGAAATGTTCTTTCACCACCAAGCCATTTCCCTGTTGACTCAAGTCAGGTTCTAGGTATAAGAAGTCAATGCACACCAACTCAATAGACCCTTGACTTTGAAGTGTGCTCATAGGGGCAGCTGTGAAGGCAGAGTCTTTCTTTGAATGCAGTGTAGGCAGGAGTGCCAGTAGTTCTCGACTTCGGCCCACATGCAAGGCCAGTAGAAACAGTTGCTCACTAATTTGAGAGTACTTTCAGGCCTTAAAGGATAAATTCACCTTTCATAACATGTTACATGTTGCACCTATATTCGAGTGTAACATGTTACGAATGGACCAGCCCCCGCACCTCCCCGATCCCTGATCTGAGAGATAGCCCCCACTAGCTGTCACCATTTTAAAAAAACATGGCCGCGCAGGGCTCCTTCCACCCGGCCACGTCACTCATTCACAGTGTTCTGTAAATGGAAAACTACAAGGTCCAACAACCTTTGCGACTGTTGGCTTGTACTTTTCAATGAACTAGAATGGTGCTGTGGTAGTTCATTGTCTCTTCCTGTCAGATTCCTGTCAGATTATTTATGCTTGCCCGTACGAGATGTTTGAGCACACACATATACTAGCAGATCTGCTGATCGCTGGCGGAATGCTTTACAGGCTCCAAAAAATAAATAAATGCACATTTTTTTACTTGCAAAAATAACGTGCATTTATATAATTTTTTCTAAAAAGTGAACTTATCCTTTAAGTGGTCATGAGTCATAAAGGGTAGTCAACACTGTTTCTCTATGCTTCTCTGGCAGGAACAGTAGTGACTTATCTTCAAGATTGTCCGAGGGGCCCCTTTGGTAGACCACCCCATCATGTAGCTGTAACCAATCTCATTCTTTATGGACCAGACCTGCTTCTTTTGAAGCGTTCACCAGTAGCAAATCTGAGAACCCACTTTCCCGGGCTTTCAGGGTCTTCCATCTGGTCTTTTCTCAAGTCTTTGAGACAGCTTCTATCTTCTTGGGGTCAGTAGCCACTCCCTCAATGGAAACCACATGCTCCAGAAGTGACAAAAGGCTAGTAGAACTGGCAACTTCTCTAGAGACAACTTCAACCCCTCATCGAAAAATTTCCTCAGGACCTTCTCCAAACACTCTTCATGCTCTTCCAGGGTTCTGCCAAAGGCGATTATATGATATAGGTACACCAGAACATTGATCAGGTTCATGTCCCTCACTGTCTTCTCCATCAGTCGCTGGAAGGTTGCTGAAGCTCCCAACAGTCCTTGGGGCATTCTGCCAAATTTGAAGAACCCCAATGGACAGATAAAAGCCATCTTCTCTCTATCTTCAGGATGCATCTAATAGTACTCAATTTTTAAGCCTAGCACACTGAACCACTTCGCCTCTGACATTATAAATAGTATAAAAACAATCTGAAGTATTGCACTTACATTTCACGGTGCTTTAGGTAAGCACCAACACAGACAGCCTTTCAGTAATAGGAATCGCCGCTCAGCCCAGCCTGCATGCGTTCCACTGACCGGAAATGGTGCAGATACCACACCGGATGTGACGTTAATCGTGGTGACTGTATTTGCCACTGTAGCATCATCATCAAGCCTCCTTCTCAGCTGCTGCCAGGAGGGGGGGGGGGCCATATACAGAGCCAAATTGATCCACAGCACAGCAGCAGTGAGAGGAGAAAAGCCAGGACACAAGTGAAGTGAGGGGTGAAAGGAACTTTCCAGCCATTATGTTATGTTTCAATCTGTACATTGGAAATGGTTGAAATTAGTGCATATTGACGAGAATTTACATATTCTATCATTACACCTTAAAGTGTTGTAATCACTATGGTAATATTGTCAACTTGTAATTGAAATGCACCAGAGGAATCAATTATATTGACAAGATTAACAGAAAATGAAAAACAGGACTGAACCATAATTAAAAATTAAAATTTTTAGGACAAGGTACTTAATTACCAATTTCAAACAACTGATTCTTATTATAGCACTATTAAAACCATACATCATTTTGACAGGTGAACATTGATTAAACCTTGAACGAGATAGTATTCCTTGGCTAACAACTTTAGGTTGTCTTTGGTTTTAATGGCTGTAATTAGTAGGTTACCAAATGAAAAAAATAACTATATATATATATATATATATATATATATATATATATATATATATATATATACATATACATATACATATTTACTGTGTGTGTATATATATATATATATATATATATATATATATATATATATATATATATATATCATTTTTTTTTTTTTTTTTTCTATAGTTACAGGGTTTTTTAAATCTGGATGGAACAAACATGTAGATATGTTTCCAACTTTTAGAATATTCATAAAGAAATATAATTTTTTTACATCATCAGTCATGTTTGTTAAAAATCATTATAACGGGGGGCGTGGCTTGGCAGCATAACAGAGGAGCTCTGATGGACCCGCGGCATTAACCTGTCTCTTTGCACCACGGACACCCGATAATGAGCAGGCAGAACCGCCATACTCCACACACTCGATCCCACCGCTCATCGGCTCCCTACAAGGGGAGAAATATCTCTGACGTATTCAAAAACCAGGCATCGGCTCAGAGAAGCATGGCTGGAGGCAAGATGGTGCCTGTACACATGGAGGAGGACTTTAGTGAGGACTCACAGTCGGTAGGAGAAACGCTCGCCCTGATCTCCCCTTCACATACGCTGACATGTCAGGATTGGCAGCAGACATTAAATCCTCATTTTCAGCTGCAATCACGGATCTTAAAACAAACCTGCTGGTCCTCACTGAAAAGATGGCCTCTGCTGAAATGTCCAGAAATTACAGGGAAAAAGCCATACGCAAATTAGAGAGAGTAAAAACCACACACGCTCTCCATTTCATAGATATGAACAGACACTTGGAAGACCTGGACAACAGAGGCAGGCGCAACAATATTAGAGTCCGGGGGATACCTGAATCAGTGGACAATGAGCAAATAATACCGGCCTTACAGAGAGTCTTTAATAGTCTCCTTGAAAGACCAGAAGACACAGAAATGGAGTTTGTGAGAGCACACAGAGCCCTCAGAGCCAGAGGCCCTGACACTCTGCCTCCAAGTGATATCATATGCTGTCTGCAAAACTTCGGTCTTAAAGAAGAAATCATGAGCAAAGCTCGCAGGAATTAACAGATTGTCTTCAATGGAGAGACTTTCATGCTCTTCCAAAACCTCTCTCAGATAACACTGAAAAACCGCCAGGCTCTGCGACCCCCTTTTAGACAAATTGCGAGAGAAAGACATGCGGTACATATGGCGTTTTCCATTCTCCCTCCTTGTAACCTACAATGGCTGGCAGTACTCTCTACATACACCAGAGGATCTACCTGAGTTTTGTAACTCACTTCAACTTGGTCAGATTGAGCTCCCAGAATGGTACCAGGAATTCATCCTGCCACCTCTAGAATGGAGCCCACCACATTCTCTCTTCATGTCACCTGAGAAGTGACAACCCAAGAAGCTGAAACAGACCCGACAGGATGGCTCGCTGGCAGGCACTCCAAACAACAGCGAGCACTCACCTAGGGATCTAGAGGAAGTCTGAATACCAAAGTCTCAGCCACTGAGATATACTCGACATACCTTTGCTTAGGTTTAAAGGCAAATTCCACCTTTATTACCAAAGTTGTTTGCCTAACGGACTGTGTACTTCTATCTCGTGGCTCAAACAGCGGCCCACAACTTGTTCCTGTTCATTCGACCCTGACGGGGCTGTCTTATCACACTGGAGTTTTTGGAGCAGTCCACCTTGATTCATCACCCAGGTTTAAGTATTTGATTGTTACACCTAACACCACATTCTATGATATCCGGGCCCTTTTCTCGTTACATGTAGTTCCTACCAACCCCTGTTGCCTCATCCGCACTTTGTCATAACAACTGACTGATGCACTTCATGCTCTTTTGAGGAACTTTGCACAGAATATGTGGAACTGTGCAAGTGGGCCACTTCAAAACGGACCTGAACCTTTCCAACCTTCAGATGTGTGGTCTTTTGCAGTATTTAGGCCCCTGCCCGGTAACAAAGACCTGATACGTACCAGGGCCTGGTACTCCTCACACTTACCTGTTGTTGTTAACTTTAAAAGTTATTCAGAGTTTGTACCAAATTGTTTCTTTGATTACATTTGTTTTTATCATATCGTAATTGATTGGCAGGGAGGATTGGTTTAACTCCCCCCTTCAATCAAACTCTATGGCGGTTCTCATATATCTGTAGCATCAGAGGTGCAGAGAAGACTCTTAGGCACTTAACTCATTGTCTGCATAGGCTGTGGCCCGCCACTCTCCGCATCTATAGATAATCCATTCTATATACTTTTTATACGTCCTTGTTGGTGCTGTCTATCTCTGCTGACACCTCCCTCTACCCCACAGAGTGCACTCCGATGGCTTATTGCCCCTACCACTGTGCATTAATTTGAATCTACTGGGACAGTATAACTAACCAAGAGGTGTTTTACTTTTTTTCTCCTCTTCTACTACTGTCTCTGTTTCTCTGACTCTATCTTTCTTTCTACACCTCACCCAAACCCATTCACACACTGTCCAGTTAAGTTTTCACCAAGTGTTGTATTTGAATAACTAACAATCTATTGAGTTGTAATTATAGGTGTAGATTACCGGCTATCTCTGAACCCGTACCATGGTGTACTCTTCCCTGGAACACAACCCCACTGTGATTTCTCACAACATCAAAGGTCTGAACATTCCCGAGAAGCACTCGACCCTCCTAAGGAAACTCAAAAAAGGTAGGCCCAAATTTGTTTTCCTACAGGAAACACACTTTAAGACAAACCAAGTGCCCAGGCTCACTACTCCTTCTTCACTGAGGCATACCACGCCACCAACGATACCTCCAAATCAAAAGGGGTGTGGATTTTGGTGAGTAAGACTGCTTCTTTTGAATTGACTGACTGACAGACTATCGGACTCAGATGGGAGATTTATCTTCCTTAAAGGGAAATGCATTGGAGTCCCTATTACTCTGGCGAACGTATATTTCCCGAACACTTCCACTTAACATTCTGCCAACGTCTAATAAAAGAACTGGAAGGCTTTAGTACAGGGTGTCTGATCCTAGGTGGGCATTTTAATCTTCCCCTATATCCCTTAGTTGACACCTCTTCAGGCAAAACCTACATTGCATACAAAATCTTAAAAAGACTCAAATAACTACTAAATTCAATGCAATTAACTGATCTGGCGCTTCCTTCATCTGGAAGACAAAGACTTCACATTCTACTCAATCCCACATAATCATCATTAAAGAATTGACTACCTATTTATATCACAGAGGGACCTCCATGTGACATAAAAGGCAATATAGGGATACAATCTATCTCTGACCATGCACCCATTTCTATCACCCTAAATTTGTCAACCCCTTTCGCCAAACCTAATACATGGAGATTAAATTCTTCATTACTAACTGACCCAGTATTACTGCCTAAGATAAAATCACTACTAACTGAATTCTCCCACCACAATGCCACCCCCGATGTAGACCCCATGATGGTGTGGGAGGCCCACAAATGTTCCATTAGAGGTGAGTTAATTAAAATGGGAACCCAACATAAAAGGGAGAAAGAGAAAGAAATTAAGTACTTAACAGATAAGATTTGTTCTCTTGAAACCCTCCACAAACAGTATTTAACGTCACATTCGGCAGTGACCCTGTTGGACACTAGGAAATATTAGGCAGATTCTAGATGCCAAAATCTATTCTATTCTTCCGTAAAAAAATGTATTATGAACACAGTGACAAGACAGGTAAAATCCTAGCTAGGGCCTTTAAAATTCCAACCATAATATTATGGGTATACAGAACAAGGCAGGGAAGATCGACATTACCACCGAACAAATAGCCCAACATTTTCATGATTTTTATACTAGTCTATATAATCTTCCGAACCAACACAAACCAGCTGGCATCCAAGACAATAGGCTGCAAGCCATTCCGAAATATTTAAAAGACTCCAAATTCCCCACATTATCACCAGATGACATCACACAACTTGAGCAACCTTTTGACTCTTCAGAAATTAGACAGGCTATTAAAGACTAAAGGGAAGGCAAAAGCCCAGGCCCTGATGGCTCCAGTGCCATATACTATAAGACGTTTCTGGACATACTAACAAAACCCCTGAACTCCCTGTCAAAACCAAGAGAAGTCCCCTTCTGACTTTTTGGCAGCCTTCATAACGGTCATTCCCAAGCCAAAGACCCGCACACTGTACTAGCTACAGACCAATTTCCTTGCTTAATCTAGATGTCAAGCTCATGGTGAATATTATTGCTAATAGATAGAAACCTCTGCTCCGTGGCCTGACTGGACCGGATCAGGCAGGTTTTATGCCGGGTAGAGAGGCCAAAGACAATGAAACTAAGTCTCTCGACCTGATTTATGCCGTCCGAGAGTGAAAAATCGAGGGCCTTCTCCTGATGACAGACGCAGAGAAGGCCTTCGATCGAGTAGCCTGGGACTTTATGTTGAAGACATGTCAGTTTATTGGCTTGGGAACCCACATGATGGCTTGGATCTCATCGCTATATAAGAACCATTCGGCTAGACTTAAAATAAATGGCTCATTGTCAAAAAGCGTAAACATAAACAATGGCACAAGGCAGGGTTGTCCACTCTCACCCCTGCTTTTCATTATTTCCCTTGAACCGTTTATTAGAAGGATACTAGCCAATAGATCAATCCAGGGGTTTAAGATGACCGATAGGGAGTTCAAAGTCGTGGCTTACGCAGATGATCTCTTGTTTTTTCTGACCAACCCACATACCCCCATACCTTCCCTTTTGAAAGAATTCTCGTTATATGGTTATATCTCAAACCTTAAAATAAATTACTCAAAATTGGAAGCAATGAATGTCACAAAGCTTCTTCAAGACTCTCCATGCACTCCAACTGAAATTCATCTGGGCACACAAAACACCCTGAATTAAATTCAACCTGCTAACCAGACTCAAGGACAGGGGAGGGATGGGCATTTCTGATTTTCAAAATTACTACTTTGCCTCTCACATTACCAGAATAATCCGTTGGCACTGCCACTATAATCTCAAACACTGGGTTTCCCAAGAAGCCGACCTGAGCCCCATACGCTTACAATTCTCCCCATGGATTCCATGGATGAAATACCCCCTGACTTTGAAATCACACCCATTGATAGGAACCACATTAGATATATTTCAGCGCTTAACCAACTAACTGGAATCTCCACGTCTCTAAGCCCCCTCACACTGCTACAGAACAACACAGATTTTCCCCCAGGGATGGGAAATCATTTTCTAAGACCCCTGGATTCAAAGAAACCCCTCTTAGCCCTCAACTGTTTTAATAATAACATAATGAAGGAGCTCAGTCAGTTCAAAGCAGAGAATAGCATCCCACTCCTACCCATATGAACCTACTTTCAGGTTCGTAGTTATCGTAGTTATGTCAACAACAGTTCTCACAGAGGTCACTTCACCAGAGAGCTTACTGAGATGGAGTCGGTGTGCCTGGATGGGCAACAATTTCAAAAAGCGACTTCAACCTCCTATGTATGGTTGCAAACTAAATTGGGCCGGGTGTGGACAGGTTCAGAGAGTGCTAGTCAGATGACCTAGATCTGACAATTTCAGATAAGCAATGGAAAAGAGCATGTATACTGTCTCATAAATGTTCTCTCAGCACAAGAATGCAGGAAACTGCTTACAAAATACGGACCCAGTGGTACGCCACTCTAGCGAAGTCGCACAAATGGTTCCCCCAGATGTCTGAAACATGTTGGAGATGCCACAAGGACAAAGGTACCTTATTCCACATATGGTGGTAATGTGATCTAATTGTTCCATTCTGGTCTAAGGTTAAAGAGATTGTTTATCAAATCACAGAGACCAAGCTTATCTCAAATTTTTCATTCAAGAAATATAAAAATTCTTTATCCAAACACCTGCTAAACGCGGCTAAATCCCTCACTCCATTATTCTGGAAATCTTCTTGCATACCTTCTATTCAGGATTGACAACACAGGATTTGCGACATCTTTGAGATGGAGGAAACCATAGCCCAATCAAACGAAAATCTTGAACGCTTTCATAAAACTTGGTCTCCCTGGTTTATCTATAAATACTCTCAGGAATATGAGAAATGGATCTGAAGGTTCCACTTTCTTCTGGTTTCCTTGTATTTATCTGAATTGCTACATCTACTAGTGATCAAACCATCCAATCCCTTTCTTTTCTTCTGTTTTAATCCATATAGAATCTTACAATGATTTTTGATGAATAGATTGTATACCTTGGTTTATAAACAATAAAATACACAACACGTACTTGCCACCTCTCCCCCCTCCCCCCTCCCCCGCCCCCCGTTCCCTCACCTTCGCATTTCTACTCTTTCACCCATCCCTCACTTCTTCTTCCTACTTGTGTTTCCTTTCTTTAAGATTATTCTCTCTCTATACACCGATTTATGGAATGTGGATATCCCTCAGCAGTGATTGTAACTTTATGCAGATAATTGCCTTAAGATGTTATTATTAGGATTTGAGTGATTTTTCTGACCCTTATCATTGACAATGTTCTCACCTGTTGTATTTGCCACCCTGATTCAATTCTACTATGTCAATGTTTATACGGATTTGCAATCCACGTTCACATGAAAATGTATTTTCTTCAATAAACTTTAATGTTTTAAATAAATAAATAAAAAAAATCATTATAATTAGTACATGATAGGCTACATGGGTTTCTACAAGGGATAGCACATGTAGAAAATGTTTTGAATCAATAATAATAATAATACATGTGGAACATAATGACAGGGACATTACTCTTGCTAACTAGCTCAGATTGCTTTATCACATTACTAGCTGGGTCTTTGGTCATGTGCAAAGTAAGACAAGATGAATGACTAAGATGAATGAACCGCAGTACACCATCCAAGGATCCGCTGGTAATAGATACTCTCTCATCGAGACACCATATGTTTTTCTGTTAAAAACAAATGGCAAATGCATTCACATGATTTGTAGAGCTGTAAGGATCCTGTGTACTTGCTATATGTACAATAAATTAGCTACCTGACAGATAGTTGGCATGTTGTGTCTCTGAATAAATTTCCAGAAAATAGATGTCATCTGAAGAAGAGTTTCTTATTAAATAATAATAATTATTACTTAAAGGGAAAGTGTATTTTTAGTGAGCGCATATGTTATTGTTGCAGTGTGCCCCTTAAATTTTTGAAATGACTATCACATTTTTACTTTTTTTGTTCTAACATTTAAAATTTTGTATTAATATAGACATTTGTAAAGGTATCCATATACTAGTAGAATTTATTTTGAAATGTTTTGTTTTAAGAACGTTTGTTTGATTTTCAAATTGTTAGGGGAGCAAAATCAACATTCATTTTTGACTGCAGTGATGAGAAAATTCGAGGGAGCAGGATGGAAAATTTTTCTTAAACAAATAAATTTTTAATGTATGTGGTTTCTGTTTGGGAAATTACATTTATTCCAAAATTGAATGTTAGGAGAAAATTTAGGTTTTGAAGTATTTTTGAATGACAGTCATCAAGTTGTCGAATGTACTGAGAATTTTTGTACAAATAGTTGTACGAAAGTTTGAAAATCTACTAGCGTATGGTCAGCTTACAGTGGAGCTTTACAACTTGATAAAACTTAATGTTCTTTATCAAGGAACATACTAGACATGTGCAATTCGTTTCAGTCCAAATACAAATTCAGGACCAATTTTTGGTTATTCAGAGATTCGGATGTATCCGAATTTCCGAATGAAATTGTAACGAATAGTAATGAATTTTGTTGAAATTTGTTAAAATTCATTTAATTTATTTGTTTTCTAACAAATTCCAAAATTTCAGAATGATTAGAATTCAAATCGGTCCAAAAATGATCGACCGATTCAAATTCTGAGTGAAGAATAGCTGGTTGTTAACAACCGATGACTCATCAGCTGTCAGCGGAAATGTAAACAAAACAATGCTGGGTCTGGTATGTATTCTAAGGGGAACCCCATGCCAAAATAAATAGAAAGTGCCCCCCCTCCTGAACCATACCAGGCCACATAACCTCAATGGGGGGGGGTGCTTTGGGGTGGGGGCTCTGTCCTCCTGCCCCAAAGCACCTTATCTTGTCCCCATGTTGATGGGGACAAGGACTTCTTCCCCACAACCCTGGGCTGTGGTTGTGGGGGGCTGTGGGCCCTAAAGTTGTCAAATTGAAGGGGAGACTTTAATACTGGGCCTCTCAAAAAGAATGGATATTTCGGATGAGGCCCCTGGCCCCTAAAGGGCTAATTACAGAACTGAATTTACAGGTGTTCCTTACCCCTTAAAATGAAATAGGTACACCTGATGTTATTAAGCAATAGAATGGGTACCCCAAAAGTGGAATCTTCAAGTAGTGGGCAAGGATTGATTGCTTAATGGTAGCCGTTTACCCTGATGAGTTAGGAGGTACATGCTCTAGCTTCTGTTAAAATAGTAATGAAAAAATTAGTACATAGAGTTCTGCTCTATTTTCTAGAATCACTACAGCAGCGCTACTGTCATAATAGATGATGACCAGCCTTCATGTGAGAAATCACACAAGTAAGTTCAGTTGATAGAAGGTGAATAAAGTCCCAGAAGATACAGGAGTGGTGATTTTATGATAATAAAACAATAGTGCACCTCACACAAGTCCGTGCGCCACACTCCCCTTTGGGGTTCACACTCACCAGAGAGATGAACACGTTAGGCATTGATATGTATGGGCAACCGTCAGCCCCAAAAGCATGGAATGGGTCACATATTATCCTGCAATATCCACCGATACTCGGATAGAAGAAAGTTTCCAATAGCGTGATATTGTTTCAACTCGAACAGGAAGTGACGTGACGAACCAGGAAGTAAGAGGTGGATGCTACCTTCCTATGCTGTGAGTCTCTGACTACCTGAGTCATGCTGAGCGCGGACTGTTTTAAAGTTTACCTCATATGCACTTTTTTGATGGAAATGGATGGGATGTTTTGATTGAACACCTTAATAAACGTGAGTTGAAACAATATCACGCTATTGGAAACTTTCTTCTATCTGAGTATTGGTGGATATCTCAGGATAAAGTGTGACCCTTTCTATGATATTGGTGCTGATGGTTGCACATACAGATCAATGCCTGATGTGTTCATCTCTCTGGTGAGTGTGAACCCCAAAGGGGAGTGTGGTGCACAGACTTTGGTGTGAGGTGCACTATTGTTTTTTTATCATAGGATCACCACTCCTGTATCTTCTGTGACTTTATTCACCTTCTATCAACTGAACTTACTTGTGTGATTTCTCACATGAAGGCTGGTCATAATCTTTTATGACAGTAGTGCTGCTGAGTCATTCTAGAAACTAGAGCTGGACTCTATGTACTAATTTTTTCATTACTATTTTAACAATATTGTTGTGCATGGCATTTAAGCGGCTGCTGATGTGATTCTATTAATAACATTGATACATATTTCAGTTTATTTGTGACTGTATTGTATTATTTCAGATACTTGATGCTTGTGTAGCACTCACCCCCTAAGGAGCTGCTGGTAATTGATCGGGCCTGCAATCTGCTCTTCCACCCCCCAATAAATAGGCTCAACTTGACACAGCTGTGTAACAGTGTCAGGTACTCACCAAGGCCGAGTTGCTGAGATAGGCTCCCCTTGCAGCTGGCGCACGATACCCTCTGGAAGTGGCACAGCATGTATTGGGCACGAAGAAGCACGGGTCACCGGTAGGTAGAAGAGTAGCAGGAAGGTACTCAGGTAGAGAGGAGATCCGTGCAAGGTGGTTGACACTGGACTGGAACTGCCTAAGTTGAAGCTCAAGCAGAGTCTGGAGATGAAGACTGGAGCCGGTTCAGAGAGAAGGCCAAGGGTCAAACACAGAGGCAAAGTCCAGAAACAAGCCGGGGGTCAAACACGGGAAGTCAGGCAGAAGTAAGCAGACTGATGATCAAACACTAGGATCAAGGCAGAGGCAAAGTCCAGGAGGAGGCCCAGGGTCAAACACTTCAATCAAGCAGGTAGAGGAGTCCACAAGACAAGCCAAGGGTCAAGGTGCTGGAGAGGTTCAGGCGAGGTCAAGGTCGATCCAGGTCACAACAGGCAGGCACAGGTATACAGGTTCAGGAACAGGTTACAGGAGCTGAAAAGACAAACCAGCAATGATACAATACACAAGGCTGACTTTTATAGGCCTGCCCGGGAGACTTCCGCTGTGCGCACAACGGCGCGCACATGCCCGCGCACTTGCGGCGCATTGCGCACCCGCGTGCGCCGGCCCGCAGAACTGTGTGCTTGAATGCGTGAACCCGCTGGATCGCGCACCCGTGAGCACCATAGTGCAACTCTTCTGCGCAGGCGCACAGGAAAGCGCCGACGCTGGCAGGTCAAATTTCTACTATTTCTCTGACAAACAGTGTTGGTGTGAAACCCAATAACAAGCAACAACTCAATAATAGCAATATACATATATTGTACCTCAATTGTTACCTGGGTATCGTTGCTCCACCTGCTATGAGAATAACCAAAGTCTCACACCAATTATACTTTAACCAGACTGTGAGTTTACTGAAGGCTGGTCTAAGACAGTAATTACAATAACAATTCTGGCACTGATGCTCAGGGTGGTAAAACCTTGACACTGGGCACCTTCCCACTTCCAGTGAGACCACGCAAACACACACCAGACTTGCAGCACACTATCCAGTATTAGGAAAAACAATACAAGACTGTATAGATGCTCAAGAGCTTCCCCTGTGGTGCAATGCAGTTCTTAGAGTATGCAACAGAATTGGAAGGCCTTATAGTGAATAGTATAGTCTTTTGTCTTCTTTCTTCAGCTAGCCATATTATACTGCAGTATTTGTATTCCAGTGAGTGAGCAGATGGCAGAGTAATATAAAGTAGTAGATAACAGTAAACTCAGTTATGCATCACACTTGTAACCTTCATCTTGAGAGAATGCGACTGGACCATCAGTCAATGTCTAGTAGATTACAGGCTTTGAGGCCTGGTTAAACACGGTCTATTTTAACGAGACCGCTATGTAGAACTGCAGGTCTCAGCAACACTCCGAAACTAGTCTATACCGTGTTAAGTGATTCATATAAATCTTGGGAAACAGCCCTCTCACCACACCAGGTCTGGACAACTGTACTGCTATGTTTCTGTGATCTCAGTACCGCTTCCAGATGGGCTTTGGCACACTGCACCGCTCCATCAGATGAACGATGGGTGTCATTAGGCTCCTTCAGGCTCCCTGGATCCTCTGACCTGATCACATGTGCCTCCAGCACACTGTGTTCAAAGACCTCTCCGGTGGCATTAACTCTGTTCCGCGCCAAGCAGGCCGCGCTCTTCCAAACACTCCCCCACAGGTCCCTGCAGGCAGGTCTCGCGTCCCAGGAAGAAGAGAACCCATGTGCCACACATGTCCTTTATATAGCCCTACTCACCAGACAATTCTGTAACTTGGCCCTGTGGGTAGGTAAGTGGAGCACTGTGGGTAAGCAAGTCCTTTGCAGATCAACTTTTAAGTCACTTCCTGTTTATGTTTTGTCCCTGTTGTGAGGAACAACAGTCTTATTTCACAGAGATGAGTGACCACTAGAGGGAGCCAACCACTAATCTAATAGCATTACATACTGCCTTTCATTAGATGGCAAAAAATCCCAGCGCTACACTTGCATGGCGCAGAGATAGTGGAAATAGGTCTGGGTTATACTGTATTTTACATTGTGCTCTAGCTTTTGCTTTGTTTTGCCTTGGGCTGACCAATGGTTACTACTAGGGATGAGCCGAACACCCCCCGGTTCAGTTTGCGGCAGAACATGCGAACTGACAATAAGTTTGTGCGAACACATGAACGCCGTTAAAGTCTATGGGACCCGAACATGAAAAATCATAAGTGCTGATTTTAAAGGCTAATATGCAAGTTATTGTCCTAAAAAGGGTTTGGTGACCTGGGTCCTGCCCAGGGGCGTTTCTATGTCTGCAAAAGATCTGGGGCTAGAGCCCATAGCAGCGGTCACCAATCGGGGAGGGGGGGCACGCCGGTGGTAAGCAATTTTTTATGAGCGATGGCCGGTGTTGGTGGTTCAATCATCATGGCACCATGGTTGATATGGTGTCAGGGTGATCGAAGCGCATTGTTTCTATTGTTACATTCTAATATATAATGCCACCTGATGTGGGTTGTCACTTGCCACCATTTGCAGATTGTCTCTTGCCACATCACCTGCCACCATTTGCAGATTGTCACTTTCCACGCCACCTGCCACCTGATGCGGATTGTCACTTGCCATGTCACCTGCCACCATTTGCAGATTGTCACTTGCCATGTCGCCTGGCACCAGATGTGGATTGTCACTTGCCAACTGATGTGGATTGTCACTTGCCATACCAGCCAGTGCCACCAAATGTGCATTGTCGCTGCATTGGTGGCAGGCTGGCAGCACTGGTCCATTTAGTGAGGGCAGGAGAGCGGTGATGTGGGCGGGCAGTGAGAGATGAAGTCATCTCTGCTCGTCCGCCCACTCACTTCTTTCCTCTCTTTTAGGCTACTTTCACACTGAGGCCCTTTACGCTAAATATTGCGCATACAAAGTGCCTGTAAATCACCTCTCCTGTCACTCCAGTGTGAAAGCCCGAGTGCTTTCACACTGGGGCAGTGCGCTTGCGGGACGTTAAAAAAAGTCCTGCAAGCAGCATCTTTTGCGAGCTTTAGGAGCAGTGTATACACTGCTCCTAAAGTGCCCCTGCCATTGAAATCAATAGGCAGCACCTGCAAAGCGCTTTGGTAGCAGAGTTTTGTGGGCGCTATTAACCCATTCATCGGCCACTAGCGGGGGGTTAAAAGTGCCCCGCTAGTGGCCGAAAAGTACTTCTTAAACTACGGTAAGGCGCCGCTAAAAATAGCGTCACAGTGTGAAAGTGCCCTTAGAGTAGCCTCTGTGTGTGGGACATCTGCTGCAGGGAAGGCAGAGAGGGAGTCAGTGTTCTCCTCATGATCATTGGGCTGTACTGGTAGTGAAGCCCAGTGCTGCTTTTTGGCTGAGGGCAGCTTAGTGGGTGATGAGGCTGGGAAGACTGCAGCTCTCTTACCTCTGTCAGATGAGGAGAAGAGGGAGGCTTCAGCTATGGGCTCGTCCATGTCAGAGTGACACTGCCCAGTGACAAAGTCTCTGGGCAGTGGTTGTGGTGAGGCAGGCCGTTCTCTGCAGAGCCATCTTGGACTGCTGTGTGCTTCATGAATAAATCTGTGGGGCGGCAGGCAGTGGCGTCACTAGGGTTGGTGTCACCTGGTGCGGCAAAACATGGTGTCACCCCCTGCTGTCTATCCTGCCCAAGTGCCCTGCAGGCAGTGCACGGTTACGAGGCGCACCTCCAAATGGCCCCTGTAAATTAGGCATAGGGCAGGTTGCGGTGGCATAGGGCAGGTTGTGGTTTTATAGGGCAGGCTGGGGTGGTATAGGGCAGTTTGCAGTAGTATGGGGCAGGCTGGGGTGGTATAGGGCAGATTGCGGTGGTATAGGACAGGCTGGGGTGGTATAGGGCAGGCTGGGGTGGTATAGGGCAGGTTGCGGTGGTATAGGGCAGGCTGGGGTGGTATAGGGCAAGTTGCAGTGGTATAGGGCAGGCTGGGGTGGTATAGGGCAGGTTGCGGTGGTATAGGGCAGGTTGGGGTGATATAGGGCAGGCTGGAGTGGCATAGGGCAGGTTGCTGTAGGCTGGGGTGGTATAGGGCAGTTTACGGTGGTATGGGGCAGGCTGGGGTGGAAGGCCCAGGTTGGGCGTCAGAAGCCTCAGTTGGGGGGGAAGGAAGCGTGGAAGGAAGACTGGAGAGTGATGACCTGGGTTCAGTCTGGCCTGCCAGAAAATGCAGCCTGTCATAGTACCACATCCTGGGGACATAGATGTCATCTGCTGCTCCAGATCTCTGCGAATCCTGGACTTTCTTGCGCTCCCTTAGATATGTACCCCTCAGGCCACCAATTAGGATCTTCAAATAGGTGATGTCTGCCGTGGGGATCACCTGCTTCACAATTTCCAACAATTGATCCAGTGCTGCCTTCCTCTTTGTTTGGTTCTTATAATGTGGGTGGTTGATCTCCCACAGACAAGGCAGCTTCCTGAACATGTCAATGAAGATTGCCATGAAGTCGGTATCGTTCAAGATATCCATTTTCACTGCAAGACACAACACAAGACAAACCCTAATGTCAGGCAAAACTCTCCTTATCTAGTTACAATATAGGCCTCAATCTAGAAGCAGTATAGGCCCAAGTTTGGCTCTTACCTTCGTTATCACGATCGGCACCTCTGATACTTCGTCCGCTCACAGATCATACGTACTACGCACGCCTGTTATGCTTTATACACACTGCGCATGCGTGTAACTCCGCCCACCCCTGACGTTCTTTCTAGTCTATTCCCCGCCCCTTTTCGTTCGGCGCAGTGGGTGAAGAGCACATGGCGGAGTCAGAGCAGGTGCGTGCTAATTATAGCAATGAGGAGGAAAGTCCGGATCCGGAAACGTCCCGATCCAGAAGGAGACAATTTAAGACCTCAAATATGTCCTTTGGGGAGATGTCGATCGAAAGATCAGCTCAGGAAGCGGTGGTCGGACCTGAAATTAAGAGAGCCCAAGCAGTACAGAAAGATCCGGAGATTCCTATTCTTTTTGTTTTTATTACGTTCGTGCTGCTCCATATGTTTTTCTTAATAAGTGTTGTACAGTTTAAAATGGCAACTTTAATGTTCATGGGCCCATTATTCGTTTGTATCAAAAATTTTTCTTTCGGCCTATAAAACACCATTGTTTAGGCCATATGCATTTGCCAACATTTTTTAGGGCCTACTTGTATGTAAAATATTTGGTTGTGTAGATGGGTTTGTTTTATTAGAATGAAATGCAAACTAGATTCTGTGTAAGGAGAGGACACTCAGCAGCTGTTTACACATCTGGACACTGGAGCACTAGTGTGGGACACCAGAACACCCTTTTTATTAGGGGGCCCACACAGGTGCTCCAGTGGATACTATAGGGGGATCTCCATCTGTGAAGCTTGTACAAGACAGGTAAATGTCTTGAAGCTTGACAATGGACAATAAAAATGCTACATCTTGGAACTCTGCCAAAATAGACAATTGTACCACACTTCCAAGCAATGTTTCATCTTTATATTTCGGCCATCAAATATCTGTGTGCTAATTATACCATTTTTGTTTTACATAGGGGAGAAAAGACTCGGAGGACACCCCTCATCCGAGGAGACCACAGACCCCCCACCTCTGGAAGAAGGGGAAATACCCCCAACCCAAGCTGAGCAGGAGGAGGAAGAAGATGTGGTGGAAATTGACACCACAACAGGTGAGTGTCTGCGACCACAGGCTCAGGTAAGAGATGTATGCCGGCAGATTTTTGATACCTGTTTTTGTTTGGTTTCTCTCTTTTTAGGTGATCGTGATGTTGTGGATCCAGATCCTTTCACATCAGAAAGTGCCCAGATCCTGATCGGGGAGATCATGGGGTGTAATTTAGAATTGGAAAACCTCAAGAAAAAAATCAATGATCTTATTCAAAAAAATAATAACATCATTGATGTTTTGGGGCGAGTTTAAAACCCCTCCAAATCCCTTTGTTTTTTTGTGTGCTACAATCTTAAAAATGTTTTAGCGATTTTTAGAAAAGCTAAATTTTGAGGATGCACACAGTGTGCCAACATGTGCTATCTGCCATCACGGGAGATCAAGGGACGCGTTTTGGCGGTGCAACCCCTTCCTCAATAATAAAGTAGCTGTGAGGAAGGGGTTTCTCCCCCAAAACACGTCCCTTGATCCCCCGTGATGGCAGCTAGCACATGTTGACATTCGTAAATTGGTGTGCATCTTCAAAAGTTGGGTTTTCAAGGGGTGACTTCACCCCATCTGAACGCAATATCAAACACAGTTCCTAAATACTCATGTCTGATATTGCCTTCAAGTTTTACCATATGTGAACTTTGTAAGTTCAAGATTTGTTTCTTTCTTGTTGGTTTTACACATGCCTGTTTTATCTTAAATGGACATTTCTATTTTTGATAATGCCACCCCAAAAATTATTATACAACAAACATGTTGGTTTGTTTTAAAAACCTTTTCTAAATGCACATGTGATTGTGCAGATATTAAAAAGATTGTTATCAAGAATGTGTGGATTATTGTCTCAACGCTACAACACTTTTGTGGTGATGTAATTGCTGCTTTCTGTGAAAATGGGGGTTATTTCCTAAGGGCAAATCCTCTTTGCACTACAAGTGCAGTTTCAGTGCAGTTTCAAGTGCACTTGTAGTGCAAAGTGTCTACGACTTTAGTAAATAACACCCAACAGTGCTTTGTATAAGGTTACACAATCACGCCATTTTCAGGACTCCCCACATTGCTGACTGGGTCAGCTAAAACAAACACAAGCAGTAAATGTCACCAAAGATTAGGTTTTCTTTTTTTATTTGATAAAGGCTTCACAAATTGTCTGGCATATTGATGGCCCCCCTACCCGCAAAGAACTCAAGGTATCTTAACCGGACATCACGGGCACTCAGGGAGGGCAAGCCAGGACAGCCACTTTCAAGCGCTGTCAGGGTTGTTTCATGTAGAATTCCGGCCTTTGGCCCAACTGAGCCAGCATAGTTGGCAGAATTTTGGCGTAAAAAGTTATGTAGAACACAGCACGCCAGGATTATATGATTAAGTTTATACTCCGCCATATGGATGGGTGTCAGAAATAGGCGGAACCGGCTGGCCATGATTCCAAATGTGTTCTCCACCACTCTTCTGGCTCTGGCCAGCCGGTAATTAAAAACCCTTTGTTCCGGGGTGAGGGTCCTCATCGGGAATGGCTGCATAAGATGGTCCCCCAGCGCAAATGCTTCATCCGCAATGAAGATGAATGGGAGTCCTTCCACATTGTCTTCTGGAGGTGGCAAGTCCAAGCTGCCATTCTGGAGGCGCCTGTAAAACTCTGTCTGGGCGATGACTCCACCATCGGACATCCGGCCATTCTTCCCCATGTCCACATACAGGAAGTCGTAATTAGCAGACACCACCACCAACATCACAATACTATTGAACCCCTTGTAATTATAATAGTACAATCCCGAGTTGGGTGGTGGGACGATGTGGACATGTTTCCCATCAATTGCCCCTCCGCAGTTAGGAAAGTCCCACCGCTGGGCAAAGTGGGAGGCCACAGTCTGCCATTCCTGTGGCGTGGAAGGAAACTGTTGAGGAAAGCAAAAATAAATTAGTATTTTTGCACATAAACATGGCAAGCAGATTAGACACAAACATTCTTGGCCAACATCCAGATAACATTTATTAAGGGGAATTTTACAACACCAAAGTATAAGGTACACCTATCATATTCCCCCTCCCTCCTCTCATGGTCCATTTCTAACATTATGGCGGGGGGGATCTTGGAAAGGTAACCCTCTCCACTTCATTGAGAGATGAATTCCTAAATAATGGGTATTACTTTGAACAGCCCCTCCTTAGTTACACTATTGGCAGCCCACTGGACAGGTAAGAAGTGTCCTAATACAAAGATATAAATACACACTGTACACATTTAAGCACATTTGGACATTCTGCTATTACCTATCAAGATAATAATAGGATACAAAAACTTTAAACATTACCATTTGAAAGTATACAGGCAGGCCCTTGCACTACATGCTTTGGGGAATTCATCCATACATCTGACCACAAAAGAGATGGGTATAGTGTGTATGGGTTTGGCAAAGTCAGCAGATAGATGATTGAGGATAGATAGAGAATTGGGATCAGCTGACTTAGCAGTTGGGGGGAGGGAGGGTTAACAAAAATGATTTGGGGACACCACAAAAACAAGCCTCTGGCACTCTGCCTGAATTTAAAGCACAAATCACATTTCTAAACATTTTAGGGGGTGTTTGGGGTAAAGCACTACTATGGAGCTGATAAAATACATTGTTAAGTGACTACATGAGGTGAATATAGGGGCAGGAGAGCATACTGGGGAGGTAAGTGAAGGCAAATATGTATGAAGGACTTAAAAAATAATGACATAAAAATCAAGCATGCATGAGAACAAAGGGGACATTCACAGCATATTACAATCATGGTAATTAGGGAATGAGGAGATAAATACAATATATTAGCAAACATTCAATACAACAAAATGTGATATTAAAGGATAAAAATCTTACCTTCATATACTCCTTCTGCAGGACCTGGATGATGGCAGAACAGGTCTCCGGGATAATGATACCCAGAGCCTGGGGGGAGATGCCTGTTGAGTCCTGCAGACTTCTCCCTGTCCCCAAGTACCGCAGGGTAGCGACGAGCCTCTGCTCCGCAGTGATGGCTTGCCTCATGCAGGTATCCTGCCTGCTTATATAGGGGGTCAGCAAAGCCAGCAGAGGGTGAAATACGGGGTTCGTCATCCTGAGAAAGTTCCTGAAATCATCAGGATTATTCTCACGGAGCAAAGGCATATGAGAGAACTGGTCACGCTGAGGCAACCAATTCTTGGTCCATGAATTCCTCCCCACCCTGTTCATGGACTGGACTTGTGTCAAGGTCAGGACCCCAACACCAAGCCCCCGCACAGCATGAACTCTACGAGGAGTACGTATGCGCAACATGGCTAGAAGACGGTCAGCTGCTCAGAACTAAGTAACAGAACGCACTGAAGAACAGCAAGGCCTGTGAAGAGCGACCTGAAAAACAGTAACGAACGAACAAGAACACAATGACTAATCCAAGTCACGCGGAGCTTGCTTGCATGCACTGAAGAGCAGATACAAACTCACAAGCACAAACTGAACCACAGAAAACGATCTGAAAGCCACGAGTCTGAAAAAGCGCGAATCGTCTCTCACCAAACTTTTACTAACACAAGATTAGCAAAAGGAGCCCAAAGGGTGCCGCGCTTGGTTCTGAACTGGCCTTTTCTAGTCTCGTCATACGTGGTTGACGTCACCGTGTTGTTGGCGATCGGAAATTCCGACAACTTTATGCGACCGTGTGTATGCAAAACAAGTTTGAGTCAACATCGGTCGGAAAAAATCCTAGGATTTTGTTGTCGGAATATCCGATCAATGTCTGACCGTGTGTACGGAGCATTACAGTTAATATGGGAAATGGGCTTATCAAATCAATTATGGCTCTCTTAGCTGAGGGCGCTGGGATTGGCCAAAGCATGCAGGTCATGGTGCATGCTTTGGCCAATCATCATACAGCAATGCACTGCGATCTCGCAGTGCATTATGGGGTGTTACGCAGTGCTCAAATTTGCTGTGAACGCCCCATACTGTTCGTTTTTCGACGAACGGGCGAACACCCGATATTCGAGTCGAACTCATGTTCGACCTCAACATAAAGCTCATCCCTAGTTATTACCCAGTGTCATCTATTTAATAATCTCTATATGTGTGAGTACTCAGTATTAAGAAATTGTGCCTTATATGTAATAGCCACAAAATGGCCATATGCTTTATTTTGCACTCACTTGCACTTTATGACCCTATGATGGGTTAAGATGATCGTGATCCGGTTTAAGTGACTTCACTGGATATCCCCTTGTGGGGGCACCTTATAGCCTTTAAGAGGCTGGGGAATGGAGTGTTCACACTACCCTGAGGAATCTCACGTGACCTGTGGGCAAAATGCATCGGTGTAATTGGGTCATTATGCCCACGGTCCCTGCCATGATGCTGTGAGTGTCACAAAATAAAGAAAAACAGTAGATGATCCCCACAGTAAAAAACAGTAAATGTCCTCTGCTGTATATCCATTGTCGAACATCTTCAATCACGATGCCCACCTCACCGCCGGACCCGAAAAAAAAAAGTTCTGCCTGCGACCAAGGCTGACAACCTTATGCCTACTCTGCCGGGTGACAGTTCTTAAATAAGTAAGAGACAGGGCCACCTGGTGACCCCACCCTCTTGTGACAACATCGACCCAGCATGTCACAAGGGGGCGGGGTTACCTGCTGACGTGATCGGGTGACTCTGCCCCTTAGCAATTTAAGAAATGCCAGACAGAGGAGCAGGCAGTCCACAAGGAGTGTATGACGAGGCCGGAGGTTTTTTCTTTTCTTTTTTTGGGTTTGGCAGTGAGGCGGGCAGCGTGAGATGGATCTACATTGAGGGACATTGTTTGTTTGTTTTTTTTTTAATAAAGGAATTGTCAAAAACTTGTGTATGATCTTTATTCACTTTTTACACATTTTTGGTGAATGGGTAGGGGTACTATGTATACTATGGGAGGGGGCAGGATCTGGGGGCCCCCTTGTTAAAGGGGGCTTTCAGATTCTGAAAAGCCCCCTGTCTGCAGACCCTCACAACCACAGCTCAGGATTGTGGGGAAGAGGCAGAGCCCCCCCTGCCCCAAAGCACCCCCCCATGTTGAGGGCATGTTTTCTTGTTTGGCTCAGGAGGGAGGGGCACTCGCTCATCCCCCCCTTTCCTGGCCTGCCAGGCTGCATGCTCAGATAGGGGTCTGGGATGGATTTTGGGGGGATCTCACTGCGTTTTTGTTAAAATGTTGGTGCGGGGTTCCCCTTAGAATCCATGCCAGACCAAAAACAAATTCTGTTTGTATTGTACTGTATTCCAGTATATAAAGTGAGTTTACTGCTAAAATAAGTGTCAAATTCAAGACTTGCCTGGGTGTAACAAGATGTCCGCTGCTGCCTTCTTGCGTCAGATTAGGAAATCTATTGAAATGCATAGCTGCCATTTTGAAACGCATAGCGCATGCGCAATAAGCATTTTTTGTTTGCAAGGTCACTTCCGTTGCATTTTCTGATGGGTAGCGGTATTCTGATAGAACACCAAAGCTTCTGCATCCAATGACCGCACCTGAGATCGAAAAATTATATTTACACCCAGCTTTTTACCAGCAGTATACAGCATGGGTATGAGGAGGGGGGAAGCAAAGTTTTTAGGCAGACATAATAGTAGCATTTACTTCCACATTAAAGTGATTCTAAAGACAGTTTTCTTTAACCACTTGCTGAGCGGGCCTTTTCTGGAACTTTTGGATTTCAAGTTTAATATAGTATTTTTTTGCTAGAAAATTACTTAGAACCCTCAAACATTATATATTTTTTTAGCAGAGACCCTAGAGAACAAATTGGCGATTATTGCAATATTTTATGTCACACTCTATTTGTGCAGTGGTCTTTCAAATGCATTGTTTTTGGAAAAAAATACACTTGAATTAAAAAAAAACACAATAGTTACCCCATTTTTTTGTATAATGTGAAAGGTGATGTTACGCCAGGTAATAGATACCTAACATGTCATTCTTTAGGATTTTGCACGCTCGTGGAATGGCGACAAACTACAGTACTTAAAAATATCCATTGGCGACGCTTTAAAGTTTTTAACAGGTTACCTGTTTAGAGTTACAGAGGAGGTCTAGTATTAGAATTATTGCTCTCACTCTAATGATCGCAGCGATAACTCACATGTGTGGTTTGAATACAGTTTACACTTACGTATGCATGCCCTTCTGCGCGTGAGCTCTTTAAAAAAAAAAAAATGTTTTTTCATTTATTTTACTTTTTATTTTTACAATGTCCCTTTAATTTTTTTGATCACTTTTATTTCTATTACAGGGAATGTAAACATCCCTTGTAATAGAAATAAGCAAGACAGGTCCTCTTTATTGAGAGATCTGGGGTCAAAAAATCCCATACCTCTAATTTACCTGTAAAAGCAACAACAAAAAAAAAAAATTAGAAATCATTTGTTTGCACCGTTCCTGCCGCTTCTAAAACTGATCTCACGGCAAATCCACTGCTGAGATCACTTTTACTGGAAAGCCACCTAAGGGAAAAAAATGATACTGGGATTATGGCATCTAGCTGCAGCCACAACCCTGGTATTTACCGTCAAATACATGATGTACATTCCCAATTAGGCAGTCGGCAAAAAGAGATCCCTTACCTCTTCTTTGGTGGTCCCTCACCAGTGCTGTCTAATCTGTCTCCCTTCGAGTGCCCCCTTAGCAAACTGTGTGCTATGGGGCACCCATGTGGGTGCACTTCCAAGCTGGGAAATGTGCGTCCATAGACACACACTGTACTCCTTGGCCACACTCCGAGCTCCTCAAAGGATTTTCCTGACAAAGGCAGGAGTCAATGGCTCCTGCTGCTTTCAGTGCAGCCTGAGAATCCAGAAAGAGAGGAAAGTGGGGCTGCTGGTGGGGACAGAGCTGCATCATGAAAGGTGTCAAGTAAGTGTTTAGGGGGGGGGGGGAGAGCTAGTGGAACATTTTTTAACCTTAATGCATTAAGATAAAAACTGCTTTGGCTCAATGCAATTACTCTTCTTCAGTAACTGGGGAGATAAGGTATCAGGCACACACCAGGAGTATATTTTCTTCAATCACTAATCTGACTTCCAAAGATTTCCAAGGAGAGAAAAAGTAGTAAAGAACAATTTCTGTGTAGCACTGAAAAGCATGAAAAAGAACTTAAGTAAATAATGAGCAACATTATAAATGACACATAGAAAACCAACCACCGTGAACAGTAAACAAATATAAAGATTATGGATAAGAATACTTATATTAAAGAGGAGTTCCCACTAAAAAAAAAAATAAAAGTCAGCAGCTACAAATACTGCAGCTGCTGACTTTTAATAATCAGACATTTACTTGTCCCAGGGTCCAGCGATGCGGGGGATCGGAAGCCCCGCTCGTCTCCCCCTCCATTCGGCGGCGCTGGCATTGCAACTGTGGGCGCTCGGCTGTGGCTTCACAGCCGGACACCCACTGTGCATGCGCGAGCGGCGCAGTGATTGGCCGCGCAATCATATGGGACCTGTCACGTGTCCAATATGATTGACAAGAGGGAGGGGGCAGAGCTGAGCCCTTCCTGTGTCGATGGGGAAGTGATGTCACCAGCCCAGGTACTGAAGGAGGCAGACTACGAGGGACCCCCTAG
The DNA here is from genome assembly GCF_042186555.1 of Aquarana catesbeiana. Classification (NCBI taxonomy): domain Eukaryota; kingdom Metazoa; phylum Chordata; class Amphibia; order Anura; family Ranidae; genus Aquarana; species Aquarana catesbeiana. The sequence continues at coordinate 471,334,293 of NC_133324.1, read as the reverse complement.
CAACAGGCATTTAGAGGCGAGTAAAAAATAAATACATTTTTTCCAAATTTTTTTAGGCACATTTATGCATTTTGTTTTTTGGGTGGAACACCATTTTAAGCTTACCTCTTTCAGGTCCCACTCAAACCTTTGCTCTTTAGTGCTAGTTGGAATGCAAAACAACGGGTCGTAGGACCACATGCTCCTCAATGATGCTGTTGACATCTTTGCACTTTATTTTAAAATAAGTTATGTCAGTTTTTCTGTGCATTGACCAGTGGTAACAGCGACACCCACCGGTCAGCACGGAAACACCCGCAACGTCAGTCAAGCTGGAACAGAGGCAAACTTTTAACCTTCCTAACACACAATTTACTAAATTTACCTAACATGCGGTAGATTGCAAATCTACCAGCGCTACATACTCCCCCCACTACAATAGACGTTGTCCCCAACGTCTGTGCCAACACAGTAACAGTAACTCTCAAGCCTGAGAGTAAGCATTTGAGTTTCTTATAACTTTAGACTGGCAAAGAGAGAGAGAAAGGACAGTTTAAAGACGCTATGAGACTTATATCTAAAAAACATTATGTGCACAGCCGTAAACAAAACCACAGTATAATGCTACACAACCTCACTAACTAACTAGCTGAAAAGCCTCCCAGCTCTATATATGATCCGATGATCCCTGAAAAAGAAACATAGTTAAACACACACATATACATCCTATACAACAGTAGGAGCAAAGTCTCATTAAAAATGAAACTCTCTTCCCACAATCTACATTAGAAAAAATATACACTTTAGGAGTCCATCCCTGCATAAGAACTTTTTTTTTCTATAAAAGAAATCCAGCTAGCAAACAAGAAGTCCTTGGATTTAAACACAGAACAGGATCCATAGATCTTGACCACGCAGACCTCTTTACCCTGCCACTATCTAACTAGGTAATTTCAAAGTTCTATTGTCCATAATTACCAGTAAAACCGAGGATCTGGCAAGGTTAACGATTTCCCTTCTTTATCCACAGTGGTAATAAAGTACACAACATTGTCCTTTCCTGGTCTGCAAATTACCACTTTATCGGCATAGATGTGCCGACCGAAGTTCCAATGTACAAAGCATCCGCTGAAACGTTCATCCAGTCCGGACGGAACATCCAGTCTTTCTGAAGGGCTTAGGCACAGACAAGTAGTCCCAAACAGCCTCACTGTACCAAAGTTCCCTATTAGCTTCAATCTCCTGCATAATATCCTGGGGCACATAGGGAAACTCCAGTCCATACTCTGCGGCAACACGCTTGTTTAACATCCGTTGCAAGCGAGCAAGTTTTGGCAAAGATCTGTCTCTCCCCATACCAGGCGGTACACAGGAATTTAGTGACTTTCTCACCATAGACCCAGCCGGTGTCTGTAGTGAATTAGTAGCCTCTGGCAAAGTCCCAGCAACAGTACTGTGTGTTTCCACACAGGGTGACGTCTTCCCAGAACTCAAAGCAGTCCATTCAGAAAAAGTCATTGTGGAGGCAACATCTTCTCCTTGTGACCACAATAGCTCTTGCGACATGGTTTCAAACAAGTCATCATCATCGGAAAGATCCGGCATGGATTCTATTTCCGAGTCTCTCAATTCTTCAGCTGGCAAATATTTATTTACAGTCCCCAACAGTGACTTACCCGTTCCGGACGTAGACTCTGGTAGCTCCGGCTCAGGCATCCTCTGGGGTAGGCCTCGACCACGGCCGCAGGAAGCCTTTACATAGCCCACCTTCTTCTGAGTAGGCCTCGCAGGAGCAGGCATAGTGGACTCAGGAACCAAAACAATGTCTCCGGGTGAGACAACAGCAACAATGTCTTTTTCTGGAACATTGTCAGTAGCAAAAGGCAAAGTGGCGGCCCGTTACTCCCTCTCTGTAGCGATAGCAGCTTCCACTGTAGCGATACCTGTCACCCAATCCATCCGATAGGCACGGGGCGACATGGTAGGTTGCTCTACCACAAACAGGTATTCCCCACACTGTGGACATCGGCCGAATAGATGAAGATGCACGGCCAATCCTTCGCATCGATGGCAGGACATGCCCAATCCCTCAACATCTCCCGAGGTATACAGGACAAACCTCCCCTGCGGCTTCAATTGAACTCCAGTATCCGTGAGCAAAGTCCCAGATTGCACAGTATTCATCACGGTGCTTGCAGAGAACACTCTGGGTCCCAAAACCGATTGCAACGCTGAAAAAGACATGGCCACACTCTGATCTTCTCAGCACGATCACGAGGCCTCTCTTTCCCTCTGGCGCCAAACACATACACACGTCCCACGCGGTAGTAAGTAGGGTAACTCCTCCCACTTGTTCTTCCAGTCACGTAAACCTCGGGCCTTTCTCTGGTGCCCAGTGTCTACGCACTTAGAAGCAAAGTCCTGCAATGTAACCTTTCCTCTTCCTGAAAAGATTTTCTTTCAAAGTCCAGCTCTTCTCTGTAAACTCCCGGTAAAACACTCCACTGGGTTGCAGTAACTGACGGTCAACAAATCCCAGATGAGCCCCCACATGTAGCACTAACTCACGGTGGAGCTGCTGGTTTAAGCGGGCCTGTTACCTTCACTCTGCTTCCCTCTGTTTCACCGGCACCGGGTCTAGGGTTCTGTTGAGTTTACTTCTGGACAACACACGCACCAACACTGGAGTACGTTTTCAATGCTTTATTAAACAAACAACTTAGGAAGTAGCAGGAAAGAGGTAGAAAGGAAACTTTCAGAAGAAACTCAAATATTCTCTGAAAGTGTCCTGGTAGGATTCAAATACTATTTGAAATGCGCTCCCCTCGTGGGACACACTCCTTGCTCGTCTGGATAGGCCTCTCTCACCGGTCTAGCAGCCAGTACGCAGCACAAATCAAAGTCTCTGCCACTGAGTTGTTTGGAAATAAAATCCATACGATCCTCTGCCACAGGATGTATAGATTTGCGGTGGTGAAAGTCAGTCACAGTGCTTGAACCTTTAAGCCGAGCTGGCAACACTATGCTGTATAGTTACTTTGGATACGTCCTCCAATCGAGTCACCAGGCCCCTCTATAGACCAGCATGCGGCGTGATCTCTCCAAGACGGGTCCTCCCCTGGGATCTCCTCGGTTGTCCAGCTTCGTCACACAGGACCGACAGCTCAGGACCATTCCTCGGCCACAGTGGCAGGCTCCAGACAGGCCTCTGGACCCACCCCTGCACCGCAGCATCATGGGCCTCCCGCACGGAGGACCACGAGGTAGCTCCTTAACGCATACCTGTCGGCCAGGAGGGCCAGCAGGTGTTTGTAAAAAAAACCCCCACAATATGGCGTCTGTCCCATAAATACCCTCGCCCAGAATGCAACTCGGAGGACCACCTCCACCGAGCGTACCTCCGGGACAGAGGGACATCTATACGCTTCAACACGTTGCCTTTCCAACCCTGACCAGTGGTAACAGCGACACCCACCGGTCAGCATGGAAACACCCGCAACGTCAGCCAAGCTGGAACAGAGGCGAACTTTTAACCTTCCTAACGCACAATTTACTAAATTTACCTAACATGCGGTAGATTGCAAATCTACCAGCGCTACACACCTATCATGGCTATTTAGAAAGACCTTGCTTTCAGCTTGTTCCGGTTTACATGCACTACAGTGATAGCAGGTTGCATGTACTTTTTTCAGTGGACAACATATTTCCTAGTTAATACTGGCTGCAGTTGTTTTTTTACAGGCCTTTTATAAGGTGACAACAGTGGAATTCGTCTGGGAAATGTGCATCAGCACAGATCCTTTGGGAGAGCATTTGACAGGGTCATTTACAGACAAGAGATCATGGAGATAGGGCAGAGTATTGTCTCCCCATAACATAAAGTGCCCAAACATAGCAATTCTAAGTGATATTATGATATTAAAACTTATGTGAGATTTTGGTGCTTGGATGGACCTTGTCATGAAGATCCTGCCAGTAATCGGCGCTCCAGGCGCACCGGAACACGGCCACGGGCACTACCGTGCATGGTCACGGGTGCTGTCACGCACGGGCACATGCACTCCCGCTGGCGTCAGGCGGGCTATTTAAACCTGCCTGTCACACTCAGTCCCCGCTGTCTGCTCTACAGCATTCTGTGTGCCAAACCTGATCTGAACCCTTCTGTTATCTGCCTGATACCAGTATCCAGTCTGTTACCTGCTGCTTGTTCCTGGTTCCAGTCCAGCACTCCAGTATCCAGTCTGTTACCTGCTGCTTGTTCCTGGTTCCAGTCAGCGCTCCAGTATCCAGTCTGTTACCTGCTGCTTGTTCCTGGTTCCAGTCCAGCACTCCAGTTCCTGCCTACTTACCTGCTGTGGTTCCTGGTTCAGTCTGCATTCCAGTCTCCAGTCTTCTCTTCAGTTCCTGGTTCCAGAGGTTTCCACCACTCCTGAACTTCTGGTGACTGTTGATCCTGCCAGGCACCCATACCACTCCTTACTCCTATGTCCTCTGTCTCCATTCCAGAGGAACGAGAGTGGGAGCCGTAGGGGAGGTCTCTCTCTGCACTTCAGGCTCAAAACCTACCAGGTACGTGACAGTAGCAGACAGCCATGTCTGAGCCTGAGTAGGGAACCTCTCCCATGGAGGAACTATGTGCACACCTGGCAGGATTGACTGAAGCAGTCAAGAATCTGCAGCAAGGATACACCCGGCTGGAAGAACGGGTATTAACTCTGTCTAACCCTACCGGGGTCCAGGGAGTCCCTCCTGCTCCTGCTTCTTCAGTTGGGCCTTCCTCAATGGTAATGATGCTCCCTCCAGAACCCAGAGTTCCGACACCTGAACGATTCTCCGGAGATAGACATAAATTCAGGGCCTTTCGCAATTCCTGTGAACTATTCTTTGCTCTTCAGCCACGTACCTTTTCCCTGGAGGCCACCAAGGTGGGCTATGTGATTTCCCTACTTACAGGCGACTCGCAAACCTGGGTTCATCGCCTCTTGAAGCAAAAAGATGTATCCCTGACCAACCTCACCACCTTCTTCGACACGTTGGCCCAGTTGTATGAAGACCCCCAGCTTTCTGTGACTGCAGAAACTGCTTTGCATACCCTTTAACAGGGTCGCAGGGCAGCAGAAGACTATGTGGCTGAATTCAGAAGGTGGAGCGCAGACACAAACTGGAATGATGCGGCTCTCCGCTATCAATTTCGAATGGGACTTTCTGATTCTTTAAAGAGTGAGTTGGTCAGGGTGGGTATACCACAGACTCTGAATGCTTTGATCGATCTAGCCATTCAGATCGATCAACGCTTAAGGGAACGTAGGGCAGAGAGAGCTATGGGACCTTCTCGCCCAACCTGGGTGCTTCCAAAAGTTCCTAATCATACTTCACCAACACCACCTACCTCCACCTACCCATAGCGGGTATGGAAGACTGCCTTTCATACCCGCTATGGGCATTTTGAATACCTGGTGATGCCCTTCGGTCTGTGCAATGCCCCTGCTACGTTCCAATATTTCATCAATGATGTTTTGCGAGACTTTCTAGATCTGTTTGTTATCGTCTATCTAGATGATATATTAATCTTCTCTTGTTCCCTTGAATCTCATCGCAGGCACGTCAGAAGTGTGTTGGGCCGGCTTCGACAACATGGCTTAGATGCAAAGGCAGAGAAGTGTGAATTTGAACAGGAAAGTATTCCATTTTTGGGGTTAATCATCTCTAGTAAGGGCATTAAGATGGACCCTCAAAAGATTGCTGCAATTCTAGATTGGCCAGTTCCTACAGACAAAAAGGGAATCCAACGATTCGTTGGATTCGCCAATTTTTACCGAAAATTTATTAAGGGGTTCTCAGCCATTATTACACCCATCATCCAGTTAACTAAACAGGGAACATGCTTCCACTGGTCTGCTGAAGCCCAAAAGGCTTTTGAGACCCTCAAGACCCTCTTTACTTCTGCTTCTGTATTAAAACATCCAGATTCCTCCCTGCCATTCGTACTTGAGGTAGACGCATCTGAGATTGCGGTGGGGGCAGTGTTGTCCCAAAGACAGGGAACAAAGGCCCTGTTATATCCAGTGGCCTTCTTCTCTCGTAAGTTGTCCAGGGCAGAGAGAAATTACGATGTAGGAGACAGAGAGTTGTTGGCAATTAAATCAGCGTTAGAGGAGTGGCGCTATCTTCTGGAAGGAGCTGCTCATCCAGTCTTAATTTTTACAGATCATAAGAACCTGGAGTATTTGAGATCTGCAAAGAGGTTGAAGCCACGACAGGCCAGGTGAGCTCTCTTTTTCTCCAGGTTCTCTTTTCATGTCACTTACCGCTCCGGCTCCAAGAACACTAAACCCGATGCCCTATCCAGGATGTTCCACAAGACCCAAGAAGTTTCCTCTCTGGACACCATCCTGTCCCCGGGGAATTTTCTCCTGCTTCAGGGGAACCTGCTTTCTCAAATTAAGCGGGATTCCGCGGGATTAGGATCTTTCGTTGGGCCAGAACTCCAAGTTAAGGATGGGTTACTTTGGCACGAGAATAGGATTTTTATAACTGAAGCTCTACGGGTACCTATATTGGAGCTCTGTCATGATCATGCACTGGCTAGGCATTTTGGTGTAGCTAAGACCATTGATTTGGTACAACGTACCTTCTGGTGGCCTCAGTTACGTGAGGATTGTAAGAGATTTGTAGAATCCTGTACCACCTGTATTAGGAACAAGGGTTACAAAACCAAGGCATGGGGATTACTAAGACCGTTGCCTGTCCCAGACAGGCCATGGAAAATGTTATCCATAGACTTTATTGTTGAACTACCTCCGGCCGGGGGCTACACCACGATCTTTGTAATAGTGGATCGGCTATCAAAAATGGCCCACTTTGTCCCAATGAAGGGTACCCCCTCAGCTACAGAAACGGCACAAATGTTCATTAAAGAAGTCATCAGACTCAACGGGGTGCCAGCCAATATTGTTTCAGATCGGGGGGTACAGTTTACCTCCTGATTCTGGAAGTCTCTATGCAAAACACTGAACATTGAGCTTTCATTTTCATCTGCCTACCATCCCCAGACTAATGGGCAAACAGAGAGAACAAACCAAACTCTTGAACAATACTTACGCTGTTTTTCTTCTTTTGCCCAAGATGATTGGATTTCTGTACTTCCATTGGCTGAATTTGCCTACAACAATTCCATTCATTCTGCTATCAAACAGACTCCATTTTTTGCAAATTACGGCTTCCACCCTTCATTTTTACCTAATTCTCCTTCAGAATGTACAGTACCCGCAGTTCAGGAGAAATTGAATTTCTTTACTTCCAATAATCAAGTTTTGCAGGAGACCATGACCAGAACCCAGGAATACAATAAAACAACTTTCGACAAAAGAAGGCGAGGTGAACTGTTACTTGCAACCGGTGACCAGGTTTGGTTGTCTACAATAAACCTCAGGCTGGCCTGCCCTTCAAGAAAATTGGGTCTCAAGTTTTTAGGACCATTCCCTGTCAAACGGAAAATTAATGAGGTGGCATATGAACTAGAACTCCCTGATTCATTAAAGGTTCACCCAGTGTTCCATGTGTCTCTGCTCAGACCTTCCATTGTCAATCCATTTCCAGGCCGAAGTACGGATCCTCCTGATCCAATTTTGGTAGATGGCGAGGAAGAATTCGAGGTGGAATCTATCTTGGACCATAGGAGGAGAGGTAATCGGAATCAATTCCTGATAAAATGGAAGGGGTTTGGACCCGAAGAGAATTCTTGGGAACCTGAGGATAATATTCATGCTGAAGATCTGTTACAATCTTTTAAAAGGTCCCATCCAGAGAAATTCCCCCAAAAGGGCATCCGGAGGCTGCCCCTTGGGGGGGGCAATGTCATGAAGATCCTGCCAGTAATCGGCGCTCCAGGCGCACTGGAAAACGGCCACGGGCACTACCGCGCATGCTCGTGCATTCATGGGTGCTGTCACGCACGGGGGAACGCGCGTGCGCACTCCCGTTGGTGTCAGGCGGGCTATTTAAACCTGCCTGTCACACTCAATCCCCGCTGTCTGCTTTACAGCGTTCTGTGTGCCAAACCTGATCTGATCTGAACCCTTCTGTTATCTGACCCGGCTTCCTGTTGTGACTATCCAGCTATCTGCCTGCATCTGACCCCCTTGGCTTGCTTGACCATTCTCCTGTTTGATCCCTGGTACCTCTGCTGTCTGCCCAATATCGACCACCGGCCTGTTTGACCATTCCTCTGCCTGATACTAGTATCCAGTCTTTTACCTGCTGCTTGTTCCTGGTTCCAGTCCAGCGCTCCAGTATCCAGTTTGTTACCTGCTGCTTGTTCCTGGTTCAAATCCAGCTTTCCAGTATCCAGTCTGTTACCTGCTGCTTGTTCCTGGTTCCAGTCCAGCGTTCCAGTATCCAGTCTGTTACCTGCTGCTTGTTCCTGGTTCCAGTCCAGCGCTCCAGTATCCAGTATGTTACCTGCTGCTTGTTCCTGGTACCAGTCCAGCGCTCCAGTATCCAGTCTGTTACCTGCTGCTTGTTCCTGGTTCCAGTCAGCGCTCCAGTATCCAGTCTGTTACCTGCTGCTTGTTCCTGGTTCCAGTCCAGCACTCCAGTTCCTGCCTACTTACCTGCTGTGGTTCTTGGTTCAGTCTGCATTCCAGTCTCCAGTGTTCTCTTCAGTTCCTGGTTCCAGAGGTTTCCATCACTCCTGAACTTCTGGTGACTGTTGATCCTGCCAGGCACCCATACCACTCCTTACTCCTGTGTCCTCTATCTCCATTCCAGAGGAACGAGAGTGGGAGCCGTAGGGGAGGTCTCTCTCTACACTTCAGACTCAAAACCTACCAGGTACTTGACAGACCTGGATTTGACCCTCAGCAATATCAAAGGTCAAGTTTCTGCCCTTCCTATTTCGTTTCAGAGATTGGTGGCCTTTCACTCTCTGAGTAAGACCTAATGTAGTTCTCTGTTCTTTGAACCCATTAGAGACATTTCTTTCTCCTTTATTAACCTACAAAGTGGTATTCCTTGTAGTCATCACTTGCAGGGTGAGTATCTGAGCTAGTGGCCTTATCTTGCAAGAAACCCACTTTTAAGGAAGAAAGTGTTGTTGAGGCTTAAGACTTACCTCTTACTTAAAGAGGAGGTCCAGCCTGTAAAAAAAAAAACAAAATAAAAATAAATTAACAGTCATCAGCTACAAATACTGTAGCTGCTGACTTTTAATATGAGGACATCTACCTGTCCAGGGATCCCACGATGTCGGCACCCAAGCCAATTCGTCAATGGCTTTGGGTGCAGGCACCGGCTTTGTAATAAGGCCTTCAGGCTTCACTGCCAGTTTCCTACTGTGCATGCGCAAGTCGCGCCACGCTTTCTGAATGGTCCCGTTGTCTGTTGTAATGTTGTAGATCGTCGATCTTACCCGGAAATGGGAGTGAGTACCTGTCAAAACTAGGTACCCACTCCCCTCTCCCCCCCAAAAAGTGCTAAATGTGGCAGTGGAAAGGGGGGTCGGGGGTTGCGAACAAGCAGAGATTCCCCTTTTGGGTGGAGCTCCACTTTAGGGTAGCATCAAGTTTGCATTCCCGTCCATGCCTATGTTTGCATATATATAAGGGTCGGTTAGTATGCAAAAATGGTGTTACCCTTTGGCTTCAAAGTTTAATTTTTAAGAATGGTGATTCTTTGCAGAAAATAACAAATCAAAACAAAGGGAACATAAGCAAGCTTCTTGACTGAGCAGAGCAATTTTCAGGAAAATGTGTTTGTTTTTTGTGCGCATTTAACGAATTATTTAGAAGTGCATTTCCAATGTTTTACATTCAAACATCAACCATTTTTGTTTTAATCAATGGAAAGCACTAAGAAAGAAGACTAGTTCTTACATGCTAAAATAAGCCTCTAGCACTCTTTACATGTTTATGGGCATTCCCATTCAAGTCTATGGGGTCAAAATTCCCAAGTGTGTCTCAAAAGTAGCTTCTGGAGCACCAGGAGTCAACATACAGGTGCCTGAGTGCTTATATGTGAATAGTCACTATTGAGAGACATAGAATTTTGGATGTTGAGCATTTTTAAGCTTGAGCTACAAAAAGGTAAGGTGTGATGGGCCTTTAGACCTATTTTACACGAGAGGCTGTCATCCCCAACTGTCCACCTAGGGCTTACAATAAAGCTGGGGGGGGGGGGGGGCTGTTCACATGCTGTGCCATTTTGCTTTGTGTGGAGAATTATAAAGTGACAAACTCATCTATTCAAATCCATGGGAGCCCGCTGCATTTGTGAGCAATTATTTGGCTTGCGATTGCAGGTGTATTAGTCTTAAAGTGGTTCTAAAGTCTAAACATTTTTTACCTTAATGCATACTGTGTGTGTGTCATTATACTAGGTGTACGTCGGTTTGTCCAGGCAGCGTACCCGCGGGTCCCGCGGACTCGATGTCCACCGGTGACCGGTGATTGCTGTGTACAGAGGCAGAACTGGGAACTGCCTATGTAAACAAGGCAATTCCCCGTTCTGCCAACCTCCTACAGTTAAAACACACCCAGGGAACACAGTTAACCCCTTAAACCCCCTAGTGTTAACCCTTTCCCTGACAGTGATATTTATACAGTAATCCGTGGCTATTTTTAGCTCTGATCGCTGTATGTCACTGGTTCCTAAAAAAGTGTCAAAAGTGTCAGATCTGTCCGTCGCCATGTTGCAGTCCCGCTAAAAATCGCAGATTGCCGCCATTACTAGTAAAAATAAAATTAAGGTTAGGGCTTCTTATTTATCAGAAAAGAAAGGTGTTGTTAAATCCCTTTGTAAACTAATGTCACTAAATCTTTTTTTCATTGCTCTATAATGAGGATATGAGGATCTAAGTGCTAGTAAATAGCCACGTATACATCAGTTCTATAAAATGAGAGCATGAAAGGGCAGCTGTCAATTAACTGTGTTTTTATAGAAAGCGAAGATCACAACATGACACACGACAACACATGTTATGACAAAATAATATGTCAGTTTTATTACTGAAGCATGCACTTCGTCGAATGGTGGCATTTGAAGGAAAGGCAAAGAAAACTGTCCATACATCTAATCACATTTTCCACAGCAATGCACCTGCCCTTTGGTATCTGGTCATCCCTGTAGCAACCATCAGCCTGTATCTAATCTGTGTACTTTAGTTATCTTTTTTTTTTTTCCTAGAACAGACAATAAAACACAATAAGGAAGATTTAGTTAATTTAGAACAATATGCATGTCCTAACGTGTGCTCATCATTAATTTCATGTGTTAGCTGAAGCAGCCTACTGAGCATTAGATGACACATGTTCTAACACTGCAAGGCTTCATGTAATAAAACCATCTGAATGGAAAGTATCTGTGTTGCAAATTGCAGATGTTGGATGCCAAGTGCCTCTTTTCTATTGCATGCAGGTTAAAAAAAAATTAAAGGAAGAATCTGGTTAATTTTATGACTAAGATACAGATAGTATAGATGGACGTGAAAGTACTAACTTGATTTTTGCAAAAAAAAAAACTGAGTGTTTCAATGTTCCAATGAGGTAGGGAAGACACCTATAGAAATTAAAGCAAGTAGAATGTAAATGCAGTTAGGGCTCTACCTGGGATGTTAAAGAAGCACTACACAAACATTAGACAGCTGTGCCTGGCTGTCTCAGGCTGTCTCCTTAACCATTTCCACAGTCATCTGTGCTGAAAAGTAGACTATCCTTTAGAGATGTGCACAACAGAAAAATTTTTGTTTTTTGTTTAGTTTCCAACTCGTTTGTTAAGTTAATAATTTTGTTTTATATCAAGATATCACTGTTGCACATTTATGTTTTGTTTGATGCACACAAGCATGATAAGATTCCTTCTTTCCTTTCCTTCCTTTCTTCTTTTCTAATAATTTTTGTTTTGTCATATTTGATATGTTGGAATGATTCATTTTCAGACTTCATTTAGTATATTTGGATTTGTTTCATTAATTTGGATTTTGTTAGTATAGTTGTTATTTTTCTAAAATATTCAAATTTCGGAAGACAGCTATGTTCTTTCTATTCTATTTTTTCTTTTCTATTCTGTTCTTGTATTTTCTATTCTATTATTTTATTTTATAATCTATTCTATCCTGATGTATTTTTTCTATTCTGATTTATTCTATTCTATTTCTTAATTTCTTTCTATTCTATTTTTTTATTTTATTTTATTCTGTTCTATTCTATTTTATATATAAAAAATATATATTCAATTATATTCAGTTTCTTTTAAATCTATTATATTTCTTTCTATTCTATAAAGCAGCTCAAGTAGGAATCATCATCTTATTTCAATTTTATACCTTACTGTATTTATTGCATTTTTGAATTTGGATAATTTGTTATCTTGTTATGTTATTTCATTTTGTTAGAATTTATTTGGGATTTGTTGAAATTCGTTACTATTGTGGTTCGAAAATAAATCCGAATTTCCAAATAACAATAATGTTGTCTGAATCTTGATTTTTAACACAACTAATTGCACCTGCCTACTATTCTTTCCTGTCCTACAGACAAAGTAAGAAATAAGAGATCTCTCCAAAGCAAGGGAATCAGAAAAGGTGTCCTCATTGGAAAGTGTGCCCTCACCTGTTCCTGTAATTTTCCCCTTTGTACCACAGACAATGGTCACCAGCACCAATAGTGAGAGTAAATGTATCACTATAAAACTAGTGCTTGTAAAGAAAAGCATGCTAAACTGTACTATTAAAACCAAGGTTTTGTAGCAAATATAATAACCAAATAGAGGCTTAAACCCTTGCCTATTGTACTGAAAAGAAAAAGTGTTCTTATGCAGTCTGTGTTCTTTTTAGAGAGATTTCTCACTTCTTCCTGTCCCAACAGGAAGTAAGGAGAAACTTTTCCAAAGATGAAGCAGACTGCAACAAAAACAGTCTCTCTCTTCTCTGCTTTACCCAAAACGAAACAAATTTTTGCTAGAGTTGGGCTTTAACTAGAACCAATAATTCCATTAAAGCATAAGTTCTCCTTTCAGGAAGATTTTCATCTACAGTAGTTTCATTTTACATCTAGTGAATAGCAGATACCATAGTTCCTCCTGTTGGAAATGGTGAGGGTCCTCCCATCACATATGCAGCTGTTTTGGGTCATCTAAAAAAAAAAAAAAAAAAAAAAAGCGCTTCCCCACAATCCAATCAAACCTGCTATTTGCAGAATGTGCTGACCTCCACAATATTCTGCCCCTTATTGGCCTCTTGGGCCATTCAAACTGAGCCCATGCACAGTGCGCTCAGCTAGAAAATTAGCCTGCGCTAGAAGGCTAGAATAAGTTAACATCGAAATAGTTACAAATCATAACAGATTTGCTTTGATATCTTCATTTGATGTTCTGAGGCTGCTCTACTTGCATGATATCATAAAACCACACACAAAGATTTGTATTTGGTAAATGCAGCATATGAACATTTGAATAGTTGTAGTAAGGTTTCATAGCAGCCTCAGTTGTGCTGCAGTGGAAAGACACTGAAGTTCAGTAAATACAATAAGCTCAAGTGATTTGCCTCACATCAGATTTATTTCCAGAGCTATTCTAGCTACAGAATTAAAAAAAAATGTATTAAGCCAAGGGGTGATTTCTCATTAAAAACTCATTCATGCTTCTCCCCTTCAGGAAGCTCCTGTTCACTGAGGAGGCATCAGACTAGCCTTGCAGCAGTTTCCCATAGGAGCAAACATAGGCTGTTCTGTAGCTATCTGTCACCTACCTATGTATATTGTTCCTCCTCTACCAAGAAAAAGATGAATCTATTTTCTCCTAGAAAATAGTCTCTACCTTACAGAAAACATTACTTGCCCTAAGCCTGCATTCCTATCTGAAAAATCTCTTGTTCTGTATACAACTAAAAAGAATTTATACAGCCTCATTATTGTAATTCCACTGTACCTTTATGTTGAGCAAAAAGAACATTGTATTCAAGTCAATAATCTGATAAAGCAAATAGGAGTTATGCCGCGTACACACGATCGGACTTTATGGCATACTTGGTCCGGCGTACCGGATTTCGTTGGACAATTCGATCGTGTGTGGGCTCCAGCGGACTTTGTTTTCTCAAAAGTTTGATGGACTTAGATTTGAAACATGTTTCAAATCTATCCGAGGGACTTGAGTCCGGTCGAAAAGTCCGCTCGTCTGTATGCTAGTCCGACGGACAAAAATCAACGCTAGGGCAGCTATTGGCTACTGGCTATGAACTTCCTTGTTTTAGTCCGGTCACACGTCATCACGTACGAATCCGTTGGACTTTGGTTGATCGTGTGTAGGCAAGTCCGTTCATTCAGGAAGTCCGTCATAAAGTCCGTCGAAAAGTATGCCGGAAAGTCCGATCGTGTGTTCGCGGCATTTGAGTTTTTTATTTTGCTCAATGCGCTTGCTGTCTTTTGGATGTTGTTTTTCTGCTATATTCAATAAAACCTTCATACAATTTACCTATTAAAATACTGGCAGGGGATGAGATTACGGCCTTAAAGCTCTGAAGTCCTGTGTACGTTTCCAACCAAGTAGTTTGCATCTAGTTTGTAGATCATTCTCAGATTTGCATTTATTTCCTCCGGGCGAGTTTGCTTTTACAATCTGATGCCAAGCTGTCTAAGTTGTTCTTAGTTCTTAGTATATACTGCTTGGATGTGGCAGGGACACAGGGATTGGTACAGTTTTATATTATTAATCATCTACTTATGTGCTACTTGTAAATAAAATGCTGTTCAAGATAATAAAGTATAAATAAATACATATGTCAATAATAAGAAAAATGTTAAAGCACCGAAATATAGCCAATGTCTAAGGTTCTTGTTTTTTTTTTCTCCTGTCTTTGCTAGGGATAAGCCGAACACCCCCCCGGTTCGGTTCGCACCAGAACCTGCGAACGGACCGAAAGTTCGCGCAAACTTTAGAACCCCATTAAAGTCTATGGGACTTGAACGTTCGAAATAAAAAGTGCTAATTTTAAAGGGCTAATATGCAAGTTATTGTCCTAAAAAGGGTTTGGGGACCCTGGTCCTGCCCCAGGGGACATGTATCAATGCAAAAAAAGTTTTAAAAACGGCCGTTTTTTCGGGAGAAATTATTTTAATGATGCTTAAAGTGAAAAAAAAAAGTGAAATATTCCTTTAAATATCGTACCTGGGGGGGTGTCTATAGTATGCCTGTAAAGTGGTGCGTGTTTCCCGTGCTTAGAACAGTCCCTGCACAAAATGAAATTTTTAAAGGAATAAAAGTCATTTATAACTGCTTGCGGCTTTAATGTAATGTCGGGTCCCGGCAATATGGATGAAAATCAGTGAGACAAACGGCATGGGTACCCCCCCCCAGTCCATTACCAGGCCCTTTGGGTCTTGTATGGTTATTAAGGGGAACCCCACACCCAAATTAAAAAAAGGAAAGGCGTGGGGCCCCCAGGCCCTATATACTCTGAACAGCAGTATACAGGCGGTGCAAACAAGATAGGGACTGTAGGTTTGTTGTTAAGTATAATCTGTTTGTAATTTTGAACTGGTACATTAAGAAAGTGTAGCTCTAGCCAAAAAATCGATTTTTATGCTTTTTGGAAAACATAGGGAAGGGTTATCACCCCTGTAACATTTGTTTTGCTGTCTGTGCACCTCTTCAGAAGATTTCACCTCACTTTCTGTCCCAATGACAAATGTTTTTTGAAAATTTGGGTTTTTTAGTGAAACAAGGATTGGTGATAAAGCATCAGTGAAGAGGAGACGCGTTTTTCCCATATTAACTCTTACAGGAGAGAATTTCCCTTCCTATGGGGTAGATTTCATCTCACTTCCTGTTGTCTCCTTCCGTTTGCAAGTAGGAGTCATTTGTAAGTTGGATGTTTGAAAGTAAGGGCCTGCCGTATATACTCTGCAGAAATTGGGGCCTTGGTGTTGCCACAACACTGTAAGCCCTCACAGTTACTCTTGGTGGGTGCAGGAATGGGCCGTGCTGTGAAATATTAGATCAAGAATTGTAATTATATGCCATTGTTGAACAGTGGTAGAAAAATTGGGCCTTTGGTGGTTCTGGTGCTAGTGCCACAACACTGTAAGCCCTCACAGTTACTCTTGGTGGGCACTGGAACGGGCCCTGCTGTGAAATATTATATGAAGAATTGTAATTACATGCACCTGTTGAACAGGGGCAGAAAAATTGGGCCTTTGGTGGTGGTGTTGCCACAATGCTGTAAGTCCTCACAGTTACTCTTGGTGGGCGCTGGAATGGGCCCTGCTGTGAAATATAATATGAAGAATTGTAATTACATGCACCTGTTGAACAGGAACAGAAAAATTAGGCCTTTGGTGGTGGTGGTGGTGGTGGTGGTGGTGGTGTTGCCACAACACTGTAAGCCCTCTCAGTTACTCTTGGTGGGTGCAGGAATGGGCCCTGCTGTGAAATTTTAGATCAAGAATTACATGTCCCTGTTGAACAGAGGCAGACAAATTGGGCCTTAGGCACTGGTGCCACAACACTGCAATCCCTCACAGATGCTATAGTTGGAGCACAGGAATGAGCCCTGCTGCAAAGTATTTAATAAAAAATTGTAATTATACGCCCCTGTTAAACAGGGGCTGAAAAATTGGGCCTTGAGCACTGGTGCCCCAACACTGCAGCCCCTCACAGATACTATAGTTGGAGTGCAGGAATGAGCCATGCTGCAAATTATTGCATCAAAAATTGTAATTATACGTCCCTGTTAAACAGGGGCTGAAAAATCGAGCCTTGGGCACTGGTGGCGGTGCCCAGAACCAAAAATGTTCTTACACGCTATCAGCATGAAAATTGAGGAGGAAGAGGATTGTCACTCAGCATAACAGGATAGTCACTCAGCATCAGCATAGGCAGTCTTGAAGGGATCTCACATTAAAAAAAAATCAATCAGTTACATCAGCATCAGGTGCTTGGTAGCTGGTGATCCAAGACTTATTCATTTTTATGAAGGTAAGCCGATCGACCGATTCGGTGGACAGGCGCACCCTGTGATCGGTTACAAAGCCTCCAGCAGCACTGAATGTGCGTTCCGAAAGAACGCTGGATGCAGGACAGGCAAGTAGCTCAATTGCATACTGTGCAAGCTCTGGCCAGTGATCCATCCTCAAGACCCAGTAACCCAGAGGATTTCCGGTGGGAAAGGTGTCCAAGTCTGATCTTGCCCCTAGGTAATCCTGCACCATGTGAATGAGACGCTGGCGATGGTTGCTGGAACCGATCATACCTTGGGACTACGGACTAAAAAATTGTCTGAACGCATTGGTCAGACGGCCACCTTCTCCACTGCTCCTTCTGTGACTGACCGAAGCCTCAGCAACACGTTGTCCAGGAGGACCAGGTAATTGTAACCTCCCAGCCTCTGGAAACGCGTTGCACAAACCTTTCTGCAAGGCCCCCGAAGAATTTTCATCCTCTGCTCCCTCTGCGACGCCAAGATAAGGTCTGCAACCTTACCCTTGTAATGTGGATCAAGGAGGGTTGCCAGCCAGTAATCATCCCTCCCCTTGATACGATGAATACGAGGATCCTTCCGTAGGCTTTGCAGGATCAGGGAGGCCATGCAGTGTAGGTTTGCTGAGGCATTCAGTCCAGAGTCCTCTGGGTCACTGAGGACGACATGATCCGCAGCCACCTCCTCCCAGCTATGTACAAGTCCATGGGTTTCTTCGGACTGTAAATGATTCCTTGAAGACTGCTGCTGATGCTGAGTGCCAGGCTTACACTGACACAATCCTCCTCCTCCTCCTCTTCCTGTGTGATCGGCGGGCACGCAGGAACACTGTCTGGATAAAGGGGGCCTTGAAAGGTAAGAAAGTCCTCCTCTTCCTCTCTCTGTTCTGCCTCAAGTGCCCTGTTCATTATTCCATGCAGCGTGTGCTCCAACAGGTGGACAAGAGGGACAGTGTCACTGATGCATGCACTGTCACTGCTCACCATCCTCGTGGCCTCCTCAAATGGTGACAGGACAGTGCATGCATTCCTGATCATAGCCCACTGGCGTGGGGAAAAAAAACAAGCTCCCCTGACCCTGTCCTGGTGCCATAGTCGCATAGGTACTCATTGATGGCCCTCTGCTTCGTGTGCAGCCGCTGCAGCATGGTCAACGTTGAGTTCTACCTGGTGGGCATGTCACAGATTAGGCAGTTCTTGGGCAGGTTAAATTCCTTTTGGAGGTCAGCCAGCCAAGCACTGGCATTATATGACCTGCGGAAATGCACACAGACTTTACTGGCCTGCCTGGGGACATCCTGTAAGCCCAGGTATCTGCCCAAGAACCGCTGCACCACCAAGTTAAGGATGTGAGCCAAACAGGGCACATGGGTCAGTTGTCCCTGTCGGAGGGCGGAGAGGAGGTTGGTGCCATTGTCGCAAACCACCATACCTGCCTTGAGCTGGCATGGCGTCAACCACCTCTGAACCTGTCCCTGCAAAGCTGACAGAATCTCTGCCCCAGTGTGGCTCCTGTCCCCCAAGCACACCAGCTCAAGCACCGCATGGCATCTTTTTGCCTGCGTGCTTGCATAGCCCCTTGAACGCCTACGGAGCACCGCTGGTTCAGCAGAAGAAGAGGCCATGGAGGAAGAAAAAGAGGAGGGGGTGGAGGAGAGAGGTGTGGCAGAATCACCACTAGTAGAATTTTGGAGGCGTGGTGGCGGAACAACCTCCAACACTACCGCACCCTGTCCTGCATCCTTCCCAGCTGCCAGAAAAGTCACCCAGTGCGCGGTGAAAGATAGGTAACATCCCTGTCCATGCCTGCTGGACCATGAGTCAGCGGTAATATGCACCTTACCGCTGACCGCCCTGTCCAGCGAGGCCAAGACATTGCCTTTCACATGCCGGTAGAGAGCTGGATTCACCTTCCGTGAGAAAAAGTGGCGTATGGGAACCTGCCACTGAGGAACTGCACATTCCACAAACTCACAGAAGGGGCCAGAGTCTACCAACTGAAAAGGCAGCAGTTGAAGTGCTAGCAATTTAGCCAAGCTAGCATTCAACCGCTGGGCATGTGAATGGCTGGGAGCGAACTTCTTTCGCAGCAGCTGGGGCAGGGAAATTTGCCTGGTACAATCTGGCGTCGGTGTACCGATAGCAGATTGCCCGCAAGTACTTGGCTGTGACTAGGGATGAGCCGAACACCCCCCTGTTCGGTTCGCACCAGAACATGCGAACAGGAAAAAAGTTTGTTCGAACACGCGAACACCGTTAAAGTCTATGGGACACGAACATGAATAATCAAAAGTGCTAATTTTAAAGGCTTATATGCAAGTTATTGTCATAAAAAGTGTTTGGGGACCTGGGTCCTGCCCCAGGGGACATGGATCAATGCAAAAAAAAGTTTTAAAAACTGCGTTTTTTTCAGGAGCAGTGATTTTAATAATGCTTAAAGTCAAACAATAAAGGTGTAATATAACTTTAAATTTCGTACCTGGGGGGTGTCTATAGTATGCCTGTAAAGGGGCGCATGTTTCCCATGTTTAGAACAGTCTGACAGGAAAATGACATTTCAAAGGAAAAAAGTCATTTAAAACTATGAGCGGCTATTGCATTGCCGGTCCGACAATACACATAAAAGTTCATTGATAAAAACGGCATGGGAATTCCCCACAGGGGAACCCCGAACCAAAATTAAAAAAAAAAGAATGACGTGGGGGTCCCCCTAAATTCCATACCGGCCCTTCAGGTCTGGTATGGATATTAAGGGGAACCCCACGCCAAAATTTAAAAAAACAATGACGTGGGGTCCCCCCAAAAATCCATACCAGACCCTTATCCGAGCACGCAACCTGAAGAAAGAAGAAGCATTTAAATAAAGGAATTGTCAAAAACTGTCTCTTGTCATTTTTAACTAGGGATAAGCCGAACACCCCCCGGTTCGGTTCGCACCAGAACCTGCGAACGGACCGAAAGTTCGCACGAACGTTAGAACCCCATTGACGTCTATGGGACTCGAACGTTCGAAATCAAAAGTGCTCATTTTAAAGGCTAATTTGCATGGTATTGTCCTAAAAAGGGTTTGGGGACCCGGGTCCTACCCCAGGGGACATGTATCAATGCAAAAAAAACTTTTAAAAACGGCCGTTTTTTCGGGAGCAGTGATTTTAATTATGCTTAAAGTAAAAAAAAAAAAAGTGAAATATTCCTTTAAATATCGTACCTGAGGGGTGTCTATAGTATGCCTGTAAAGTGACGCGTGTTTCCCGTGTTTAGAACAGTCCCTGCACCAAATGTCATTTTTAAAGGAAAAAATCTCATTTAAAACTGCTTGCGGGTTTAATGTAATGTCGGGTCCTGGCAATATGGATGAAAATCAGTGAGACAAACGGCATGGGTACCCCCCAGTCCATTACCAGGCCCTTTGGGTCTTGTATGGATATTAAGGGGAACCCCGCACCCAAATTAAAATAAGGAAAGGTGTGGGGCCACCAGGCCCTATATACTCTGAACAGCAGTATACAGGCTGTAGGTTTGTTGTTAAGTAGAATCTCTTTGTAATTTTGAACGGGTACATTTTTAACGTGTTTAGCTCCAGCCAAAAAATCTTTTTTAAGCTTTTTGGAAAACATAGGGAAGGGTTATCACCCCTGTGACATTTGTTTTGCTGTCTTTCCTCCTCTTCAGAAGATTTCACCTCACTTTTTGTCCCAATGGATTGGAAAGCATCAGTGGAAAGGAGAAATGTTTTTCCCATATTAACTCTTACAGGAGAGAATTTCCCTTCCTAGGGGTAGATTTATTCTCACTTCCTGTTGTCTCCTTCCGTTTGCAAGTAGGAGTCGTTTGTAAGTTAGTTGTTTGAAAGTAGGGTCCTGCCCTATATACTCAGCAGAAATTTGGGCCTTAGGTGTTGCTGTGGCCACAACACTGTAAGCCCTCACAGGGCTCTGCTGTGAAATATTAGATCAAGAATTGTAATTACATGCCCCTGTTGAACAGGAGCTGAAAAATTAGGCCTTAGGCACTGGTGCTGGTGCCACAACACTGCAACCCCTCACAGACACTCTAGTTGGAATGCAGGAACGAGCCCTGCTGCAAAGTATTGCATCAAAAATTGTAATTACATGCCCCTGTTAAACAAGGGCTGAAAAATTGGGCCTTAGGCACTGGTGCTGGTGCCACAACACTGCAACCCCTTACAGACACTCTAGTTGGAATGCAGGAACGAGCCCTGCTGCAAAGTATTACATCAAAAATCGTAATTACACGCCCCTGTTAAACAGGGGCTGAAAAATTGTGCCTTAGGCACTGGTGGTGGCACCCAGAACCAAAAATGTTCTTACAAGCTATCAGCGTGATGATTGAGGAGGAAGAGGATAATTACTCAGGGATAGTCACTCAGCATCAGCATAGGCAGTCTTTGAAGGGATCTGAGATTTCAAAAAAAATAATTCGGTTACATCAGCATCAGGTGCTTGGTAGCTGGTGGTGATCCAAGACTCATTCATTTTTATGAAGGTCAGTCGATCGACCGAGTCAGTGGACAGACGCACCCTGTGATCGGTTACCACGCCTCCAGCAGCACTGAATGTGCGTTCCGAAAGAACGCTGGATGCAGGACAGGCCAGTAGCTCAATTGCATACTGTGCAAGCTCTGGCCAGTGATCCATCCTCAAGACCCAGTAACCCAGAGGATTTTCGGTGGGAAAGGTGTCCAAGTCTGATCTTGCCCCTAGGTATTCCTGCACCATGTAAAACAGACGCTGGCGATGGTTGCTGGAACCGATCATACCTTGGGGCTGCGGACCAAAAAATTGTCTGAACGCATCGGTCAGACGGCCACCTTCTCCACCGCTCCTTCTTTGACTGACCGAAGCCTCAGCAACACGTTGTCCAGAAACAGGAGTTTGTAACCTCCCAGTCTCTGGGAACGCGTTGCACAGACCTTTCTGCAAGGCCTCCCGAAGATGTTTCATCCTCTGCTCCCTCTGCGATGGCAAGATAAGGTCCGCAACCTTACCCTTGTAACGTGGATCAAGGAGGGTTGCCAGCCAGTATTGGTCCTTCTCCTTGATACCACGATTACGAGGATCCTTACGCAGGCTTTGCAGGATCAGGGAGGCCATGCAGCGTAGGTTTGCTGAGGCATTCGGTCCGGAGTCCTCTGGGTCACTAAGGACGACATGGTCCGCAGCCACCTCCTCCCAGCCACGTACAAGTCCATGTGTTTCTTGGGACTGATCCCTTAAAGACTGCTGCTGATGCTGAGTGCCAGGCTCCACCTCCATACTGACACAATCTTCCTCCTCCTCCTCCTCCTCTTCCTCCTCGTCCTCTTCCTGTGTGATCGGCGGGCACGCAGGAACACTGTCTGGATAAAGGGGGCCTTGAGAGCTAAGGAAGTCCTCCTCTTCCTGCCTCTGTTCTGCCTCAAGTGCCCTGTCCATTATTCCACGCAGCGTGTGCTCCAACAGGTGGACAAGGGGGACAGTGTCACTGATGCATGCACTGTCACTGCTCACCATCCTCGTGGCCTCCTCAAATGGTGACAGGACAGTGCATGCATCCCTGATCATGGCCCACTGGCGTGGGGAAAAAAACCAAGCTCCCCTGACCCTGTCCTGGTGCCATAGTCGCACAGGTACTCATTGATGGCCCTCTGCTGCGTGTGCAGCCACTGCAGCATGGCCAACGTTGAGTTCCACCTGGTGGGCATGTCACAGATTAGGCGGTTCTTGGGCAGGTTAAACTCCTTTTGGAGGTTCGTCAGCCGAGCACTGGCATTATATGACCGGCGGAAATGCACACAGACTTTCCTGGCCTGCCTCAGGACATCCTGTAAGCCTGGGTACCTGCCCAAGAACCGCTGCACCACCAAGTTAAGGACGTGAGCCAAACAGGGCACATGGGTCATTTGTCCCTGTCGGAGGGCAGAGAGGAGGTTGGTGCCATTGTCGCAAACCACCATTCCTGCCTTAAGTTGGCGTGGCGTCAACCACCTCTGAACCTGCCCCTGCAGAGCTGACAGAACCTCTGCCCCAGTGTGGCTCCTGTCCCCCAAGCACACCAGCTCAAGCACCGCATGGCATCTTTTGGCCTGCGTACTTGCGTAGCCCCTTGAACGACTACGGAGCACCGCTGGTTCCGAGGAAGAGGCCATGGAGGAAGAAGAAGAGGAGGGGGTGGAGGAGAGAGGTGTGTCACAATCATTAGCATTTTGGAGGCGTGGTGGCGGAACAACCTCCAACACTACTGCACCTTGTCCTGCATCCTTCCCAGCTGCCAGCAGAGTCACCCAATGCGCCGTGAAACTTAGGTAACGTCCCTGTCCATGCCTGCTGGACCATGAGTCAGCGGTAATATGCACCTTACCGCTGACCGCTCTGTCCAGCGAGGCATGGACATTGCCTTCCACATGCTGGTAGAGAGCCGGAATCGCCTTCCGTGAGAAAAAGTGGAGTTTGGGTACCTGCCACTGAGGAACCGCACATTCCACAAACTCACGGAAGGGGGCAGAGTCTACCAACTGAAAAGGCAGCAGTTGAAGTGCTAGCAATTTTGCCAAGCTAGCATTCAACCGTTGGGCATGTGGATGGCTGGGAGCAAACTTCTTTCAGCGGTGCAGCAGCTGGGGCAGGGAAATTTGCCTGGTACAATCTGACCTCGGTGTACCAAAATCAGATTGCCCACAAGTACGTGGCTGTGACACACCTAATTCTACACCTTCATTCCTCTCAGTGCAGGTCTCAGAGAGGACTGAAGGTCTAGTGGGGTTGGAAATCTCAGCTGATGAGGAGCAAGCAGAGGTCCTCTTTGTTCTTTGGTGTGGGTCTTTTAGATACGCTTGCCAACAAACTGCATGGCAGGTCAACATATGTCTGGTCAAGCATGTGGTACCCAAGATGTTTTGGCCACGCGAGATACGCTTGAGACATATGTTGCAAATAGCAGCGGTGCGATCTGATGCACTCGTCTCAAAAAAGGCCCACACCAAAGAACTTTTTGAATAACGCGCAGAGACTGCAGCGCCCTGCACATGTGGAGCTTTGGGGTGTGATGCAGTCAATGTGCTGCCCTTAGGCTGGCCCCTGGAGGGCATCCTGCCTCGTTGGTGATGTGCCGCCTCCTCCTCCTCCTCCTCCTCCTCTCTCCTATCAGGCACCCACGTTGAGTCAGGGACCTCATCATCCCCTCCCTCCTCATCACTGGAGCAAACCTGGCAGTATGCTGCAGCAGGGGGAGCATGACTGCCAGATTGCTGTCCTTCTTGGGCACGCCCTCTGTCCGTGCTCGTGTTACTGCCTTCATCGAGCTCAGTATCATCATCAGAGCCTTCCAAACGCTGGGCATCCTCCTGGAGCATGTACCCAACACTGTGGTCAAACAGTTCGAGGGACTCCTCAGGAGGACATGGTGGGGCTAGGGAAGGAGTCACTGATGACATTGAGCCGAGGGAAGAGGCCACTGCTTTGCCAGACAAAGTACCCTGGGCATGGGTGAGAGAGGATGAGGAGGATGAGGACGGCTTGGTCATCCACTCGACCAAGTCTTCCGCATGTTGCGGCTCAAAGTGGCCAGCTGCCGAAAAAAAGGCCAAGCGTGTCCCATGGCCACGTGCTGATGAGGATGCACCGTCTCCACGACCAGCACTAGACACAGAGCCTGCTTGCCCTCTCTTATTGGCTTGTGACTGTCTGCCTCTCCTTCTTGGCCTTCCAGACATACTAATGGCCTGTAGCTGCACTAAGCTGGGATATATATATATATGTACTGATACTGCAGCTAGCAAAATCAACTGCCTGCCTGTAGTATGAGAACACCACCAACCTTCTACAGGTAGCTTTAGCTGAACACTGTGAGGTGGACGCACCCCACTAACTTGTAGGTTTAGCAGAACACTGTGAGCAGGACGCACTGCACTAACTGTAAATAGTCTAGCTGCCTGACTGTGGTACTAATAGGATCAAAAGAACACCAGCAATTTTCTTCAGGTAGCTGTATTTACTGTAACAAGACAAGCCTGCCTGTCAGTAAGAAGATAACAGAAACGGATCTAGCTGAACACTGTGAGCAGGACGCACCCCACTAGCTTGTAGGTTTAGCTGAACACTGTGAGGTGGACGCACCCCACTAACTTGTAGGTTTAGCTGAACACTGTGAGCAGGACGCACCCCACTAACTTGTAGGTTTAGCAGAACACTGTGAGCAGGACGCACTGCACTAACTGTAAATAGTCTAGCTGTCTGACTGTGGTACTAATAGGATCAAAAGAACATCAGTAATTTTCTTTAAAATACTGTAACAAGACAAGCCTGCCTGTCAGTAAGAAGATAACAGGAACGGATCTAGCTGAACACTGTGAGCAGGACGCACCCCACTAGCTTGTAGGTTTAGCTGAACACTGTGAGGTGGACGCACCCCACTAACTTGTAGGTTTAGCTGAACACTGTGAGCAGGACGCACCCCACTAACTTGTAGGTTTAGCAGAACACTGTGAGCAGGACGCACTGCACTAACTGTAAATAGTCTAGCTGCCTGACTGTGGTACTAATAGGATCAAAAGAACACCAGCAATTTTCTTCAGGTAGCTGTATTTACTGTAACAAGACAAGCCTGCCTGTCAGTAAGAAGATAACAGGAACGGATCTAGCTGAACACTGTGAGCAGGACGCACCCCACTAGCTTGTAGGTTTAGCTGAACACTGTGAGGTGGACGCACCCCACTAACTTGTAGGTTTAGCTGAACACTGTGAGCAGGACGCACCCCACTAACTTGTAGGTTTAGCAGAACACTGTGAGCAGGACGCACTGCACTAACTGTAAATAGTCTAGCTGCTTGACTGTGGTACTAATAGGATCAAAAGAACACCAGCAATTTTCTTTAAAATACTGTAACAAGACAAGCCTGCCTGTCAGTAAGAAGATAACAGAAACGGATCTAGCTGAACACTGTGAGCAGGACGCACCCCACTAGCTTGTAGGTTTAGCTGAACACTGTGAGGTGGACGCACCCCACTAACTTGTAGGTTTAGCTGAACACTGTGAGCAGGACGCACCCCACTAACTTGTAGGTTTAGCAGAACACTGTGAGCAGGACGCACTGCACTAACTGTAAATAGTCTAGCTGCCTGACTGTGGTACTAATAGGATCAAAAGAACACCAGCAATTTTCTTTAAAATACTGTAACAAGACAAGCCTGCCTGTCAGTAAGAAGATAACAGGAACGGATCTAGCTGAACACTGTGAGCAGGACGCACCCCACTAGCTTGTAGGTTTAGCTGAACACTGTGAGGTGGACGCACCCCACTAACTTGTAGGTTTAGCTGAACACTGTGAGCAGGACGCACCCCACTAACTTGTAGGTTTAGCAGAACACTGTCAGCAGGACGCACTGCACTAACTGTAAATAGTCTAGCTGCCTGACTGTGGTACTAATAGGATCAAAAGAACACCAGCAATTTTCTTCAGGTAGCTGTATTTACAGTAACAAGACAAGCCTGCCTGTCAGTAAGAAGATAACAGGAACGGATCTAGCTGAACACTGTGAGCAGGACGCACCCCACTAGCTTGTAGGTTTAGCTGAACACTGTGAGGTGGACGCACCCCACTAACTTGTAGGTTTAGCTGAACACTGTGAGCAGGACGCACCCCACTAACTTGTAGGTTTAGCAGAACACTGTGAGCAGGACGCACTGCACTAACTGTAAATAGTCTAGCTGCCTGACTGTGGTACTAATAGGATCAAAAGAACACCAGCAATTTTCTTCAGGTAGCTGTATTTACTGTAACAAGACAAGCCTGCCTGTCAGTAAGAAGATAACAGAAACGGATCTAGCTGAACACTGTGAGCAGGACGCACCCCACTAGCTTGTAGGTTTAGCTGAACACTGTGAGGTGGACGCACCCCACTAACTTGTAGGTTTAGCTGAACACTGTGAGCAGGACGCACCCCACTAACTTGTAGGTTTAGCAGAACACTGTGAGCAGGACGCACTGCACTAACTGTAAATAGTCTAGCTGCCTGACTGTGGTACTAATAGGATCAAAAGAACACCAGCAATTTTCTTCAGGTAGCTGTATTTACTGTAACAAGACAAGCCTGCCTGTCAGTAAGAAGATAACAGAAACGGATCTAGCTGAACACTGTGAGCAGGACGCACCCCACTAGCTTGTAGGTTTAGCTGAACACTGTGAGGTGGACGCACCCCACTAACTTGTAGGTTTAGCTGAACACTGTGAGCAGGACGCACCCCACTTACTTGTAGGTTTAGCAGCACACTGTGGGCAGGACGCACTGCACTAACTGTAAATAGTCTAGCTGCCTGACTGTGGTACTAATAGGATCAAAAGAACACCAGTAATTTTCTTTAAAATACTGTAACAAGACAAGCCTGCCTGTCAGTAAGAAGATAACAGGAACGGATCTAGCTGAACACTGTGAGCAGGACGCACTGCACTAAATGTAAATAGTCTAGCTGCCTGACTGTGGTACTAATAGGATCAAAAGAACATCAGTAATTTTCTTCAAAATACTGTAACAAGACAAGCCTGCCTGTCAGTAGGAATATAACAGGAACGGATCTAGCTGAACACTGTGAGCAGGACGCACTGCACTAAATGTAAATAGTCTAGAAGATAACAGGAACGGATCTAGCTAAACTGAATACAGTGTATATATATATATATATATATATATATATATATATGCAACACCTGGGATGCATATATATACACAATACACTTTAAGTGCAGCTAACTGACTGACTGTCCTGCCTAATCTAGCCAACTCAAATGAAATGACACTGTCTCTCTCTCTCTAAGCACACCGGAACACACTGCACAGGGCCGCCGTGCAGGCGGCCTTATATAGTGTGGGGCGTGTACTAAATCCCCTGAGCCATAATTGGCCAAAGCCTCCTTGGCTTTGGCCAATTATGGCTCTCTGTTAAGGCGGCGCTGTGATTGGCCAAGCATGCGGGTCATAGTGCATGCTTGGCCAATCATCAGCAAGCAATGCACTGCGATGCCGCAGTGAATTATGGGCCGTGACGCGCCACACGAATTTGGCGCGAACGGCCCATATCGTTCGCAATTCGGCGAACGATCGAACAGCCGATGTTGGAGTCGAACATGGGTTCGACTCGAACACGAAGCTCATCCCTATTTTTAACATTTTTGACAGTTTTTTTGTGAAATGGTAGGGGTACTTTTGTACCCCCTTACCATTTCACACAGGGGGGGCCGGGATCTGGGGGTCCCCTTGTTAAAGGGGGCTTCCAGATTCCGATAAGCCCCCCCGCCCGCAGACCCCCACAACCACCGGCCAGGGTTGTGGGGATGAGGCCCTTGTCCTCATCAACATGGGGACAAGGTGTTTTGGGGGGCTACCCCAAAGCACCCTCCCAATGTTGAGGGCATGTGGCCTGGTATGGTTCAGGAGGGGGGGCGCCGTTTTTTTTTTTTAATTTTAGCATGGGGTTCCCCTTAAAAACCTTTAGGGGGACCCCCACGTCATTTTTTAAAAAATTTTGGCCAGAGTTCCCCTTAATATCCATACCAGACCTGAAGGGCCTGGTATGGAATTTAGGGGGACCCCCACATCATTTTTTTAAAAAAATTTTGGTTCGGGGTTCCCGAACCATGTTGCCTCTAGACACAGAGCCTGCTTGCCCTCTTTTATTGACTTGTGACTGTCTGTCTTTCCTTGTTGGCCTTCCAGACATACTAATGGCCTGCAGTGAGATGTAGCTGTACAAAGCTGGGATGTATATATATACTGATACTGCAGCTAGCAGAATCAACTGCCTGCCTGTAGTATTATTAGTATGAGAACACCAGCAATTGTCTTCAGGTAGCTTTAGGTGCACACTGTGCAGAGGACACAGTACACTAACTGTAAATACTGCAGCTGCCTGCCTGTGCTATTAATAGGATCAGAACAACAGCAATTGTCTTCAGGTAGCTTTAGGTGCACACTGTGCAGAGGACGCAGTACACTAACTGTAAATACTGCAGCTGCCTGCCTGTGGCACTAATAGGATCAGAAGAACACCACCAATTTTCTTCAGGTAGCCTTAGGTGCACACTGTGCAGAGGACACAGTACACTAACTGTAAATACTGTAGCTGCCTGCCTGTGGTATTAATAGGATTAGAACAACAACAATTGTCTTCAGGTAGCTTTAGGTGCACACTGTGCAGAGGACGCAGTATACTAACTGTAAATACTGTAGCTGCCTGCCTGTGGTATTAAGAGGATCAGAACAACAGCAATTATCTTCAGGTAGCTTTAGGTGCACACTGTGCAGAGGACACAGTACACTAACTGTAAATACTGTAGCTGCCTGCCTGTGGTACTAATAGGATCAGAAGAAGACCACCAATTTTCTTCAGGTAGCTTTAGTTGCACACTGTGCAGAGGACACAGTACACTAACTGTAAATACTGTAGCTGCCTGCCTGTGGTATTAATAGGATCAGAACAACAGCAATTGTCTTCAGGTAGCTTTAGGTGCACACTGTGCAGAGGACGCAGTACACCAACTTTAAATACTGTAGCTGCCTGCCTGTGGTGTTAATAGGATTAGAACAACAGCAATTGTCTTCAGGTAGCTTTAGGTGCACACTATGCAGAGGACGCAGTACACTAACTGTAAATACTGTAGCTGCCTGCCTGTGGTATTAATAGGATCAGAACAACAGCAATTGTCTTCAGGTAGCTTTAGGTGCACACTGTGCAGAGGACACAGTACACTAACTGTAAATACTGTAGCTGCCTGCCTGTAGTATTAATAGGATCAGAACAACAGCAATTATCTTCAGGTAGCTTTAGGTGCACACTGTGCAGAAGACGCAGTACACTAACTGTAAATACTGCAGCTGCCTGCCTATGGTACTAATAGGATCAGAAGAATACCACCAATTTTCTTCAGGTAGCTTTAGGTGCACACTGTGCAGAGGACGCAGTACACTAACTGTAAATACTGTAGCTGTCTGCCTGTGGTATTAATAGGATCAGAACAACAGCAATTGTCTTCAGGTAGCTTTAGGTGCACACTGTGCAGAGGACGCACTTCACTAACTGTAAATACTGCAGTTGACTGCGGTATTAATAGGATCAGAAGAACACCACCAATTTAATTCAGGTAGCTTTAGGTGCACACTGTGCAGAGGACGCACTACACTAACTGTAAATACTGCAGCTGCCTGCGGTACTAATAGGATCAGAAGAACACCACCAATTTTCTTCAGGTAGCTTTAGGTGCACACTGTGCAGAGGATGCACTACACTAACTGTAAATACTGCAGCTGCCTGTGGTACTAATAGGATCAGAAGAACACCACCAATTTTCTTCAGGTAGCTTTAGGTGCACACTGTGCAGAGGACGCACTACACCTACTGTAAATACTGCAGCTGCCTGTGGTGCTAATAGGATCAGAAGAACACCACCAATTTTCTTCAGGTAGCTTTAGGTGCACACTGTGCAGAGGACGCACTACACTAACTTGTAAATACTGCAGCTGCCTGCGGTACTAATTGGATCAGAAGAACACCACCAATTTTCTTCAGGTAGCTTTAGGTACACACTGTGCAGAGGATGCACCACACTAACTGTAAATACTGTAGCTAATAGGACTAATAGGATCAGAAGAACACCAGCAATTTTCTTCAGGTAGCTGTAAATACTATAAAAACACCTGCCTGCCTGTCAGTAGGAAGAGAATAACAGGAACGGATCTAGCTAAACTGAGTACAGTGTATATAGTATATATATATATATATATATATATATATATATATATATATATATATACACACACACACACACACAACACCTAGGATGCATATATATACACAATACGCTGTAAGTGCAGCTGACTCACCTGCCTACTCTATATAACTTAAATCAAATGACACTGTCTCTATCTCTCTCTCTCTATCTCTCTCTCAATGCCAGAACACACTACACAGGGCCGACGTGCAGGCGGCCTTTTATAGTGTGAGGAGTGTACTAAACCCCCTGAGCCATAATTGGCCAAAGCGCATGCTTGGCCAATCATCAGCCAGCAATGCACTGCGATGGCGCAGTGAATTATGGGCCTGTGATGCGCCACTCGCTATATCGTTCGCAATTCGACGAACGGTCGAACATAAGATGTTCGAGTCGAACTTGAAGCTCATTCCTAGTCTTCGCACATGCAGTTCAGCTCACAATTTCAGCAATGCTGAGCTGACTGAACTTCCACACATGTGCGGAGTGATTTCAACATGGTCTGACCCATTAAAATGGCTGGAGCTTGGTACCCATAATCTGCCTGACCGAAGATGATAGTGCAGTGCTGGAGCTCTGGGACAGAGGAGTTCTGGAGTGAAGGTAAGTATAGTTCTGCTTAAAGTGGTGTGTTTATGTAAATGGTGAAAAGCGTGGCAAGAAACTGGGAGTAGGAGACTGGAGATGGCTTATAAAGGGAACAATATTGATTGGGACAGATTTTCTAACAAATTGGAAGCAGAGTAAACCCATAGGCTGGCCATAGATGGATCTTTTTTTTTTTTATCAACCAGTGATACACGGACTAAAACATTTTTTACTCTAATGTAGGGAATGCACTAAGGAAAAAATGTATAAGCTTTACATTCACTTTAAGTACTGACCACTACTAATTGCTCCTCAAAATGTATTATTTGTACTTAAAACAGTATTTTCACTTTTATTTTTTTAAATCTGCTGGGGAGCTCCATGTATAGTAGGACAAGGTGGGATGTTCAAACATATGTAGTTGCAGTTCTTGGCAGGTCTGAAGTCCAATCAGTAAAGTTGAACTCCAAGAAAAAAGTATTTTGGGAATTGTGATTGGTCCAGAGAAGTTATGTGTAATGATTTGCCAAATATATCCAGATGGAGGATGGGGATACTAAAAATGTTAGTTGTATTCTGCTGGAAAGACTGAGCACAGCAACAAGCCACAAAGTAGTTGTGTCACAAAGTAGTTGTGCTGCATCAGTAAGGTCTTTCCCAGGCAAAGATTTCAAAGCAGACTGGGGTTTCAAGATCTGCTGTTCAAGCTCTTTTGAAGAAGCACAAAGAAATGGGCAACGTTGAGGGCCATAGACGCAGTGGTCTGTCAAGGAAACTTAATGCAGCATCATGCTTACTTCCTTTCAACATTGGAAAATCTCCAGCAGTGCCAATAGGACAGAGCTGGAGAAAACCAGTGGGACCCAGGTACACTCATCTACTGTCTGGAGAAGTCTGGCCAGAAGTGGTCTTCGTGGAAGAATTGGGAAAAAATGTTTTGTTTCGTGGAAGGATTGTAGTCAAAAATCAATAACACCAACATGACAACAAGGTTAAGAGACTGAACTATGCATGAAAACATAGGAACTGGGGTGCAGAAAAATAGCAGCAGGTGCTCTGAAAATCTGAAATATTTGGCTGTAGCAGGAGGCAGTTTGTTTGCGGAAGGGCTGGAGAGTGGGACAATAACAAATGTTTGCAGGCAACAGTGAAGCATTGTGGAGGTTCCTTGCAAGTTTGCGGATGCTTTTCTGCAAATGGAGTTGTAGATTTGGTCAGGATCAATGGTGTTCTCAATGCTGAGAACCACAGGGAGACATTTATCCCTCATGCCATACAATCAGGGAGGTGTGTGATTGGCCACAAATTTATTCTGCAGCAAGACAACGACCCCAAACATACAACTAATGTCATTAAGGCTGGCCATAGACGGAGCAATTTTCTTTCCTGCAGCCACGGGTTGCAGGAATGAAAATCGATTTACCAATCAACACAGTCAGTGTTGATGGGGTAATCCCTCCCGTGGAGCAATTGTGTTCCCCCATTGGGTCTATGGCCGGCTTAAGAACTATCTTCAGCATAAAGAAGAACAAGGAGTCCTGGAAGTGATGGTTTGACCTCACAGAGCCCTGATCTCAACATCATTGAGTCTATCTGGGATTACATTTAGAAACAAAAGGATTTGAGGCAGCCTATATCCACAGAAGGTCTGTGGTTAGTTCTCCAAGATGTTTGGAACAACCTACCTGCCGAGTTCCTTCAAAAACAAGTGTACCTAGAAGAATTGATGCTGTTTTCAGGGCAAAGGGTGGTCACACCAAATTTGGATTTGATTTGGATTCCTCTTCTGTTCATTTCCTTTCCATTTTGTTAATTCATAGAAATAAACTATTGACACTTTTATTTCTAAAAGCATTCTTAATTTACATTTTTTTCACACCTGCTTAAAACTTTTGCACAGTACTGCATGCCTCCCCACAATTCCTTTCCAGGTTACAATGGCTGTCTCAGGGACAAGAAATTAGGAGAAATCTCCCACCATGGCCTGAGGTGACTACCAAAACATGACAGAGGATTTAACTGTTGCTTACTCTATCCACAACTAAAACTATAGTTTGCCTGAGGTTACCTTTTAGAATATAAGGTTCTCATAAAGAATTACTGTCTTATACAGTACTTCAAATAAAATATGGAATTTTCCAAATGCTGATTATAATTCAGGAGGTGTTAGAGAGTGTCACCTCTGCGTGTTATGACACAACTTAATCCCATAAAGGTAGAATTCCACTGGAAATCCCCTTCAATGTGCACTAGCAGTATTTTGATGCAGTTGAATCAATGGAAATCATAATGAACATGAATAAATATCAGAAAACTTTGTATAACTCTTTGTCTGTTCTTCAATTTTAGAGATTGTCATAACTACAGAATGAGTTTTTTTACCGAGTAAGCATTATTTAAAAATATGTTAATTTTAATCTAACATAGTTTATAAACCCTAATAAATCTTTGTAATTTGTTAGCAAAATAATAGTTTTCCTGGCAACTATTTGTGTTCATTATCTCAGTTGGCACAACTCAACAACTTGGCAGAAAAAAGACTGTAAGGGGTTCATGATCTATTGATTTGTGTGGTATTCATCACACTCGCTCCTTCAGAAGAGGGCAAGTTGTTGTTTTTGAACACATTTGTTCGGTGAAAGTATTGTAGATGTTTTTCCTTTCCTGCAGTGCAGTGGATAATAAAAGATTGTATAAATTTACAATAGAAAACTGATTTACACCCTTTTTCTGTCACAAATAAGGTTGCGATTCTCCCATCTGTTTCAAATTGTAGAACATCTCAGAAACAAAAGTCCTGAGAACAGTATCTTTAGCAGAAAATGCACCAAGTAAATGTACACATGGCTTTAGCAATTGGCTGGCTTTAAATGCAGCTTTTACAAAAATCAAATTAAATATATTTTGTTTGGTAATGCTCTTCAATGTAAAGCTGTAATATGTTTGACAGATATGGCTGTAAGTACACACATTATGTTCTGAGAATGGAAAATATGATGTAATTGCAGCACCCTCCTCTAGTTAATCAGTTAGGTAAATTACATTTTTGGCTCAACTGAAGTGAGTGGAGCAGTGATTGATTGTGATCAGGGTTTCTTGAGCTGAGCATTTATTTACTTCCAATTGCCTCTGAACAAAGTTTCCATATCATAGGACTGGGAGATTCAAATGATCAGTTGAGTATTTATCATGCCCAAGCCAATAACTGGAAGAAGGCAGCCAGAAGGTGACTGGGGAGGTGATAAATGTGCAAGAGGCTTGAGAAGATTGTTCTTTCCCTCAGGTGAGAATTCCAGTTCTCTGGGGGGGGGGGGGGGCTGTTGCAACTGGGTGATAGCCAGAGAGATAAGAAGCTGCATTCTAGGACATGTATCAATGCAAAGATTTAAAAAACGGCCATTTTTTCAGGAGCAGTGATTTTAATAATGCTTAAAGTGAAACAATAAAAGTGAAATATTCCTTTAAATATCATGCCTGGGGGTGACTATAGTATGCCTGTAAAGTAGCACATTTTTCCTGTGTTTAGAATAGTCCCTGCACAAAATGACATTTCTAAAGGAATAAAAGTATTTTAAAACTGCTTGCGGCTGGAATGTAATGTTACAAAATATATTACAGCGCACACATTCAAGAATGACATTTCCTGCAAGGCTAGTAGAACATATTCAAAAAATATGGGGGTTTGGTCACACTATATGGTCATATAGTGCTAAGCCCACTTTCTGCGACAAAGTACCCCGAATTAGTGGGTCCTACTCTAGTAATAGAATGGAAGTTTATGGAATGGGAAAAGCTGCGCTAAAAATATAGTCCAAAACAGTTGACATCAAGACAAATGAGTGTTCTTTGAAGATAAGAAGGATCATAATAACACCATAGTGTGCATCTACAATATAAAGTGCCCAACCAACGTAGCTGTAGATTAGTCTTACCGGACGGCAAGCTTCAAAGGACAGGTGGCTATAACCCAGCCTAGGCCTTTAAGCTTGCTGATGACCACAATGGGAGATGGTGAAGATCGCTCCCCAGGACTCACGTCCGGCATCCACATAATTAGCACATTGCCCAGAAAAGAAAAGAACTCGCCATAGTGTAATAAATTCTAAGCTTTTTAATAGAAATTAAGTAATGCACTTACAGATAGGAGGCGATATCGCATGTAAAAGAGCCGGCCGGCATACAACGTCTGCTGATGACGAAACACGTCTAGAGGAAGGCACGTAGTGACGTTACCATGCAAGCGGAGTAGGAGGACGGGTTCCATTTTTATGTATGCGGCTGGCTCTTTTACATGCGATATTATCACCTCCTATCTGTAAGTGCATTACTTAATTTTTATTAAAAAGCTTGGAATTTATTACACTATGGCCGGTGGATGGAGCAAGTGGCTGTGATGCCATCACGTTTTATTCATTTTTTCCCTATGCAGTGAGAAGGCTCAACCCTCTACTGCCTGTGAAACATTTTTATCCAGTTCCCTTTGCTGTGCACTATTTGCGGTGATGTTGCTGTGCAATTTGATTTGACTTTTTGGCTTGCAGTTTCTGAAATGCTGTGTTCTTAGGGCTGTGTGCAATTGCTGTGGAATTACAAGTGACTTTTAATAAATTTTTACATCTACACTATGGAGTTTCCCCCGTTTTATTTTCATTGAGGGGTCTGGATGTGTGGAGGATTGAGGGAAGATAATTGACCTTCCCTCCCACAGCTGTGGAAGTTTAACACCTGAACCCAAAGAAAGTATCTTTTGGTTATTCCATTGAAGAAAAACAGGAAAAACTTTCTGGATTGCTACCCAGGTGGAGATCACAGATGCCGGCAGGCGAATGCAACAAGCCTTTAAGATCTCTAAAATTTGAGATCCTACAGATTCGGTAAGTGAGCATTTCTGCTTTACCTATAGCGGGAAGATTATTTATTTGTTTGTTCCAAAGCAGAAGATTCATGATTGATCTACAATACAAGATATCCTCATATGGATTTTATCTTTTATGACACATCACAAGGGTGTTTATTTCTGCTATTTTT
Source organism: Aquarana catesbeiana (assembly GCF_042186555.1). Taxonomy (NCBI): domain Eukaryota; kingdom Metazoa; phylum Chordata; class Amphibia; order Anura; family Ranidae; genus Aquarana; species Aquarana catesbeiana. Next base: position 471,297,974 of record NC_133324.1, on the reverse strand, counting down.
TTAAAGAGGAACAAGTAATTTAATTGGTGTGTTGAAAGATTATGAATGCATAGATCTATACAATTGATTTTTTTCACATAAGCACCAGTTTTAATAGGCACTTGGACCTCTCCTTGTTCCTCATCAGTTGGGATCTCCAACCCCACTATACCTTCAGTTCTCTCAGAAACCTGCACTGAGAGGAATGAAGGTGTAGAATTAGATGTGCTTTTACAGATGCCGTTATAGGTTCCTTGGAGACCTTATTATTTTATTTGTATTTATTTATTTCAGTTACTTATATAGCGCCGTCAATTTACACAGCGCTTTACATATACATTGTACATTCACATCAGCTCCTACCCTCAAGGGGCTTACAATCTAAGGTCCCTAACTCACATTCATACGTACTAGGGACAATTTAGACAGGATCCAATTAACCTACCAGCATGTCTTTGGATTTGTGGGAGGAAACCGGAGTACCTGGAGGAAACCCACGCAGGCACAGGGAGAACATGCAAACTCCAGGCAGGTAGAGTCGTGGTTGGGATTCGAACCAGCGACCCTTCTTACTGCTAGTCGAAAGTGCTATTCCCTGTGCCTGGCGAGACCACTCATGGTGGTCACCTGTAGCTGGTAAGGAGCCTCTATACTCACTCGGGTGTGCTACTATCTTGGAATTAGGATCTGGTTTCATACACCTACCCTTTGGATTATTATCATCTTCACTCCTTCTATGGACTGTTTCATATGTATTTTTTGTTTTTGCACTGATTTTTACCGGGATGGGACTTTTTATATATTTTTATTTTATTTTCATCTTTTATGATTTCTGGTGTTTATGATTTGTTTGAATTATTTTTTCAATAATTGATTCTTGTATTTGATATTGCCGTATTATGGTTTATCACTTATTAATATTTTTCATGTGGTTATTTATTTTTACATGTTATCACTTTATTTTGTGCGGTATCCGCCTTAGTCTTTCTTGATGAGAGTTTTTCACCAATACCTCTTTTTAGCTTGATTTCTACAATTTATCATTAATTTTAGTGCGGCATTCGCCTTAGTTTTCTCTGATGAGAGTTTTTTCACCATTACTTTGTTTTGACTTGATTTAACTTTCATTAATTCCTTTATGATTTTAGCGCCGCATCTTTGGGTCCAGAGGTCATTATTCACCCCTTCTGTGTGGGTCAATGCGAGTTTAGCCGAACACGAGAGTGTGAGGCAAAGACAGCTGGTGAGTGCTGGGGAGTGGAATCACGGACACGGAGGTGAGGTGGAAGATTCATTAAGTAGAATTCCTTCATCATTTCATGTCACAGACTGCTCTGCACACTTTTTTGGATTTTTTTATTATGGACTTTTTTTATTGATATTTTGTGGATGTTCACTTGTAAGAGATTTTAATTATTTCTTTTGGATCACGTGTGAATATTATTCACTTGCACACAACTTCATTGTTCATACATCCATCAGGTTATTCACCATCATTGGTGTTTTTCACATTTAGGTGTCACTTATTTTGATATCACTACACTGTACCATGCTGTAGTCAATCGTTTGTTACACTGCTGTTTTATATTTGTTTTTTTGCTTTAGAATTTCTTCGTTTCAGCTCTACTATTTTTTTCACTGTTTTTGGGGGTCATCGTTTTAACAGGGAATTAAATTTTGTTTATACTATAGACACCCCCCAGGTACGATATTTAAAGGAATATTTCACTTTTATTTTTTCATTTTAAGCATCATTAAAATCACTGCTCCCGAAGAAACGTCTGTTTTTAAAACGTTTTTTGCATTGATACATGTCCCATGGGGCAGGACCTGGGTCCCCAAACCCTTTTTAGGACAATAACTTGCATATTAGCCTTTAAAATTCGCACTTTTGATTTCTCACGTTCGAGTCCCATAGACTTTTTCGTGCAAACTTTCGGTCCATTCGCGCGAACTTTCGGCTCATCCCTAGTGCAGACACCTTTTTACCATATTAACTCTTACAGGAGAGAATTTCCCTTCCAAGGGGTAGATTTCCTGTTGTCTCCCTCCGTTTCTAAGTAGGGGTCGTTTGTAAGTCGGTTGTTTGAAAATTAGAGACCGCCTGTATATACTGTACAATACGGCCTCCCCTATATACTCTGCGGAAAATTGGGCCTTTGGTGTTGGTGGTACCAGAACACTGTAAATGTGAAATATTATATCAATAATTGTAATTATGTGCCCCTGTTAAATAGGGGCATAAAAATTGGGCCTTAGGCGGTGGTGGTGGTGGCACAACACTGTAAAGCCTCACAGATACTTTTGTTGAGCGCAGGAACAGGCCCTGCTGTGGAATATTAGATCAAAAATTGTAATTACACGCCCCTGTTAAACAGGGGCAGAAAAATTGGGCCTAAGGCAGTGGTGGTGGTGCCCTGAACCAAAAATATTCCTAGTAGCTATCATCATGAAGATTGAGGAGGAATAGGATAGTCACTCAGCATAATAGGATAGTCACTCAGCATATGCAGTCTTCAAGGGATCCCACATCCATAAAAAAATCAACCGGTTACATCAGCATCAGGTGCTTGGTAGCAGGCGATCCAAGACTGATTCATTTTTATGAATGTGAGCCGATCAACAGAGTCTGTGGACAGGCGCACTCTGTGATCGGTTACACAGCCTCTATTAATAAAGGCGATTATCATTTTTGAGTGCGGCTGTCCAGGACTTTTCTCACATTTATCGCTACTAGCATTTCCGGCACCTGAGGCTTCCTGTCTGGAGGAGAGGTTCCTGATTGACCTCCTAGAGCAGTGATTTTTCTTTTTCCCCTGACCCTGTCCTGGTGCCATACTCACACAGGTACTCACTGATGGCCCTCTGCTCCGTGTGCAGATGCTGCAGCATTGCCAAAGTTCAGTTCCACCTGGTGGGCATGTCACAAATGAGGCGGTTCTTGGGCAGCTTGCATTCTCTTTGAATGTCAGCCAGCCAAGCACTGGCATTATATGACCGGCAGAAATGACCACAGACTTTCCTGGACTGCCTCAGGAGATCCTGTAAGCCAGGGTACCTGCTCAAGAACTGCTGCACCACCAAATTCAGGACGTGAGCCAAACAGGGAACATGGGTCAAGTGTCCCTGTCGGAGGGCGGAGAGGAGGTTGGTGCCATTGTCACATACAACCATTCCTAGCTGAAGCTGGCGTGGTGTCAACCACTAGCATTTTGGAGACGTGGTGGCGGAACAAGCTCCAACAATACTGAACGCTGTCCTGCATCCTTCCCAGCTGCCAGCAGAGTTTCCCAGTGCGCCGTGAAAGAAAGGTAACGTCCCTGTCCATGCCTGCTGGACCATGAGTCAGCAGTAATATGCACCTTACTGCTGACCGCCCTGTCCAACGAGGCCAAGACATTGCCTTCCACATGCTGGTAGAGAGCCGGAATGGCCTTCTGTGAAAAGAAATGGCGTTTGGGCACCTGCCACTGAGGTACCGCACATTCCACAAATTCACAAAAGGGGGCAGAGTCTACCAGTTGAAAAGGCAGCAGTTGCAGTGCTGACAATTGGGCCAAGCTAGCATTCAGATGCTGAGCATGTGAATGGCCGTCTTTCGACGGTTTAGCAACTGGGCTAGGGAAATTTGCCTGCTAAATTTGATGTTGGTGTACCGCTAGCAGATTGGCCGCAAGTACTTGGTACACCTATTTCTATACCTTCATTCCTCTCAGTGCAGGTTTCTGAGAGGACTGGAGGTATAGTGGGGTTGGAGATCCCAACTGATGAGGAGCAAGGAGAGGTCTCTTGTTCTTTGATGTGGGTCTTTTAGGTGCTGTTGCCAACAAACTGCATGGGAGGTCGTCATATGTCTGGTCAAGCATGTGGTGCCCAAGCGGATGCTGTTTTGGCCACGCTTGATAAGCTTCAGACATATGTTGCAAACTGCAACGGTGTGATCTGCTGCACACTTGGCAGTATGCTGCAGCTCGGTGAACATGACTGCAAGTTTCTTGACCTTCTTGGGCACCCCCTCTCTCTAGGCTCACGTTACTCCCTTCCTCAACCTGAGTACCATAATCAGAGCCTTTAAATTGCTGCGCGTCCTCCGGCAGCATTTACCCGACACTGTGGTCGAATAGTTGGGGGACTCCTCCGTGCATGAAGGTGGGGCCAGGGAAGGAGTGAATGTTGACATGGAGCAGATGGAATAGGCTGCTTTGGCAGCTGCATTGGCAGGCAAACTACTCTGAGCCTGGGTGACAGAAGATGAGGAGGGTTTTGTTATCCATTCCACCAACTCTTCTGCATGTTGTGGCTCAATAACACGGCCAGCTGCAGGAAAAAAGGACAAGCGTGTCCCACGGCCACGTGCTGAGGATGCACCATGTCCATGACCAGCACTGTTGACTGTAGACATAGACCCTGCTTGCCCTCTTTTAGTGGCCTGTGAGCGTCTGCCTCTCCTTGGTGGCCTTCTGGACATGCTGTAAATTTTGTTTAGCAAAACCACCCTACATTGTATTGTGTACTGTGTACACCACCAGAAAAGTAGTAGCAAGTGCACTAGGGGTGCACGGTACTGTGTACACCAACAGAAGTGTAATAACAACTATGGGTGTACTGTATTGTGTACACCACCAGAAAAGTAGTAGCAACTGCACTAGGGGTGCATGGTACTGTGTACACCAACAGAAGTGTAATAACAACTATGGGTGCACTGTATGTATTGTGTACTATGTAAACCACCAGAAAAGTAGTAGCAACTGCACTAGGGGTGCACAGTACTGTGTACACCAACAGAAGTGTAATAACAACTATGGGTGCACTGTATGTATTGTGTACACCACCAGGAAAGTAGTAGCAACTGCACTGGGGGTGCACGGTACTGTGTACACCAACAGAAGTTTAATAACAACTATGGGTGCACTGTATGTATTGTGTACTGTGTACACCACCAGAAAAGTAGTATCACTAGCAACTGCACTACGGGTGCATGGTACCGTGTACACCAACAGAAGTCTAATAACAACTATGGGTGTACTGTATGTATTGTGTACTGTGTACACCAACAGAAGTGTAATAACAACTATGGGTGTACTGTATTGTGTACACCACCAGAAAAGTAGTAGCAACTGTACTAGGGGTGAACGGTATTGTGTACACCACCAGAAGTCTAATAGCAACTCTGGGTGCACTGTATGTATTGTGCACTGTGTACACCACAAGAAAAGTAGTAGCAACTGGACTAGGGGTGCACGGTATGTGTACACCAACAAAAGTGTAATAACAACTATGGGTGTACTGTATTGTGTACACCACCAGAAAAGTAGTAGCAACTGCACTATGGCTGCACGGTACTGTGTACACCAACAGAAGTGTAATAACAACTATGGGTATACGGTATTGTGTACACCACCAGAAAGGTAGTAGCAAGTGCACTAGGGGTGCACGGCATGTGTACACCAACAGAAGTGTAATAACAACTATGGGTGTACTGTATTGTGTACACCACCAGAAAAGTAGTAGCAACTGCACGGTACTGTGTACACCAACAGAAGTGTAATAACAACTATGGGTGTACTGTGTACACCACCAGAAAAGTAGTAGCAACTGCACTATGGGTGCACAGTACTGGCACTGCAGCTAACTGAATAACCTGCCTACCTGAAGTATATTAGAAAATTAGAAAAAGTACACCAGGAAAGGCCTGCAGTCAGATATAGCTAAACTGGATACAGTGGATATATACAGTAATATACATATATATATATATATATATATATATATATATATTAAATACACTGCAGCTAATTGAATAACCTGCCTGCCTGCTCAATATAAATCACACTCTCTCTCTGTCCACGCCAACAAACAACACGCTACATGGGGCCGACGTGGAGGCAGCCTTATATAGTGTGGGGCATGGACTTAGTCCCCCTGAGCCATGATTGGCAAAAGGCACCCTGCCTTTGGCCAATTATGGCTCTCTTAGCTGAGGGCGCTGGGATTGGCCAAAGCATGCAGGTCATGGTGCATGCTTTGGCCAATCATCATACAGCAATGCACTGCGCTCCCGCAGTGCATTATGGGCCGTTACGCGCCGCTCAAATTTGGCGCGAGTGGCCCATAATGTTCGGTTTTCGACGAACGGGCAAACAGCCAATGTTCGAGTCGAACTCATGTTCGACCCGAACAGAAAGCTCATCCCTATTAACCAGCAGAAGTGGTTTTGTGGACTTCTGCTGTAGGCTCTCACGTATACTGGTCATTCCCGGTTACCTCCAAGAAGAGCGGCTATCAGAAGATTAGTGAGAAGTTTGTCCTCGGAATACTTGCTCATTCCTGTTAAATTACTTCAGCAATAAATATAAAAAGACATCCACTAGACTGATCCTGAATTGTCAGTGTGTGTGGGACTGAGCTTGTGTGCCGGACAGCCTCTGTACTACTGTGGGCGACCTGGGTATATTCTCAGTGGCCCAATTTGGGGTAAGCACTAATTGTACATACATTTTTACAAATGCTTTTTCTTAAAAGGGAACTCCAGACAATATTTTTTCTTTTGTTTTTTATATGGTGATGAAGCATACAAAGTCTCCTCATTTGATGTCCTAGCAGCAGTGATCACAGCAATGGGAAGTGAGGGTAAACCTCCCTTTAGCCCGGGTTCACACTATAACGCGCTGCAGATCGCACAGGAGCGCTGTGCATCCGTGTTCCCCGTTTCAGGGATGAATCAGGGCAGATTCTATGCCTGAATTCGGCCCTGAAACTGAGCCAAAGACGCACAGCGTTTTTGTGCAGTGCGCCCCGCAGCCTCCCCGGAGATATGTGAACCGGCTCCATAGGGAGCCAATCACATTCTCCTGCTATGCAAATTAGATGCACACACATCTAATTCGCATAGGTGTGAACCCGGGCTTAAAGGCACATACCCTGTTTCCCTGAAAATAAGACCTAGCGTGATTGTCAGTGATGGCTGCAATATAAGCCCTACCCCCCAAAAAAGCCCTACCTTGTTTCCCCGAAAATAAGCCCTACCCTGAAAATAAGACCTACAAGGGTAAACAGGGTAGAAAGAAAATGTTTTAACTACACCTTTTCCAAAGTGTCAGAATATATTTTTTTAAAGTTTAATTTTAGTATGCATCCATCTAATTAAAGTGTATATAAAGGCAACAAAAAAAAACGTAAGTACATTTCTGCAATACATGCAGATATACTTTTGTAGCACCCTCTAGTGTGTGCTACTAGAAGTGAGAGTAGGCTATACTCTATATAGCTTGAACAAGGGATAAGCCTGAGTCACTGAATCTGGGTCAAGGTTATTAGATACTAGGGCTGGATGACTCTTCCTGGCAGCTCTCTGCAGGGAGAAACAGAAGGGGCAGAAGCCCAAAGCTCTGTGGGCATGAAAGACAGGTGCTTCAGGTGTGAAGGAACAAATTACAAACTGCACCAAATATAAGTAAGAGGCATCACAAGGGGTCACTAACTGGGCAGAATGTAATAGAAAGCTTAGACATACTGGCTGCATTGATAAGGAGCGTTTGAGGGGCAGCGTTTACTACCGCTTTAACAAAGCCTCTGAAAGAGGCTCAAAAGGAGATTTAATAATACTTCTAAGGACAAGTACTAGGTAGGACGCTTCCACTTGGCCTCTTCCTAGACAAAGCCTTGCAAAACTAAGACAGCACCTTGGGAAATCAGATCCTATCTAGCAGGAAGTATCCATGGGGGTACATAAACTAGAGAGAACAGCAGAGAACCATGCTCTTTTTTGGCCAGTATGGGGTGATCAAGATTAGAGTTGTTTCCTCCTGTAGGAACTTGTTAAAAGCGTGCAGAATCGAGTGGACCATAGGGAATACATAACACAAGCTGAAATGGCAAGGATTCAGGAGGGCATCCACTGCCACTACTGGATCTCTTGTACTCAGTGACAAGTAAAGACCAATTTTCGTATTTTGCATTTAGAATCAACAGTGTTTTTTGTCATGGGGACTATTGATTCTATTTTACCTATTTATAAAGCTATGCGGCACAATTTCCACACTTATTTTCATATATATATTTTTTATTTATTTCTATTTTTTCTCCAAATTTTAAAGCCTTTTCTTTTTCCTGAGCAATGTCTTATGCCCTGTACACACGATCGGACATTGATCGGACATTCCGACAACTAAATCCATGGGTTTTTTCCGACGGATGTTGGCTCAAACTTGTTTTGCATACACACGGTCGCACAAAGTTGTCGGAAAATCCGATCGTTCCGAACGCTGTGACGTAAAACACGTACGTCGGGACTATAAACGGGGCAATAGCCAATAGCTTTCATATCTTCATTTATTCTGAGCATGAGTGGCACTTTGTCCGTCGGATTTGTCTACACGCGATCGGAATATAAAGGATCGGATTTTGTTGTCGGAAAATTTTATACCCTGCTCTCAAACTTTGTGTGTCGGAAATTCCGATGGAAAAAGTCCGATGGAGCCCACACCCGATAACAAGCTCCGATCGCATATATTCCATCGGAAAGTCCGACCGTGTCTACAGGGCATTAGAATGTATGGCCAAACCTGGTGTAATTCAGAATTTTCAGTAGAGAGAAGCATGAGAAGAAATTTGGTCATTATTTAAAAAGGGAGAAGAGAATAATGCCGCGTACACACGGTCGGACTTTCCGGCATACTTGGTCCGGCGGACCAGAGTGTGCCGGACAATCCGCCCGTGTGTGGGCGGCGGCGGACTTTTCCGGCGGACTTCTTCCCAAAAGCCCGCCGGACCTAGATTTTAAACATGTTTGAAATCTTTCCGTCGGACTCAGTTTCGGGCGGAAAGTCCGCTCGTGTGTGTGCTGGTCCGACGGAAAGCCCGCTCGTGTGTAGGCTGGTCCGACGGACCAAATACGACACGAGGGGATGGTATTGCATCTCGCGCTCGCTGCAATAGGAAAAACAAATCTTCCTATTGCGGCGAGCGCGGGGCATACCAGGCCCTTAGGTCTGGTATGGATTATAAAGGGGAACCCCGCTACGCCGAAAAAACGGCGTGGGGTCCCCCCTAAAATCCATACCAGACCCCGATCCGAGCACGCAGCCTGGCCGGTCAGGAAAGGGGGTGGGGACGAGCGAGCGCCCCCCCCCCTCCTGAACCGTACCAGGCCGCATGCCCTCAACATGGGGGGTGGGTGCTTTGGGGGAGGGGGGCGCCCTGCGCCCCCCCCCCCAAAGCACCTTGTCCCCATGTTGATGAGGACAAGGGCCTCTTCCCGACAACCCTGGCCGTTGGTTGTCGGGGTCTGCGGGCGGGGGCTTATCGGAATCTGGGAGCCCCCTTTAATAAGGGGGCCCCCAGATCCCGGCCCCCCACCCTATGTAAATGAGTATGGGGTACATGGTACCCCTACCCATTTACCTAGGAAAAAAGTGTAAGTAATAAAACACCACACAGGTTTTTAAAATATTTTATTAAACAGCTCCGGGGGGGGGGTCTTCTTCCGGCTTCGGGGGTCCCTCCGCTTCATCTTCTCCCGGCGTCCGGTTGGTTCTTCTCCGCTCTCCGGCCTCTTCTCCCGGTGTCGCAGGTCTTCGGCCGGCCCCTCCGCTCTCTTCATGTAGCTCTATTGCGAGCGGAGGTCCGGACTTCTGGGCTTCTTGGCTTCTTGGCTTCTCTTCTCTTCTCTTCCCCCAGATGTTGACACGACGCTCTCTCCGGCTGGACTGGTCTCTGAGGGCTGCGTTGTGACTTATATAGGCGGAGACCCCGCCCCCATATGATGTCACAGTCCCTGGGCATGCTGGGACTGTGACGTTTTAGGGGGCGTGGTCGACCACGCCCCCCGACCACGCCCCCTAAAACGTCACAGTCCCAGCATGCCCAGGGACTGTGACATCATATGGGGGCGGGGTCTCCGCCTATATAAGTCACAACGCAGCCCTCAGAGACCAGTCCAGCCGGAGAGAGCGTCGTGTCAACATCTGGGGGAAGAGAAGAGAAGAGAAGCCAAGAAGCCAAGAAGCCCAGAAGTCCGGACCTCCGCTCGCAATAGAGCTACATGAAGAGAGCGGAGGGGCCGGCCGAAGACCTGCGACACCGGGAGAAGAGGCCGGAGAGCGGAGAAGAACCAACCGGACGCCGGGAGAAGATGAAGCGGAGGGACCCCCGAAGCCGGAAGAAGACCCCCCCCCGGAGCTGTTTAATAAAATATTTTAAAAACCTGTGTGGTGTTTTATTACTTACACTTTTTTCCTAGGTAAATGGGTAGGGGTACCATGTACCCCATACTCATTTACATAGGGTGGGGGGCCGGGATCTGGGGGCCCCCTTATTAAAGGGGGCTCCCAGATTCCGATAAGCCCCCGCCCGCAGACCCCGACAACCAACGGCCAGGGTTGTCGGGAAGAGGCCCTTGTCCTCATCAACATGGGGACAAGGTGCTTTGGGGGGGGGGGCGCAGGGCGCCCCCCTCCCCCAAAGCACCCACCCCCCATGTTGAGGGCATGCGGCCTGGTACGGTTCAGGAGGGGGGGGGGCGCTCGCTCGTCCCCACCCCCTTTCCTGACCGGCCAGGCTGCGTGCTCGGATCGGGGTCTGGTATGGATTTTAGGGGGGACCCCACGCCGTTTTTTCGGCGTAGCGGGGTTCCCCTTTATAATCCATACCAGACCTAAGGGCCTGGTATGCCCCGCGACGGGGCTCGCAAGGTGTCAATCTAGCCGATAAAAGCGGCAAGATTGACATCCTTTTCTAGTCCCGTCGCACCTGAGTCACGTTCAAAATGAACGGACTTGTCCGTGTGTGGGCAAGTCCGTTCATTCTGAAAGTCCGCCGGAACTCCGGCGAAAGTCCGTCGGAAAGACGGGCGGACTTAGCCCGCCGGAAAATCCCGGCGTGTGTGGGCAAGTCCGTTCGTTTTAAAGTCCGGCGCACCTGGCGGACAAAGTCCGTCGGAAAGTGTGCCGGACCAAGTAGGATAGAAAGTCTGCTCGTGTGTACGCGGCATTAGTGGAACGTCCCATTTGTGAAGTTCTGCTTTAAGGTGGTGTAATCTATTGTCTTTTTCAACTTTGCCATCTTTCTTCACCAGCCTATCAACTTATCCCCATTTTGTACTCTGCACTTCAACATTACGTCTTAGCACATTAATTCTTTTTTAAATAGCCAAGAGGTTTTCACAATCTTTATAAATAGGCTGGCTAACCATTAGTTGCCACTAAGGTATGTTAAAGAGATACTGTTACTTTGCCACTGTTTAGCATTAATGGCTAAGTCAAAATGTCTGTAAAAAAGCTGCCCCACTGACTCATTGACAGCTTCTCTTTAGAGATGTCATAACTTAAACTGCTTTTGTCATAAGAGAATAGGCTACCATTGCTGGCTTCCATCTGAAAATGCTAATTGTCTAATTATGTCTAACTTACCAGAACTAAACTTACCTTTGCTTCAGTGGTTCATCCCTCGCTCGCATCTTCTGCTGTGTGCCGGTCTTTAGCCATCTTCATTTGTTGGCTTGGGCTGACGTTACTCCTGCACATATGCAAAAAAAAGGGCCAGCGGTGTAAGCTGAGCTGCATATGCACAGCTCAGTTTACATGACGGTGATGACACTTATTGCAGAAAAGACATTGTTTGTGAAAGCAGAGCTTAAAGCGGTTGTAAAGGGTATTTTTAATTATTATTATTATTTTAAATAATAAACTTGGTATACATACCTGCTCTGTGCAATGGTATTGCACAGAGCTGCCTGGAACCTCTTCTTCTTAGGTACCTCACTGGAGCTCTTGGCTCCTCCTCTTCTTTGTGTGCCACCCTAGGCACTACTGTGGCACACCTGCGGGCTCACTCCTGAGCTGGGCTGTGTGCATGCATTGACACACACAGCGTAGCTTGGCCATGCCCCAGTTCCCTCCTCAAGGGATTTGATTGACAGTAGCAGGAGACAATGGTCTGAGCCTGTAAGCAGGAGAGAGACCATTGTCGCTGCAGATGGGCACAACGCGAGATATAACTCAGGTAAATATAAAGGGAGGTGGGTGGGGAGGGGGTGACATAGCTAGTGGGACTTTTTTCTACCTTAAAGTGATTATAAAACCTAGATTTTTTTTAAAATTTAAACAACAAACATGTTATACTTGCCTGCTTTGTGCAATGGTTTTGCAGAGAGCATCCTCAAACCCTCTCTTCTCGGGTCCCCCACCAGTGCTCCAGGCTCCTCCTTTTCTCTGTGTGCTGCCATAGCAAGCTGCTTGCTAAAGGGGCACACCTGTGGGCCTCTCCCGAGCCGCTCTGCTCCTGCTGCTACCCGAGTCTCTGTGAGAAGAGGGAGAAAGTGGAGAGAAATCTGTAACGCTGGATCGCTGATAGGCTCAGGTAAGTGGGAGGGAGGGAAATAGTGTTTTTTTTTAACTTAATGCAGGGAATGCGTTAGGGTAAAAAAAAAACACCCAGCCTTTAGAACCACTTTAATGTAGAGAATGCATTAAAGTAAAAAATGTCTAGCCTTTACGACCACTTTAACTCCATGCCGTCACCTCCAGCAGCCCTGTCCTCTCCCCCGTCACTAAACACAGAAGACAGTAAAGAAATTTTCCTTCACTACTCACTTCCTCTACCCAATTTTAATGTTTTATACTTGTGTTAGGATATAAGTGCCAACTAACTAAATAAATACATATACATAAATTAATAGTGTAACTATGCAGTATATGTATGACGAGCTGCTGCTCTAATAAGGTGCTCAACCCTCAAAGACTAAATGTGACTATTTAGGCACTGCCTAGTCCAATGAGTAAATTTCATACACATGTAAACCCAAAGTTGTGAAAATTGATGATTCGGACCAGTGCACAAAGAAAGGTTCAAAAAGACATGGAAAAATAAGTGCAGTGCTAATGAAGTGAAAAGTACCTGTAAGACTTACAAGGTACTAACGGGGAATAATTGTGAAACGGTACACCTGGACGATCACCGTAGGCAGGTAAGATCATAAATGAATTTGCATGAATAGTGAATAATTAATACTAGAAATTAAAATGATGAACAAGTTGTATGCAGTACTATTGGTTTGTACAGAAACAAACCTATAGGCAATAAAGTGAATAAACCAAAGAATTGAAAGTGCCTAGTACAATCACTGTGTTTTTAAAAATAACTAAACATGGTTTTACAGGAGTAATCCAATGAATATACATGAATGAAAACAGGTAATCTGGGAATAAGTTCAAGGTGCAATAATACAAGAATATCCAGTATATCTAAAGTGCAAGGTGCAAAAAAAGGGGGGTAAATAGTCCAATAAATCCATATAGTGGAAAACAAAAAGTTCATAATGGTGATCTGGGGAGAGGGAAAGTCCCAATACCAGCAGTAATGGTCACATGAGGGAAAAGAAATCCACCATCCATGCTTACTGGAGCATGTGGACTAGATAAGGCATATGCCCAATGAGTCAACCAGGCAGGAGGTATAAACACACCAATATGGGAAGCTTCCACACTACTCTTTCTTGGCCACAGTAGGGGATGATCCCTCGGTTCTTGTTGCGACTCAATCTTATAATGACTTGATAAGGTCGGCAATGATAGGAAGCCATCGTGGGCTCAGGGAGAGGAGCAGGCTGAGTCTGGGACAGGAAGAGCCGACACACCGGCCACCGCACATGAGCGGAAGTGATGGGAGAGCTGAACACGCAGTCCTCCTCCTCCAGAGACACAGCTTGCCTTTTGGTCTATCTTTGCTGAGCCTATCAAGTCATTATAAGATTGAGTCGCAACAAGGTCAAGGCATCACACCCTACTGTGGCCAAGAAAGAGTTGGTGTGGAAGCTTCCCATATTGGTGTGGTTACACCTCCTGCCTGGTTGACTCATTGGGCATATGCCTTATTGAGTCCACAAGCTTCCAAGCTTCTTCCAAGTCGGTGGTGGATTTCTTTTCACTCATGTGACCCTTACTGCTGGTATTGGGACTTCATTTCCTTTTCCCTGAAACTTTTCCATTGGATTACTCCAGATTACTCCAGTGGACCATGTTTTGTTATGTTTAAAAACACAGTGATTGTACTGGGCACTTTCAGTTGTTTGATTTATTCACTTTATTGCCTATAGGTTTGTTTCTGTACAATCCAATAGTACTGCATACAACTTTTCAATCATTTTCATTTATAGTATTAATTAATCACTATTCATGCAAATGAATTTCTGATTTTACCTGGCCACGGTGATCGTCCAGGTGTACTGTTTCACAATTAATCACTGTTAGTACCTTGTAAGTCTTACAGGTATTTTTCACTTCATTAGTGCTGCACTTATTTTTCCATTTCACTACGCAAATTTGTCTATTGTTGTGCTGGCTGCTCCACCATTATTTTTAGGGTACTAGCACAGTATTTTTTCTCTCTGTTGTATTTTCATAAAGACATGGATGAGTGAGTTTGGGGTGAAGGAACTTGACTGGCTTGCACAGAGTACTGACCTCAACCCGATAGAACACCTTTGGGATGAGAGACTGTGAGCTAGGTCTTCTCATCCACATCAGTGCCTGACAAATCACAAATGCGCTTCTGGAAGAATGGTAAAACTTTCCCATAGACACACTCCTAAACCATGTGGATAGCCTTTCCAGAAGAGTTGAAGCTGTTATAGCTGCAAAGGGTGGGCCAGCTCAATATCGAACCCTATGGACTAAATCTGGGAGACCATTAAACTTCATGTGCGTGTAAATATTTTGGAAATATAGCGTATATGAGAGTCCACAGTGGTTGATGAGTGAGTGGGATTACAATTTTCCTATTTATTTACTAATGCTGACAGCATAAGGATTAAAAATAGTCAATGTTAGCTGAAAGTGTGAAGTTCCACTTTAAATATTTTAAAGACAGAGACCTGAAAAAGCATCTTTTCAGGGTCATCAACAGAAAAAAAAATGAAACCAAAATATACGCATGACAGACAGGTATCTAGCGTCTCAAAAAGAGAGGTCAGCAATGTCAGCTCCAATTTTTCTCTCAATACAGTTAAATAAATAATAAATAAATGTCAGTTGCCTAACTGTCTCATTGGTCCTCTTACTTCCCCATGCTTCTTGAGTTACTGATCAGAACAAGACATAGATGATGACTTTTCTCTGCCACTCCTCATCTGTTCCAGTTCAATTGATATTTTCAGAAATACAGCAATAGCAGTCCCCATACTTCTACAATGACAGGTTAACTTTAAACAAGGCTTGCATTGATAGAAATCTGTGGGCTGCATTCTCTTCCTAAAATACAAATTGGTAAGCTAACATGATAATGATTTGGCTTAGAGGGATACCTCCCTGAAAAGTACAATACAAATTTTACTTATACAAATATATTTCTAATAATATTTTAGTAACATAGTAGATAGCAAACTCTGATCACATGACCCCCTAGTTCTGCATCCTATTTTAAAAGATGAAGCCAGTTGGAGGCTTATGTTGTTAATACGTGACAGTAGAAAAAGATTTTGCTAAAAAACATTCAAAAGACATGACACAGGAGTAATTTGATGTAATTAGCTTCTATGGGGAGCAGGAGAGTTGGATAAGTGCTGATGCTGCTGGAGGGCTATTTCTCCAATATGTCCTCCAAGTCATGATGACACCACAAATTCATATATGCTGCTACTTTTTGTTGTGTCACCACTACAGATCTGTTAACTAGGACAACTTATAAAATAGTGTTTCTGGCTGCAAAGCAATAAGAGATTACAATCACCCAGTGAAATCAGTTTCTTATGAATTTGGGAAGCACTTGACTCCACTATCTGGGGCAATTGTTGATTGGGTATATTCTTTCCATACCTTTCAGCAATGAACCTTCACTATCTGCTGGTTGTTAAACAACTCTGCACTCAGAACTTGAAGCCTTTGTCAGATCAAAAGATTTGTCCATTTGCCCATGCCCTGGATAGAGATCTGTTGCTCCACTGACCTCTCTGGAATTTTACATGAAGATCAGCCTACTGACTCTACTATGGTCTGTTTGCTGTGTTCTGGCTGAGGACATACACTGCTCTAGCATCTGTCCTGCCTGTTATTGGCAGTTGCTCCTGGTAAAAAAGAGTTTCTACTGAATACTTTAGCAGTCTCCCCTTGAAATAAGTGGTATTGTCTGCCAGCATTGCTCTTCTTTTTCCCCCCACACAGTAATGAGTGTAGGAAGCCTAGCACAGTTATACTGTTCATGGACCTGCTAGCCAATCCTGAAAACAGATGGCAGTTGGTCTGTACATCATAGATGTGTGCAACCTACTGCATTAAGGTGTGCACACCAAAGCTCAAACACACATGCCTTTCTCGGCAGCCTCAGCTGCACATGGCAGTGAATGAATGGGAAGTGCTCTGTGCTGAGTGGCCTCCTGTTCATTCGCAAACTGAAGCATCGTAAACACAGTTTACGATGCTTCAGTTATGAGCGGACACAGTGACTGAGTGTGTTCACTGTGTTTATTTAGAAAAGGGAAGGGGCTGTGAATTACATATTTACTAGCCCCTTTTCCCGCTTTCCATCCTGAAACTTCCCCCACAGCAGCCGGGGGGTGGGGAGAGGAGGGAAGCCAGCAGCACTGCAGGGTGCGGGGCCAGCAAGGGGACGAGCCTAGACAGTAGGGGGAATTGGCACCGCACATAGTGATTAGGGTGTGCGCACCTGGCACACCCCCTGCGCACACCTTTGCTGTACATGAATGTTCAGCTGTTCTCATAGATCTAAATGTCAAGAGGCTATGCTTATAAATCCCATAAATAACGATAGATACCTGAGTATGCGATTGTTAGTTAGTGACTGGAAGCATTTTTCTTTTCATTTCAAACATAGATTTTATAATGTGATGAAAAGTGTCTTTACTATCTGTAGCCAGCCATCCATAGAACACACATTGAAACCTTCACATTGTGTGTACCACTAACAACAGTCACCTAAAGAGGATCCAACACACTTTAACATACCATTTGAAACACAAATCATATGTGCATCACTTTATTGCTTCAACTTTTTTTGTTAAATTATGCTGCAGAAATGTCTTTATTTATCTAACCTTTTCATTTTATTTTTTCATGATTTTTCATATTGTTCGTTTTGAGCTGTTTTAGTGTTAAATGCTTGAATGCAGTTTAATCATAAATTAGTTTAATTCTGCCATATCACGCTTTAATAAACGAGACGGAAATCACCTGATCAGCAAATGTGAAACCTTATAGCCTAACAATGACTGCTAATCTCATGGCATTACTATCTTTTGGCACATAGCATATTAGAATGTATTGCACAGTTATATCTTTTCTTTGTCTTATTGTACGCCTGTTATTCCCAACGCTACTTAGGTTTTGTTTAATTTTTCATAAAGCTCCCACTGGATTTCCGTTGAATGGAGTCTAGGGTTGTAAGATCATATTTGAAACAAGAATAGATGCTGGATACCAAAGCATTGTGGGTAAAAAGATAATAAAATCTCTCAGATGTTCCTTTTTACTGCGTGGAGTACATTCCACCTTAATGTCATAATTGTTTCCTCACTACATGTGGCTTATTCGAATATGATTTCAGGATTACCTTGAAATGTGTTTTTCAGCCATTTCACACAGCAATTAATCTTTGTTAGAAAGAAAGATCCAAGGAAGCCAGAGTTAGGAATGGGTTTTATGTTGGGTTACTGTTTTGTGTTGAAAGAGATATTGGTATAGTACACAATGACTGACAAAGCTTCTATATTATCGTTTAGAAAGAGGCATTACCAAGTACCTTGTATGATTAGGATACAAATGATGAAATTGTTTTGATCTGCCTTTGAACTTTTACCCTAATTTTATGTTGGAAAAAGACGAGCCTTAGAGATCACCATTAAAAGCAGATATGAACTTGTCAAGAAGAGGTAATTACAGCACTCTACTGAGTGATCTTCCTGGTCAGTTCCACACAGAAAAAAGTGTGTCATAGATTCAGTATCTTACAAAAGTACACCCCTCAAATTTTTGTAAACATTTTATTATATCTTTTCATGTGACAACACTGAAGAAATTACGCTTTGCTACAATGTAAAGTAGTAAGTGTACAGCTTGTATAACAGTGTAAATTTGCTGTCCCCTCAAAATAACTCAACACAGAGCCATTAATGTCTAAACCGCTGGCAACAAAAGTGAGTACACCCCAAAGTGAAAATGTCCAAATTGGGCCCAAACTGTCAATACTTTGTGGCCAGCATTTTTTTCCAGCACTGTCTTAACCCTTTTGGGCATGGAGTTCACCAGAGCTTCACAGGTTTCCACTGGAGTTCTCTTCAACTCCTCCATGATGACATCACGGAGTTGGTGAATGTTAGAGACCTTGCACTCCTTCTGTTTGAGGATGCCCCAAAGATGCTCAATAGGGTTTAGGTCTGGAGACATGCTTGGCCAGTCAGCACCTTTACCCTCAGCTTTCTTAACAAGGCAGTGGTCGTCTTGGGGGCTTGTTTGGGGTTGTTATCATGTTGATATACAACCCTGTGGCCCAGTCTCCAAAGGGAGGGGATCATGCTCTGCTTCAGTATGTCACAGCACATGTTGGCATTCATGGTTCCCTCAATGAACTGTAGCTCCTCAGTACCTGTAGCACACATGCAGCCCCAGACCATGATACTCCAACCACAATGCATGACTGTAGGCAAGACTCACTTGTCTTTTACTCCTCACCTGGTTGCCGCCACACATGCTTCACACCATCTTATCCAAATAAGTTTATCTTGGTCTCATCAGACCACTGGACATGGTTCCAGCAATCCATGTCCTTAGTCTGCTTGTCTTCAGAAAACTATTCATGGGCTCTCTTGTGCATCATCTTTAGAAGAGGCTTCCTTCTGGGACGACAGCCATGCAGACCAATTTTATGCAGTGTGAGGCAAATGGTCTGAGCACTGACAGGCTGACCCCCCCCTTCAACCTTTGCAGCAATGCTGGCAGCACTTTTACGTCTATTTCCTAAAGACAACCTCTGGATATGACGCTGTCGACCATGGCGAGGCCTGTTCTGATTGGAACCTGTCCTGCTAAACCGCTGTATGGTCTTGGCCACCATGCTGCAGCTTAGTTTCAGGATCTTGGCAATGTTCTTATAGCCTTCTTATAGCCTAGGTCATCTTTATTTAGTGCAACAATTCTTTTTTTCAGATCCTCAGGGAGTTCTTTGCCATGAGGTGCCATGTTGAACTTCCAGTGACCAGTATGAGAGAGTGAGAGCGATAACACCAAATGTAACACACCTGCTCCCCATTCACACTTGAGACCTTGTAACACTAATGAGTCACATAACACTGGGGAGAGAAAATGGCTAATTGGGCCCAATTTGGACATTTTCACGTAGGGGTGTACTCACTTTTGTTGCCAGCGATTTAGACAATAATGGCTGTGTGTTGAGTTATTTTGAGGGAACAGCAAATTTACACTGTTATACAAGTTGTACACTCACTAGTTTACATTGTAGTAAAGTGTCATTTCTTCAGTGTTGTCACAAGAAAAAATATTTACAAAAATATGAGGGGTGTACTCACTTTTGTAAGATACTGTATACAAGGCTCAAAATTTCAAGTCCTGAGCTACTAACCAGGCCTCAAGGGTTACTCGCCACCAGTTGCCCCAGCTGCCCCGCCCCTAAACACACCCTCATAAATTCTCATGAAATGACACTTAAATGTTTTATGCAGAATTAAGTTATAAAAATAAATATTAACAACAACAACTTTATCCATGCCCACCAATGCAGGCTGCCTGTGCCCACCAATGCAGCCTTGTGCCTACCAATGCAGCCATGTGCCCACTTTGCAGCCTTGTGTCCACCAATGCAGCCTCGTGCCCACCAATGCACCCTTGTGCCTACCATGCAGCCGTGTGCCCACCAATGCAGCCATGTGCCCACCAATGCAGCCATGTGCCCACCAATGCAGCCTTGTGCCCACTAATGCAGCCTTGTGCCCACCATGCAGCCTTGTGTCCACCAATGCAGCCTTGTGTCCACCAATGCAGCCTTGTGTCCACCATATAGCCATGTGTCCACCAATGCAGCCATGTGTCCACCAATGCAGCCATGTGTCCACCAATGCAGCCTTGTGCCCACCAATGCAGCCTTGTGCCCACTAATGCAGCCTTATGCCCACCAATGCAGCTTTGTGCCCACCAATGCAGCCTTGTGCCCACAATGCAGCCTTGTGTCTACCAAGGCAGCCTTGTGTCCACCATGCAGCCTTGTGCCCACTGTGCAGCCGTGTGTCCACCGTGCAGCTGTGTGCCCACCATGCAGCCTTGTGCCCACCATGCAGCCTACCTGTGCAGGGGAGGAGAGGAACAGGAGAGCCGCCCAGGTGATCAGAGCGCAGTGCAGGGAACACAGCGATAACAGCTTTCATTTCAATTGCTGTGTTTCTGCCGCTCAACGTCATATACAGCCCCGCCCCCTGGCTGGGGAACTTTGATTGACAGATCACCCGTTACCAGGATTGGACGGGTGATCTGTCTGTCAAAGTCCCGGGACCAGGAACAGGGGCTGTATCTGACAGCGAGCGGTGGGGAACATGGCATATGAAATGAAAACAGTTATCACTGTGTTCCCTGCGCTGCGCTCTGATCACCTGGGCGGCACTCTCTCTCTTCCGATCCATGATCGCTGGGACAAGGACTCCCATTCCACTCAGGCTGCCGGCGGTGCTCCCTCCCAGGCAGCCATATAGCTCGCCAGCCCTCAAAATCCACTCGCAAAATGCAAGCAGGCAAGTGGATTTTTTGAGGGCTGCTGCATATATATATATATATATATATATATATATATACGCACACAGCGGGTAAAATAAGTGTTAAACACTGTTTCTAGGTAAATATATTTCTAAAGGTGCTATTGACATGAAATTTTCACCACATGTTAGTAACAACCCATGTGGGGCTGGCCCAAAACATTGTGCTGCCTGAGTCCAAGAATGAAATGTTGCCCCCCTCCCCACAAAAACAAATCACGCCCACCATAAGGCCCCCACATCTATTATTTTATATCATGATAATTAAAGCTAAAATTAAATGTAAATAAAAATAAATAAATGTGGCGCTTTCTTAATGATCAAAGAACTAATGCTATATAAATCATCAAGTGAAATGATAATTAAAATAAATAATTCATCAATAGCAAAATAAAGTGCTAAGTGTAAGCAATCCTCAATACAAAAATAAGTGTAAATATTCACAGTACAAAGTATTAATATATCCTCAAATATAGTAATGCAATAATAAATAAATATGACTAGTGCAATAATAACTTGTGACAAAAAGTCCATAAAGTGCTTGGTGCAGTCAATCATCAGTGCTCAGGAATAGTTCATACACAGTGTCACCGATCACAGTGCAGACCAATATAACAAATTCCTAAATGGTGCTTTCACCACTCATGTGTACAGTGTGCCCCAGCCTCTCACCTCAAAGGAAGACCCCTACGAGTTTAGTTGCACCAATGATGAATATCTCATATGCATCCACAGCAGTAAGATCTCTCCTTGTGGTCCTCTATTAGATAGGACAGCGGTGTTCACAGATACAGGCAGGAATTTCCATTAAAACAACTATCTCCTCCACCTCCTCCACTTTTCTCCAACAAGGCCAGCTGGAGCGCTCCTTTCACTCTCCGTACCCAGGTAGTCGGGTGCATCCAGGAGGAGAGAAAAGATCCTGGGAGAGAGGCACATGAGAGATCAAGGAGAGGACAGCGGGAGAGAACACTGCTAAAAGACTCCAGGGAGGACAACTGGTCGCAGCCAAGAGGGCTGGTGAGTGAAGCACAGTCAGGAGGACTGGGGTGGCACATCTGAGAGAACTGGGAGTTTTCAGTTTGTGATGGGTGTAGAACCAGAAGAGAGGACTGTGGGAAGGGCAGTGTATAGAGGTCATTGCAGTCAGGCAGGCAGGGTTTGAAGAGAGCTATCTGGGACCAGTAGCTGAGTAGAGGACTGTTAGCACCAAGAACTTTCTATTTCCTACACTATAGGGGCCTGGGGTTCCGGCCTGCAAAAGGCAATTCACTGAGGCCTGGCTGAATTAGTGTCAGGCCCAACCATGTGGTGCTAGCTGGAGCAGTAATGGTCTGCAGCAAGTGAAGTGCTGGAGGAGTAAAGGAAAAAGGTCTTAAGCAAGAGTTGTGCTGGAGAGAAAACTGGAGTGTATATACAGGAGTGTATAGAGAAGTACCAAGCAAGTTACACTGAATCATTCTGGGCATCCCATAATTTCCCCCTTTCCCATCCAAAAACAAAGCTTTTGGACTGTTCTATGTCTCTGAGTGTCTGAGAGATGAATGCCGGGCTGAACAGGGTGACAGGTGAACCACAATATTCAGCAACCCCTACGGGGGCATGGCTACATACATTTATCAGGAAGTCAGATTTACATGCAACAGCACCCTGTCTATATGCAAAATTATATGACATATCATTATGTTCAATTCCACAGGACGGGCTAGGGCAGTATAGGGGTGGGCTAGGGCAGTATAGGGGTGGGCTAGGGTAGTATAGGGACAGGCTAAGGTAGTATATGGACAGGCTAGGCTAGTATATGGACAGGCTAGGCTAGTATATGGACAGGCTAGGCTAGTATATGGACAGGCTAGGCTAGTATATGGACAGGCTTGGGTAGTATATAGACAGGCTAGGGTAGTATATGGACAGGCTAGGGTAGTATATGAACAGGCTAGGGTAGTCTATGGACAGGCTAAGGCAGTATAGGGGCAGGCCAGGGTAGTATACAGACAGGCTAGTGTAGTATATGGACAGGCTAGAGTAGTATACAGGCAGGCTGGGGTAGTATATAGACAGGCTAGGGCAGTATAGGGGTAGGCTAGGATACTATAGGGGCAGACAGAGCGGCCCAGGGGCAGTTGTCATCATGAAACACAAAACTGCTGGAAAAAAAAATCTTGTTCGTCAATTTGCTGGGTAAATAGAAGAGAACGAGAGGCGACCGCGGTTCAATTTTCTGCCCCGCTCAAAGTGCTGCCTGGGTCCAGTGGACCCACTGGGACCCATGGTAGGGCCGGCCCTGAACCCATGCAATCCATAGATACAATGAAACCAAATTAAATAACTTCAAAAATTAAGTCATGTGTAATAAAAATGGAATGACACAGGGAAAAAGTATTAACCACACTAACTAAAATGTATTTAATACTTTGTACAAAATCCTTTGTTGGTGACGCCTCCTGTGTGGGGAAATAGTCGCATGCATTGCTCACGTGTTATTTTGTCCCATTCTTCCACACAGTCTTCAAATCTTGAAGGTTCCGTGGTCCTCTTCTATGAACTCTGATCTTTAATTCTTTCCATAGATTTTCTTTTGGCTGGGCCATTCTAGCATCTTTATTTTCTTTCTTTGAAGCCAGTTTCCTTGGCGTTGAGTTTGGGATCATTGGGTTGCTGAAATGTCCACCCTAGTTTCATCTTCATCATCCTGGTAGATGGCAGCAGATTTTTATCAATAATGTCTTGGTACACTTTTCAATTCATCCTTCCTTAAATGATATGAAGTTTGCCAGTACCGTATGCTGAAAAACAGCTCCACACCATGGTGTTTCTACTTCCAAACTTCACTGTTGGTATGGTGCTTTTGAGGTGATGTGCAGTGCCATTTGACCTCCAAACATTGTGTTTATTATGGCATCCAAAGAGTTCAATTTCGGTCTCATCTAACCAGACCATATTCTCCCAATATTTCACAGGCTCGTCTAAATGTTGTGCAGCAAACTTTAAACGAGCTTCAACATGCTTTTTCCTCAGCAAAGTAGTCTTGCGTGGTGAGCGTACATACGGGCCATGTTGGTTGAGTGCATTACTTATTGTTATCTTTGAAACAATTTACCTGCTAATTCCAGGTCTTTCTGAAGCTCTCCACAAGTGGTCTTTGCACAACTCTTCTAATAATAATTTTCAATCCTCTGTCAGAAATCTTGTGAGGAGCACCTGGTCAAGGTGAAATTATGTTCTTTCCACTTCCAGATTAAGGCCCCAACAGTGCTCACTGGAACATGCACTCCCCAATGGAACACAAATGTCCAAAAAATGACAGGGATATAACCTTCCCTTACTCTATTCAAAATAATAATAATAAAAATGCCTTTAGTTGTACTTTAACAAAATAAGCAGATGTTTCTACTGACTCCCTGACCAGAAACAAAAGTGCACTGATATTTTGTTAAACTGGATTTAAAATGTGACTCCAAACAAAACAATGTTTCCACTAGAAATAGAAATGAGGGTGCAGCTAGCAGTAGTTATTCTGTAATGTTCTCAAAGATGTCCAACTGAACGTGACTGACTACTACTAGCTAATAGGGATGAGCCCGATGTTCGAGTCAAACTGTTTGTGGCAAATTCGAAAGCCACCGGAAAACCGTTAAAGTCTATGGGACGCGAACATGAAAAATCAAAAGTGCTAATTCTAAAGGCTTATATGCAAGTTGTTGTCATAAAAAGTGTTTGGGGACCTGGGCCCTGCCCCAGGGGACATGTATCAATGCAACATTTTTTTTAAAAAACGGCCGTTTTTTGGGAGCAGTGATTTTTTTTAATGCTTAAAGTGAAACAATAAATGAAATATTCCTTTAAATATTGTGCCTGGGGGGTGTCTATAGTATGCCTGTAAAGTGGCGCATGTTTCCCGTGTTTAGAACAGTACCACAGCAAAATGACATTTCTAAAGGAAAAATTGTCATTTAAAACTGATCATGGCTGTAATGAATTGTCGCGTCTCAGCAACATAGATAAAACTCATTGAAAAAAAGAGCATGGGATCTCCCCTGTCCATTACCAGGCCTTGGTATGAATATTAAACGGAACCCCGAACCAAAATGTAAAAAAAAAAAAAAAAAATGTGTGGGGGTCCTCCTAAAATCCATACCAGGCCCTTAAGGTCTGGTATGGATTTTAGGGGGAACCCTGCACCAAATTTAAAAAAAAATGGCATGGGGTCCCCCCCAAAATCCATACCAGACCTGAAGGGTCTGGTATGGATTTTGGGGGGGAGCCCTATGCCATTTTAAAAAAAAAATTGGCGCAGGGTTCCCTCTAAAATCCATATCAGACCTGAAGGGTCTGGTATGGATTTTGGGGGGCCCCTACACCATTAAAAAAAAAAATTTGGCGCAGGGTTGGATGGATTTTAAGGGGAACCCTGTGCCAGGTTGCGTGCTCAGGTAAGGGTCTGGTATGGATTTTGGGGGGGACCCCTACGCCATTTAAAAAAAAAAATTGGCGCAGAGTTCCCCTTAATTTCCATATCAGACCTAAAGGGCCTGGTATGGATCTTAGGGGGACCCCCACGCAATGTTTTTTAAAATTTTGGTTCGGGGTTCCCCTTAATATTCATACCAGACTCAAAGGGCCTGGTAATGGACTGGGGGGGATCCCATGCTCTTTTTTTCAAAACCCGACCCGACAATTCATTACAGCCGCGAGCAGTTTTAAATGACAATTTTTCCTTTAGAAATGCAATTTTGCCATGGTACTGTTCTAAACACGGGAAAAATGCGACACTTTGCAGGCATACTATAGACACCCCCCAGGCACGATATTTAAAGGAATATTTCATTTTTATTGTTTCACTTTAACCTCTTGACATCCGGAGGCCGTCATATGACGGCCTCGACTTTCGGGGGTTATATCTGAATGATGCCTGAGGCTACAGACATCATTCAGATACCGACATTTTCAGCCGGCGATTCCGTACACCATAAGAATGATCATAGCGGCTGTTCCGCCGCTTGATCGTTCTTACGGGCGGCGAGAGGGGACGTCCCCCCCCTCCCGCCGCCCTCTGGTGCTTCTACCGACTCACCTCAGTGATCGGTGAGTTGGAGAGTGGATCCGCCAGCGCCGGATGTGGATCATAGAGATTTCCGGTGGACCAGATGGTCGCCGGAGTCTCTATGATCGTTCGGAGGCCAGGCGCGATGTTATGACGTCATGCCCGGCCTCTGCATTCAAAAAAACGGCGCCACTTCGGCTGGGAAGCGGTGATCGTTTTTTTAAATTTTTTTATTTTAGGCTTCCCAGCCTAGAGGTGAGATGTGGGGTCTTATTGACCCCATATCTCACTGTAAAGAAGACCGATCATGTCATATTCCTGTTAAAAGGGATGTTTACATTCCTTGTAATAGGAATAAAAGTGATCAAAAAAAATTTTTTTTTTAAAAAGTGTCAAAATAAAAAAATTTAAGTAAAATTAACAATAAAAAAAAAAAAAATTTTAAAGCGCCCCTGTCCCCATGAGCAGAAGCGAACGCATATGTAAGTCCCGCCCACATATGAAAACGGTGTTCAAACCACACATGTGAGGTATCGCCACGAACGTTAGAGCGAGAGCAATAATTTTGGCCCTAGACCTCCTCTGTAACTCAAAACATGTAACCAGTAAAAAATTTTAAAGCGTCGCCTATGGGGATTTTTAAGTACCAAAGTTTGGCGCCATTCCACGAGTGTGTGCAATTTTGAAGCGTGACATGTTAGGTATCTATTTACTCAGCGTAACTTTGTCTTTCACACAATGCAAAAAAATTTGGCTAACTTTGCTGTTTTGTTTTTTTTTAAAGCATGAAACAGTTTTTTTAAAAAAAAAAACGCGTTTGAAAAATTGCTGCGCAAATACCGTGCAAGATAAAAAGTTGCAATGACCGCCATTGTATTCTCTAGGTTCTCTGCTAAAAAAACATATATAATGTTTGGGGGTTCTATGTAATTTTATAGCAAAGAAATTATGATTTTTGACATGTAGGAGCGAAGTGTCAGAATTGGCCTGGATGCGAAGTGGCATTAAAAAATCACTGCTCTCGAAAAAATGGCTGTTTTAAAAAAAAAAAAAATTGCATTGATACATGTCCCCTGGGGCAGGACCCAGGTCCCCAAACACTTTTTTATGTTTATAACTTGCATATAAGCCTTTAAAATTAGCACTTTTGATTATTCATGTTCGTGTCCCATAGACTTAACGGTGTTTGTGTGTTCTACCAAATGTTTTTCTTGTTCGCATGTTCTGCTGCGAACCGAACAGGAGGGTGTTCAGCTCATCCCTACTAGCTACATACCCTCCAAAATTACTAATAATGATTTTTATGGGTTTTTGGTTTATTTTTTTATTTATTTTCTTTCTACACATTTATTTTTGCATTTCAATCTAAAAGGTCTAATTCCCACAGCTTTAAAAAAAAAAAACTCACGCAGGATCTTGCTGCCAGAAAAGTTGTGAGCAAGGCCCGCAAGGCTGAAACATGTTTACATCTGCTGTCTGTGTTTTTTATGGAGAATCAATAAATTTTGAAGATTCTAAATAGCAAGTAAGGAGTTGCAAGGAGTCTTTTCTCTTGTGTAAAAAGTGATCCGTACTACATTTTGTGACCCATGATAAATGCTTAAGTATCACTGTCTTTGCTCAGGCTATCAAGGTCCGATGAGTTGGATGCCACTGACTAATGAGGGTGCAGGCTGAGGAAAGATCCATCTAGACCTAAAGCATGCTGTAGAAACAGGAAGAGATAGTTCTCCATTATTAAGCCCGGGGGCGGGGTGAAAAATGTTGGAGTTGTGGTCTAGATGAATCGAGCTGAGGCTGCTTTTACTGCTAACCTCTCGGGCCGGGTGAGGTGTGTGGCGGCTCGGCTATGTCTTCCTGTTTCTGCACCGTACTGCATTTTAACTCATATTGACATACACACACTAATGTCCATACCAGTTGAGATGCTATGTACTATGTAGTCCTTCTGCACATATGCCACTGTGGCCTACACAATGTTGATCTTTACATCTCATCCTGAATGTTCTATTCATGCAACAGTGGCGGGGCATGTGCAGAATGACCTTGGCATTCAGTCATTCTGAATGACAACACACTGCTGATTTACACAAATGTTTAGACATACAGCATTAAATATGGTCTGTGGACATAGAATTTTCTTTATTTTGGTTTACACAAGTAAACGCTAAAACTGAGCTGTGTGAATTGACCCCTTCTACATTCAGATCTGTACACTGCTGGCTATTGTATTCAACAGTCGGGACGCCAGTGGATACCCAAATGCAAAGGCACTTCTGAACAGTGATTGTGGGTTGGTGGCACGGGCGGATCCAGGGGGGGGGCAATTGCCCCCTCCGAGAAATGCAGGTGACTGAGAGCAGGGTGTGTGAGAGAGCCGCCGGGCGGCTCCGTGACTGAGAGAGCCGCTGGGCGGCTCGGTGACTGAGAGAGCCGCTGGGCAGCTCCGTGACTGAGAGAGCCGCTGGGCGGCTCCGTGACTAAGAGAGCCACTGGGCGGCTCGGTGACTGAAGGAGCCGCTGGGCGGCTCGGTGACTGGGGGAGCCGCTGGGCGGCTCGGTGACTGAGAGAGCCGCTGGGCGGCTCCGTGATTAAGAGAGCCGCTGGGCGGCTCCGTGACTAAGAGAGCCGCTGGGCGGCTCCGTGACTAAGAGAGCCGCTGGGCGGCTCGGTGACTGAAGGAGCCGCTGGGCGGCTCGGTGAATGAGGGAGTAAGTGAGGGAGCCACCGGGCGGCTCCATAGGCGAGGGAGAGCCGCTGCTCAATGTGTTTGTGGGCGGGCTGCTGCCTGCTGACCAATCAGGGAGCCGGTGGGCGGGGGAGCAGAGAGATGACATCATCTCTCGGCGCCCGCCCTGCATCCCTGCAGTTCAACTTCCCCCCCTCCATGCAGGCAGCTGCGGCAGCAGAGAGATTACATCATCTCTCTGCTGCCTGTCTCTGGGACACAAGAGACCACCTTAGCAGGTGGCAAGTGACAGGCGACGTGGCAAGTGACAATCCGCAACATGTGGCAGGCTACGTGGCAAGTGACATGGCAAGTGACAATCCGCAACGTGGCAAGTGAAAATCTGCATCTCGTGACAGGCGACGTGGCAAGTGACAATCCGCAACGTGGCAGGCGACGTGGCAAGTGACAATCTGCATCTGGTGACAGGCGACGTGGCAAGTGACAATCCGCAACGTGGCAGGCGACGTGGCAAGTGACAATCCGCACAGTGGCAGGCGACGTGGCAAGTGACATGGCAAATGACAATCTGCAACGTGGCAGGCGACGTGCCAAGTGACAATCTGCATCTGGTGACAGGCGACGTGGCAAGTGACAATCTGCATTTAGTGATAGGTGACGTGGCAAGTGACACACTCGGGGCTCCCACTGATTCTGCATTATGGTGAGTTAAACTATTTAATTTTTTATAACAATGTAATTATGGTAATAATGCGCTTCAATCATCCTGACACCATAACAACCATGGTGCCGTGATGATTGAAGCGCCAACACCAGCCATTTCCCCGATAAATGTACCCCCAAAAAATATATTTTCTGGCAGTGCCCCTCCCGAGACTAGACTCTGGATCCGCCCCTGGTTGGTGGTCCTCAAAGGTGTACAAAGAAAGAAGGAAGCAAGGCTTCTAAAGGTTCAACTAGAAAAAAGAGAGACAGGGCCCTTAGCAGTATATGGATGGTATTGGTTGAAAACGTACAGAGCTGAAAAGGAAAAGTAGGCAAAAAAAAAAGAAAACAACTTACATTTGGCAAGGTTGCAAATGACCTATTGTTATTGTAGATGCAACCTTTTGTGGATGCATGTAGAGAATACCTCTGCCTCCATGTAGGACAAAAGGTAGGTTGTTCTTGATGCCTCAGAGAACAAGGTCCTATGTTCTCATGGGGGGATGGAATGATAGGCTGGTTTGGAGAGAAGTTAAAAGTCCCACTGAGTGTTAGAATTATGCCCCGTACACACGGTCGGACTTTGTTCGGACATTCCGACAACAAAATCCTAGGATTTTTTCAGACGGATGTTGGCTCAAACTTGTCTTGCATACACATGGTCACACAAAGTTGTCGGAAAATCCGATCATTCTGAACGTGGTGACGTAAAACATGTACGTCGGGACTATAAACGGGGCAGTGGCTAATAGCTTTCATCTCTTTATTTATTCTGAGCATGCGTGGCACTTTGTCCGTCGGATTTGTGTACACACGATCGGAATTTCCGACAACGGATTTTGTTGTCGGAAAATTTTATATCCTGCTCTCAAACTTTGTGTGTCGGAAATTCCGATGGAAAATGTGTGATGGAGCCTACACACGGTAGGAATTTCCGACAACAAGGTCCTATCACACATTTTCCGTCTTAAAATCCGACCGTGTGTACGGGGCATTAGAATGGCAGCTGAGTCCATTTTTAAATTGCTTTTTCTCAAGCTGACTGATGCTTGTGGTGACACTCACAGAAGAAATTAGCCAAAATCTGAGCCATCTATGGCCAGCCTCAGAAAGAAGGCTGGAACACCATAGATTACTTCACAAAGCTGCTCAGCTCCAGAGAGTGCCTGATTTTCGCTAAGTTGACAAAAACATTATAAGCCATAAGCACGCTTTAGGGGATAGGAGTAGAGCTGCCAGAAATTACCGGCAGGGAAAAGGGCCCGGTTGTGCTGGTGCAAGCACTGAAACCCAGTATAGACACTATATGCCCTGGGACCATGGCAGCCATGTAAATTAAATGGAACTGTATCAGGTAAACCGCTACAGTTGGAGAATCTATACCATGACCCGGACAAATGAAAAGTTTCTCAGACAGGAAGTGATCGAAAATCTGCCCAGTCAGTGCAGTCAGCAATAAAAAGCCAGACAGACATTCTAACCCTTCCATGCCCATCCAAAAAAAAAAAATAAGATTTTTAAAAACAGCTTACCTGTAAAATACTTTTCTTGGAGTACATCATAGGACACAGAGCCTCAAGTAATTACTTGGTGTGTTATGGGCCTACCTTTAGGTGTTGACACTGGTATAACCAATACAGGAAGTTCACTCCCCTATATAACCCCTCCTCCTTTCAGGAGTCCTCAGTTTTTGTAGCCAAGCAATATAAGCAATATACTCTTACCCCATAAAACAGAGGGGCGGGAGCTCTGTGTCCTATGATGTACTCCAAGAAAAGGATTTTACAGGTAAGCTGTTTTTAAAAATCCTATTTTCTTTATCGTACATCATAGGACACAGAGCCTCAAGTAATTACTTGGTGGGATGTCCCATAGCAATGCTACTTGAGGGGAGGGAGACACAACCCATAGGGCACCCCCAGACCTTGAGGAATTATACTGCTGCCTGCAGCACACTGCGCCAAAAGGCAATATCTTCATTACATCTTACATCTACTTGATAAAATTTTGTAAATGTATGCACTGAAGACCAAGTCGCGGCCTTGCAGATCTGAGACATGGAGGCCTGGTGACGCACTGCCCAAGAAGCACCAACTGCTCTGGTAAAGTGTGCCTTAACTTAAAAAGGGGGAATCTTTCCCTTTAAATCATAAGTTTGAATTATAACCTGCCGAATCCACTTAGCCACAGTGGATTTCGACGCTGCCTGTCCTTTTTTAGGACCCTCTGACAGAATAAATGAGACACCAGTCTTACGAATTTGAGCAGTTTTCTTTAAATAGATCTTCACTGCTCTCACCACATCAAGACAATGTAGTGACTTTTCTTCCTTGGAACATAGTTTTGGAAAAAACGATGGCAGGACAATAACTTCATTCAGATGAAAGCCTGAAAACCACTTTTGGCAAACAGCCTGGACGAGGGCGTAACACCACTCTGTCCTCATGAATAATCAAATATGAAAAATAAAAAATAAATAAAGTGCGCTAATTATATGAAAATACACACATAGATGTGAATACATGTGGGTGGTAGTAAAAACCACAATCTACTGAGAGCAAGTAAATGACTCCATGAGTGGTAGAAATATATAAGTGCAAAACATAAAAACTCAAATAAAAAGAAGAAACAAAAAATGTGTACATGTGAAGTACAATGATATTAATAGTGTGAAAATCTGAAAATCAAACAAACTCAGTCCATGGGTTCAAACATAAAAAGTTCATCAGTGAAAAAAAGCTTCCATCCACTATACAGCTCAGCAGCAACTAATCCCCCTATGAGTGGATTGACAAAGGAGAGAGATGTGCAGGATGGTGCAAATCCACTGACGGTGACTCCAATAAGTGAGAAAGTGATAAAGGTGGACTCTTACCCCCCGTGTTGGACCCCCTCCTTGGCAGGGTCTATCAGGCATGCAGATTTTTGCCCTCTGCAGGGACCGTGTAATGAGAAGATCTCCCCAGCAGCTGTCAGGAATGTTGTCTCCGATCCGGGCTGGTCTAAGTGAAACGCCTGGAGAGGGGGGAAGGAAAGCTCTCTTGCTCCCAGTGTGGCAAAGGAAAACGCAAAAGAGCAGAGCTCCAATAGTGTAAAAAGTTTCGGAATTTATTCAATAAAAGTACAGACCGCAACGGAGAGTGCACGCTCCGTGAGGTAAAAATACAATTAAAAACAAGCCGGCATATAAGAATCGTAATAACCCGTGCATAACATGGGGCAATCGTGACGGCTTACAACGTAGCCACGCCCTACATGTTTCGTCATTAGTAGACGTCTTCAAAGGTGCCCCTTTGAAGACTCTTACTAATGACGAAACATGTAGGGCGTGGCTACGTTGTAAGCCGTCACGATTGCCCCATGTTATGCACGGGTTATTACGATTCTTATATGCCGGAGATCGGAGACAACATGCGAATGGATCCTTTGTTGTGGACACAAAGTTGACTAACTTTATGTTGCACTGGATGCTAGAAGATCTACATCCGGAGTCCCCCATCCTTGACAAACAGCCCGAAACATGTCGGGGTGAATAGACCATTCCCCTGGGAATAATCTGCTGGCGGCACATGTAGCGCATGTGCCAATTCTCTATTCCCGGAATGAAGACTGCCGATGGGCACGGAATATTTCTTTGTGCCAAAGTTAGAATATGGTTCACTTCTCTCTGCACTGAGAGATTCTTGGTGCCCCTTTTGGTGATTGATATAGGCCACAGCCGTGGCATTGACGGATTGGATCCTGTCGGGATAATCCCTTAACCTGGAAGTCCAGGCTTTTAGAGCCAGACGCTCTGCCCAAATCTCTAGGATGTTGATGGGCAAGGCTCTTTCGGTTCTTGAGCACTGTCCTTGGGCAGTTGTCTCCTCTGTCATTACCACTTTTCAGATAAGTGGTCTGAACGATTTACCCTTTAGGAAATTCTTTAGTAACCACCAATTGAGGCTTTGGGACACCCTTGGGGACAGCCGCATTGGCAAGTCCAAAGCTTGGATCATTTTGTTCCAAGCAAATAGAATACTGTTTTGCAACAGTCTCATATGGAACTGGGCAAAGGGAACTGCTTCGGATGAAGCCACCATCCTTTCTAACAACCTCATGCAAAGGCGAATGGAGGGACCTCCTTTTGACCTGACCATCCGCACCAACTCTTTTATGGAGTTGTGCTTTTTTTTTTGTTGTTTTTTTTTTTTTTCTGGGCAAGAAGACCCCTTTTTCTGGGCTGTATCTATGATCAGACCCAAAAACTGAAGCCCCTTTTTTAGCGATTTTAATGGAGACTTTACTAGGTTGAGAACGCAACCCAGATCTTTCCAGGTAACTGGTTGTAATGCCTACACCTTACTCCAAACAGCGATTGGTCTATTAGCAATAGATCGTCTAGGTATGCCAAGACTGTTTAAGCCCTGTGCCCTTGACCCGGCTACAGGTGGTGCTAGCACTTTTGTGAACACTCGAGGTGCTGTAGCTAGCCCGAAGAGCAAGGCTATAAACTGAAATGCTGCTGTTCTACTTCGAACCGCAGAAACCTTTGGTGAGTGGGAAATATATGGACATGCAGATATGCATCCCTGATGCCCATAGGCGCCAGAAGTTTTCCTCCTTGCAGGATAGAAACTACTGACTTGATCGTCTCCATAGAAAGGAGCGGATCTTCAGGAACTGATTTAGATTCTTTTAGATTTAGAATGGATCTGTTGAATTTCTGCGTGGCTCTGTACATGTACAGGAAACGCATGAAAAAGGCAGTGAAGGTTCCAAGGAACCTAAGAAAAAACAGAACTATCAGCTGACTCTACTAGAGGTAGCTTGAAAGAGTCACAAATCATCTCTGTAAGAGGTTTGTACCAGCAATTTCTCAGATTGCGAGGCTGAAAAAAAGTTCAACTCTAGTTGTCTCCTCTGCAGAGGAGTACTCGGTTTGCCTTTCTTCCCGATTACCTGAGGGTAATCCTTCATCCTCTACCCACTGTTCTCTTGATAAGGGATCTCAGGTGGGGGAGGGGGATCTAACACACTTCCCATCCTTGGATAGCGGATGCGATTAAAGTCGCTAATTTTCCTTCTAGGCCCTGCAGGGTGGAGGAAAAAATGCATTTTCAATCATGTATACAGGGGCTGAATATTTTCTCCTCTTAGGCTCAGTTTCCACTATTGCAACCCCAAAGTTGCGTGATTTTACCGTGATCTTTTCCCGCGCGATTTTGATGCGACAGGAAACAATGCCTGTGTATTCTAGAGGTCTATGGACCTCAAGTCGCATCAAAGTGGTACCAAAGTAGTGCAGGGACTACCTTGAAGTCCCACAGATCTGAACAGTGCTCCTTGGAAATCATGCCCTAGAGTCTGACGGTGGAGGCCGTCACCGCTGCCTAGAGGCAGCTGCCCCTGCGCAGGGGAAGGAATCCATTTAAGTGACTTGTCCAAGGTCACAAGGAGCCAACATGAGGACGAGGTCCCACATCTTTCAGGAAGCCTCCCATGGCTATGCTGGCTGTTAGAGTAGTTAACCTGTGAGGAGTGGCTCCTTCACTAGTGAACGCCGACATGTGGATCTGAATCCATGTCTGTCAGGAAGTCTCCCATGGCTGCACTGGCCGTCAGAGTACTTAACCTGTGAGCTGTTGTGGCTTCACTTTAAATAAAAGGACATTTATACCTTCTTTTGGACAAAAGAGCTTTACTGCTAGAAATCATTTGGATGTATTTCAACAAACCTTCCCCAATGAAAAGGGAAACTAGTCAGACACCCTTTTTTTGCAAGATGCTTCGGCTGACCAACCCTTTTAACCACAGGGTCCTAAGCATGTGTTTTAGCACAAGCACAAGGCGAGATGCCTGGTGGATAGGGTCTTTTATGGCATCTATGAAAAAACATAGCGCCATTGCAATTATGCATCTTTATTGATGCTGGAAATCACAGCGTCTACTGCTGGTACTTTCCAACCTTTGTGAATTTTTCCTCCATGATAGAGAACTGAGAAACTCTTTGGAGGGAAAAAATGCTTATCCAGATGATCCCATTCAGCATGAATAAGCGCTGTAAAAGGGTTTTTTTTTTGTTTTGTTTTTAAAAAAAAAACAAAGAAGGGACCTGGACTTTCAGCTTACTCTGTTAGGAGTAGTATAAAAAGTGGAATGAACCATCTCTGTAAGAGTTTGTACCATCAATCTGTCAGATTGTGAGGTTGCATAAGGTTCATCAACTGTTGTTTCCTCCGCAGAGGAAAATTTGGCTTGTTTTTCCCCATGATCACCTGAGGATAACACCTCATCCTGTGCCCACTGTTCCCTTGGAAAAAAGGGGTTTGAGGTGGGGGAGGGGGATCTAGCATGCTTCCTATCCTCTTGGATGCAGAATGCGATTAAATCCGCTAATCTTCCTTCTAAGCCCACCAGGGCAGAGGAGAATGCATCTTCAGTCACATACACAGGGGCTGAAGTGTGAGAAGCAGTTGCACCACCAATTGCTTCCAATGACTCACCCTGGCTTGCCATGTCAGGTATCTCTGGAGAGGATGACAGTGGGGAGGCATGACTGGAGTTCCCAGCGCCTGGGGGTGGAATCCTTGGTATCTTTGTGGTACACTGGAAATCAAATGTGCTAAGCACAACAGCAGAGGTACTTTAACAAATTATGGTATTAGCTGAACAATAGTTTTAGCAAAAGAAAACAATGTCACCATAAGGATGAGCCTTTGATGCTGAGTACCATAATATTTCCTGTGCTGGAAATGCCTGTTTACACACCTTTACATGCCCAGCGCTCCTGTGTCTCTTAGTGTGACAGACTTCTGTCTTCAGCATATGAACTGAGAACCTCTGTGTTAAGCCTCAGGTGAGAACCTGATTACACATAAGTGTCAGCTGTTACCGCACCTCTCCAGGAGGAGAGGGGAGGGGGAGGGGAATTTTTATCAGCAGTGTTTGTTAGGCTCCTAGTTTTAAAGGAAGACTTCACTTTATACAAAAAAATGCAAATGGCTGGTTTTGTATGTTCATAAACTACTGCTGTAACCCCTTTAGATCCCACAGAAGAGGAACACCATCTGTTCAATTAAGAACTCCCCTCTGGCTGCAGGGACCACACCCGCTGCTATAACCAGACACAGAGCTGCTGAAAAAGGCATCGTACTAGGTAAGTGTAATATACTCCCTGTAGAGGAGACATTTTAAGGCATACAGTTATACATTTTATGTATATATCTGTATTTTTTGGAGAAAAAGGCATAGGTGGACTTTTTACAGTTCCTAGGCTTCTCCCCTTACCCTATCCTCAGTGCAGGATACTGCTGATTTAACAGACAGATCCAACTTTCACCCATCACGGCGGGCAGCGTAGTTAAACCTTCAAAGACTGGGGCCGTTTTTAATAAGGGTTCCACTCCTTTGGACCTGTATAGCACCCCTCAGGAACAACTTTAGGTAATATGAAAAACCAAAAAGAGTTCTGGTTCCTAGGGTCCAGCTCTCAAAGAGAAGCTTACAGGCAAAACCTCGTTCTTCAATGCGGTGCCAGGTATCATCCTATGGCCTCAGTGGAGAGGATGGATCCGGTTGTGGAGGTTTATTAAATCCAGCATGGATCCCTCCCTGGAGCTCCTCAGAGCACATCTTCACTCATGACCAACACCTTAGACACTGGCGAAAAAACTGAGGACTCCTGGAAGGAGGAGGGGTTATATAGGGGAGTCAACTTCCTGTATTGGTTATACCAGTGTCAACACCTGAAGGTAGGCCCATAACCCACCAAGTAATTGCTTGAGTCTCTGTGTCCTATGATGTACGATAAAGAAAAGAGAATTTAATTTGAGTTACACTTTTGCTATGTCACAATGAAATGGTAAAACATATGCCCTCTCGTTTACAAAGATTATTATTTGCTAGTAGATTCTTTAAAGTGTTACTAAACCCACAACAGTAAAATCAATCTGTATATGCAGTAAAGCATGCTTCTTATATTCACTGTGGAACCTAAGGGGTTAATCCTCCGCATTGTGTAATGCGGAGGATCCCTCTAACTAAAGAGCATGTCTAACATCCACAGAACCTATCCGTTTCTTATGTAAATGATGACAAGTTCTTGGCTGCAAAAACTGTTTGGTCAGCTTTAGCCCAAAAAAATTGCAATACATTTGAAAGATATGTTATGATAAAAAAAAAACCCTGTTAGCCATCCACAAGGAGAATAAAAGTCCACACAAGAATTGATTCTGTCTTACATCACATTTGTGTATCTAGAGCCTTCCACACTGGTTGATATTCCCCCAACTTAACCTCCTGCCAGGATCTGATGCACAAGTACACCAGGCAAATGACTGACGGACTTGTTAGATAATATTGTTAAAGAAAATGTCATGTCAGATGGTTTTTATCATACAGGCTAGATATCTAGTAGGAGCAGTGATAATAAACACTTTACTAAGCAGCTTTTATTATTCTTTATCCAGAATAGGTTTTAGTCATAGGTTTCTGGTTAATTTTACTTTTTAAGCTTGTAAGTTTATACATTGTATATCATTTGTGTAAAAATGTGTATTTATGTATTGTTGATTTATTTCACAAATAATCTTTCTTAAAAAGACTAGTTGCCTGTCTGTGATGCTGATATTTTGGCTTCAGTACATTCTGGATTACTAAGGATGGTCAGAGTTGGTTCACATTCTTTCGATCAGCTAGCAGAAAAGAATGGATTCCCCATCCACACATGCTAGATGTGAGGTGTTTGAAAGAATCCTTCCTACTGTGCCATTGTAATTTGACAGCAAGGCTCCTCTGCTGCAAAAAGAGAGGTATAGACAGCAGAGAGAGAGACATCATTATGCCCCTATACAAATCATCAGTGAGACCTCATCTGGAATATGCAGTGCAGTTTTAGGCATCAGTTCTCAAAAAGGATATTAGGGAACTGGAGAAAGTGCAGAGAAGAGCAACGTTATGTATGATCAACATGTATACATGCATAAGTGGTCCATATAGTGAATTTGGTGTTTAATTATTCACTTTAAATTTCATCACAGAGGGCAAGGGAGCAGTCTTTATGTCTGGAGGAAAAGAGATTTCATCTCCAAATACGGAACGGTTTCTTCACAGTAAGAGCTGTGAAAATGTGGAATAGACTCCCTCAAGAGCTGGTTCTGGCCAGCACAGTAGATTGCTTTAAGAAGGGTCTGGATTCCTTTTCTAAATGTACATAATAGAACTGGACATATTTAGGTAAAGTTGATCCAGGGAATATCCGATTGCCTCTTGGGGGATCAGAAAGGAATTGCTGGAGCAAATTGGATCATGCTTTGCTGGGGTGTTTTGCCTTCCTCTGGATCAACTGTGGGTATAGGTTTGTGTATATAAGATTGTATGATTTTCTTTTCTTCCCTTTTATTGGTTGAAGAAGATGGACTTGTATATTTTTCAACCAGACTAACTATATAACTATGTAAGCTGCTGATCGACAAAAGTTTTCCAACCCCTGACTGCTTGTGTGCAAGGAACCTAAAAGGAAACACAAATGGGGATTCTGAATTCTGACATTTCTTTCACTCACAACATGCTTCTTTTAGGTTTGTGGCTCAGAAATGTTAAAGCCAGACAACCATGCAACCAGCATTTTCAGAAGAAGGCCATCATTGATATTCCCTATAGTTTTTTCATGACAGTCATATTTTAAAGATACACGTCATCTTCCCATGCAGCCAAAGGCTAGGCCCAAGCATTGTAGCATGACCAAGGGAGTGATGTCACCACTCTTCCAGATTTCTGTTTAGCAAACTGGCTGAAGGGGAGAAAAAGAAGTATATTCCTCCATGTTTAACATGTATGGAGAAATCTATATTTTTTCTCCTGTTTGGCCTGCTTGAATACCCAGACAGTGGCTGACAGTGGCATGGAGGTCAGGGATGCCTTTCCAAAGTACAGAATTTTGTAAACTAACCACTAGAGTTTTGGTTATGACAAAACAGCTGTTGAAATAAAGGGGTTGCTTTACTAAAGGGGAAAAGACTGTTCACTTTGCAAGGGAATTGTTCCCCAGAACTTAGCAAATGCTGTAAAATTTCACTGTGCAAAGAATACCCAATCACATGCAAGGAATAAAAAAAAAACAATACTTTTGCACATGATGGAAATCAGCAGAGCTTCACCTTATTCACTAAGTTCTGGGGAAAATTCCTTCGCAAAGTGCAAATTCCCTTGCAAAGGGAACAGTTTATTTGCCTATTTAGTAAATCAATCCTACAGCATCAGCCACATAGAAAGTATCCTTTTCAGTTAGGCACTGGTTGATTTACTAAAGACAAACAGGCTGTTCACTGTGCAATTGAAGTTGCTCTTTGTAAGGGAATTTGCATCAGAGGTTAGTAAATCAACCCCATAGACTTGCATAGTGAGAAGGAGAAGTAAAGCACCATTATTGTGTAGCACTACATAGCAAAAAACAACCTGTGTAGGTAATAATGAAATATGGCTGCCCCCATGCACACATATACAGTACATAAAAACTATAGAAAAAAATAAGTATTTTGGGTCTCGAAAGATATCCATGTGCTGGAGGATTTATATGTAGGCCCTTCCATTAAAACCTTTAGAACACTGCTAGAATATGGTATCCCTAATCCTGACCATTATACACACCTAAAAATTGTACACTCCTTACAATGCAGTAAGTTTCTGACCTTTTCTTTACCATGGTGAGCAGCTCAATGCTACAAGGCGATCACAACACCCATTAGAGGTATATCATTATTTTATTCTATTCTACAAAATAAAGCCGAATTTACTAAATCACCATTCATTATATTTAGCTTGGGAACATGACTTTGATATTGAGTAC
Organism: Aquarana catesbeiana; assembly: GCF_042186555.1. NCBI lineage: Eukaryota > Metazoa > Chordata > Amphibia > Anura > Ranidae > Aquarana > Aquarana catesbeiana. Next base: position 471,257,964 of record NC_133324.1, on the reverse strand, counting down.
TCCCCCAGGGACTGGCAAAAGGTTCTGAGTACCACATATGCAGCAACTAGAAGTGAAGATTTATGGTAATTGACCCATAAGTGTTTTTTGGAAATGCCATGTAGCTTTTAATATTTGGAAACCTTGGTTAGAGTGGTACCATAAGTCTTTACATATCTGATTGCTATTGTTCATATAATGTGGATACAGCATAAGTTTGTTTCCATAATGCTCAGTCTTAAATTGATCCTTGAATGTGATTCTTTATTTGTTTGAAAGCTTCTACTTCTGAACTTCCATCTTATTTTGGGGTTCATTAAATGTTTGCCCTAACTTCATATGGGCCTTACTATTTTACTTTTTATGACTGTTCAAACGTAGTTGCCTTTCTATACTAAAGTGTTTGTATCTTATTATAAAAATCTCAATAAAGATTTATTGTAACAAAAAAAAAGTATTTTTTTATAAACATCAACACACATTGAAAACATTATTTACGTTAAACTTTAAATTCAAATATGGCTTGATAAGACAAAGGCCTAACATTTGAGAGATAGAAGGAGACAGAAATGGGAATGGAAACTCAACAAGATCAATAGCATATTTTCCTTATATTTTGCAGCTATGTGAAGGGTGTTAACTCATCTCCAGTAATTGACATACAATAATTTATGCTACAAAAAGTACAAATAAATAACCAAACATCTGCGTTATGTTCAAAAATAGAAAACATACTTTTCCCAAAGTTAACATGTCAACTTTCTCTGAGATATTCTGCATCAGTAACAAGATGTAAATCCCTTTAGAAATCCTGTCACTATTTTGCTAAATACTATAAAGGACTGACAGACATAAAACAGAGCATTTCCTGTCTAGGGTATTGAACTGAGGCTCTGGGGGAGAGACTGGAGGATGCCAGAGTTTTGGAGAGATGTTCAGAAAGTGTTAGGAATGCCTCAGATTGGCTCCCTGTTGAATCTATTTCACAATAATAAAATATGAAATGGAATACCTTAGCCACCCACCAAGTTCCGTCAACAACATCAACTACTCGCCACAAAGCATTTTACAAACCATTTTACAGCGTACGTTAATGACTGAACTGTCACACTAAAGCTGCTCTCCAGTCATCGTAAAATGCTCTAAATCCAAAGCCACTGCCTTACCTCTCCTCACAATGTTTGTCACCTTATGAAAATGACAACTTCTTTGGGGAAGCCACATAGCAGAGCATATATGGTTTTAATCCAGGAATGTAAATAGTTTTATGCACAGGGTTTCATGTAAGTATTTATATTGTTGATGGATAAGATTTTATGGCACTGGCAAGGCACATCCTGAAAGAGAGGGCTGAAAAGGGCAACAAACAGCCAGCAGGTGTCCAGGAGGTGTGTGGAGCAGGAACCATTTGTGAGAGAAGGAGAGAGAGAGATGTGTGCTGTTCAGTGACTGAGACACTGCTAAGCTGCTGGTGACCTTTTCTTTGGACTTCTGGAATGGTCAGGGACTTAAAACCTTGCTAAGGGACAAGTGTTTACTGGTCGTGAGCCATAAGTATGTTTTCGCAGAGATTAGTGGACTGTTTATTTTTCATGCTGAAGACATGCTGCTTTTTATTTAAAAAAATAAAAACTTTTTACAATTTACCAGTATGGCTGCTTGGTGATCTGAACCCCAAACATATCACAAAAATGCTGGTGCCAATGCTTTTCAATAATATGTTAAAATAAAAGTCAGCTGCTACAAATACTGTAGCTGCTGGCATTTAATATTAGGATTTCCTGTCCAGGAATCCTGCGATGTCAGCAACCCAGCAGATTTTTCTATCGGCTCTCGGGTGCTGCCGCCACCATTGCTTGTAAAGGAAATCGGCAGTGATGCCTTGTGGCTTCACAGCCGGTTCCCTACTGTGCATGTGCAAAGTGCTCTGCGCTTTGTGAATGGCCTGGCGGTGGGTGAATGAGGAGGGGGGGTGAACTTTCGGGTGATCTTGCCGCGGTAAGTGGGAGCAGGTCAAAAGCAGGTACCCTTCCCCCCCCCCGAAAGCCAATAATTGGGTGACCGAATCACCGAGGAATCATAGGCATGTAGTTCTGTGAAGTGCTGGATCCTCCTTCTAGCATTCAACTATAGTAAGAATGTTGGCTGCGTGTCAGTGACATTACCAGTATATAATATAGGATTTTTGATGACTAAGAATACAATTTGTAGAAAGCTAATGTGTGTGTATGTCAAGGGGAAGAATTTAAAGCGGAGTTCCACCCATATAAATGTCAGCAGCTACAAAAGGTGTAGCTGCTGACTTTTATTAATCGGACACTCACCTGTCCCACGGTCCAGTGATAAGGGGGAATGAAAACAAAAAAGAGAAAAAAAAAGAGAAAATAAACCCTGCGCTTACTCAACAATATAGCAGCTCACACAACAAATAGGATATTTGTTTGAAGTAACAGGTGCATAAAAAGTGTAGCGCTTATTATATCAAATGAGCAAATGATTGTAATATTGCATATGCAAGATAAAAAATGGAAACAGATATCTCTATCACTTCATATAGTACATATTGTAGTCTCTGATAGTCTTCAAATATCACTTGAGTGCAAAGAACTGTTCATAGTCCAATATTTAAATAAAACGGTCCTATTCACCACGTGAGTAACTAGTACAAAAATCGTGAATGAGATGGGCCCTCCACACAAAAGTAGTGCAGGCTTACCGAAGAAGTTGGACTCATAAGAACATATGCTCAATGAGTCAGAAGGGCTTGTATTACCAACCGGTAATAAAGGAGGACCTTTTAACTGAATGGCGGTGGAATTCCAAAGGCATCCAGAACTTTAGGGAAACCTCTTTTAGGTAGTAGCTGTCTCAGGAGAATGGCCCATATAGAATAAAAAAGGGGCCACATAGCATAATTCCGTTTATAAAGCAAATTTATTAAAAAAAGGTAAAACTTACATTTTCTGTAGTAAAAAAGCGCTTAATGTAAAATTATGGCAGGCAGTGGAATCTCCCGACGCATTTCATCTCACTAGACTTCGTCTGGGGTGCTCAATCACTGCTGCCATGCTCCTTAATAAAGGTACTGTGACCCCCTTGATGAGAATCCAGCGCATGCCAATTTCCTTCTTACACTTCCGGGTACAGCCAAAATGGTGGACCTGCATGCGTTCCAAGCCTCGTTATTGTATATTACTAATGCATTCCAGCACCCTACATTTAATTAATTAATTTCACTATGTATACTGTTTTGCCAAATCCTATATGTTGTTTCTATAGAACACCCCCTTGAAAGAAAGAATATGAAGAAGGAAGGAAGGGGATTGTCCGTCCCTGAATCCAGTGAGTTCCGGATTCGTCGTCTTGTAATATACAGACGTTGTGAGTAGGAGCGGCATGACTCGACTGACGTCACAACGTCAGGCGCGCGCTTCCCATAATGTGGAGTGCAAAACAAAGCCATCGCCATTACCGTGCGTGTCACGCCTCTGTATGGTGGTTGGCTGTGCGTGATGTCGTCACCGTCAGCCTGACGTATCAACACGCCACTAAGATTGACAGATTGTGCTGCCATATCGACACACAAATCTGTACCAATAGGCGGGCATATTTGGCCAAGATGGGTGGGGCCTCCCCGGAGTAACCCGTATTTTATAAGTGGTGATTCGCTACACATCTCGCCATTTCCAGGATATTAAAAAATGAACAGTGCACTAATAAACAAAAAAACAAAAAAAGGGGAATAAAGTGGTAATTAATCCAGGACAAAAAAGAAAGGGGGATTTACAATGATAATAGACATCCCATGATATTGCAAGATCGCTAATATATGGACGCATGTATATACGTCTTAATGTCGTAAGCAACAAAAAACGATGTGAAATAAATAATATGTGATGTGTATAAATTGCATTGTGTGTGAGCTGTATCCAAGAATATAAGGAATGCATGCAGGGGATATGGACATCCCCTGTGGGAGTAGATAACATAAAAAATGTCTACATGTTAAAATTATGAAAAAAAACGTGATCGCAAAAATAATTCGGAGAAATTGATTGTGTGTTAAAGATATATCTATAGAGGTCCGAGATGGATTCTCTCTGGGTCAACCCATATATGAATAAAAAACAAAAAATATATACAGAATAGTAAATACGCTAAATACATACAAAGTGACACAATACAAATTATAATCTATGAGTCATTAATTAAAGCATTAATATCCAGTTCCATATTCATACCCTGTGGGGAGAGGGACTGTAGCTCATGTACGATTCGAGACAGGAAACGCCTCTGGTCATGGCGCCCCCCCTCCAAGGTGGAGTGTATTTGTCAATCACTAAGAATTGTGAACCTATTGGATTACTATTATGGAATTTTTTATAGTGCCTAGGTACACTATGTTTCGAATCCCTACCTTTGATGAGACCAATGTGTCCCCCCACTCTTATGGTAAAGGTTCTAGTTGTTTGGCCAACGTATTGTTTACCGCATGGGCAAGTGATTAAATACACTACATATCTGGAGTTACATGTGCAGAAGGGTTTGATAGTATATCTCTTTCCTGTGACAGTAGATGTGAACTCAGTCAGTTTGCGTCTCTCTAGTGTGTTATGTTGGCAGACAACGCATTTCCTACAGGGGAAAAAGCCTGTCCAATCATGGAAGAAGGAGGGACGCACTGGAGGGTTGATGACATTGGGTGCTACGTGGCCCTGCAGGGATGGTGCTCCTTTAAAGATAATTTTGGCCTGTTCTGGTAGCGTTTTCCCTAAAACGTTGTCTTGTCTAAGAACCTCCCAATGCTTCTTCATGATGTTCTTGATTTGCTTGTGCTGTATTGAATATGAAGTTAACATGGCCCATTTGAATTTGGTATCTGATTCTCTCTCTGGTTTATTCACAAGAGGGGAGTCCCTATCTGTATTGATAACTCTCCGAAGTTCAATGTCTAGGGTAGCGTTATCGTATCCCTTGTCCAGAAATCTTGGTTTCAAGATGCCTGCTTGTGCAATAAACATATCTTTGTCCGTACAGTTCCTGTGAAGTCTGAGGAACTGACTGCGGGGAACTGCATTAAGCCAAGATCTGTGATGACAGCTATCCATGGGGATAAAGCTGTTTCAATCTGTTGGTTTAAAGTATGTATTAAATTTAAATTGTTTGTTCACAATTTTGATTTCTAGGTCAATAAAATGGATCTCAGTTTCACTGGCTTCATATGTTAGAGAGATGCCTCTATCGTTGGGGTTGAGGCATTAAAAAAATTGTTTCAATGCTTCAGAGGTCCCGCACCATAGGAGGGGGATGTCGTCTATGTATCTTGCCCATAGTACCAAGGAGGTAGTCTCATGGGCATAGACGACATCCTCCTCCCATTTGGCCATGAAGAGGTTCGCAAGGCTTGGAGCGAATTTCGCTCCCATGGTCACGCCGCATTGTTGGAGATAGTAACGTTGGTTAAACCAAAAGTAATTGTGTTTAGTTGCGAATTCAAGGAGCTCTATCAGGTATTCACATTGAAAGGATGCCAAGGATTGTTCACGGTCGAGGAAGTATCTAACCGCCTCTATCCCTCTCTCATGTGGTATACAAGTATATAATTATGCCACATCGGCTGTGGCCATAATGTAGCCATCCTGTAATTCGACATTTTCAAGAAGTTTAATCATGGAGCTGGTTTCTTTTAAAAAAGAAGGTTTTTTCCTGACAATGGGTTGCAAATATAAATCTATATATTTACCTATTCGTGAAGTGATTGAGTTAATACCACTCACGATTGGCCTGCCTGGAGAACACACCGGATTTTTATGGATTTTTGTCAAATAATAGATGGTAGGAATTCTGGGTGCAGTAGGTATCAAAAATGCTTTTTCTTTTTTGTTTAGAATTTTTAAATCATGACCCTTAATTATACGTTTCTGAAGTCGTTTTTTGTAAGTATTGGTAGGGTTATTAGGGAGTTCAATATAAGTATCTGGTTCACTCAGAATATGATACATCTCCTCCTCATATTGGCTCTTATCTAAAACCACTATGCCACCCCCTTTGTCAGCCGGGTGAACAACTAAATTCTTCCGCGCGCAAAGAGAATGTAGTCCTTCCTTCGACAGGCAGTTTTGCGAGATCATCCAGAACAGGAGGAACAGGAGGGGCAAAGAGGGAGGGATTGGACAATCCCGAGTGTACAGTCCCTGAAGTGGCCGCAGGGTAATCTGTCCGCATCGGGTTGGAAATCAGATATCTTTGAATATTGATTTTGCGTATATACTTGTGAATATCAATAAATGTATGAAATTTATTTAATTTTCTAGGTGGGGTGTATCTAAGGCCCTTATCCAACACTGATATTTCGACTTGAGTAAGTGTCTGGGTACTCAAATTGAACACACCCTGTCCCACTAGACTCTTTTTCTCTTTTCTCCTCTGTAATCTCCTCCCCCCTCGACACCCTCTCTTAGGTCTGGACCTCGTTTTCTGGCGTGTCGATCCTCGCGAAAACCCTGATTTTCATAGGTGTTGGGGTTATGAACATATGGAGATTCAACGTAGTTATCTCTCCTATTGCTGGAGTTATATGTATCTCTAAGAGGTGAGTATCTATTGTAGGTGCGTAATGGGGAAGGGGGATAACGATGGTATGGACTCTCTTCATAATAAGGGTCAGGGCGTGTCCCTTGTCTCACTGGTGAAAGACGATGGGGCTGATTATCATAGTCCCAGTGGGGACGAACTTCAGAGTGTTGTGTATTCCCTCTAAAGTTACCTCTATTACCACGTTTCCCCCTGTGATTACCCCTAACTCTCGAGAAACGTTTAGGGGTCTGTGGACTAAAATGGCGTACTCTAGATTGTGAGGTGTGTGGTTTATCATTGCGTTTCTCTATGCCCTTTAATGTCCGACCTCTGGTGGGGATGGATTGAGGAACCAAGGGTGTTATGCCCTGTACACACGGTCAGACATTGATCGGACATTCCTACAACAAAATCCATGGATTTTGTCCGACGGATGTTGGCTCAAACTTGTCTTGCATACACATGGTCACACAAAGTTGTCGGAAAATCCGATCGTTCTGAATGCGGTGACGTATAACACGTACGTCGGGACTATAAACGGGGCAGTAGCCAATAGCTTTTGTCTCTTAATTTATTCTGAGCATGCGAGGCACATTGTGCGTCGGATTTGTGTACACACGATCAGAATTTCTGACAACGGATTTTGTTGTCGGAAAATTTTATAGCAAGCTCTCAAACTTTGTGTGTCGGAAATTCCTGTGGAAAATGTGTGATGGAGCCTACACACGGTTGGAATTTCCGACAACAAGGTCCTATCACACATTTTCCATTGGAAAATCCGACCGTGTGTACAGGGCATTAGAGTTGTTGGGACACCTGGTGATATAGTTACCTCCGTGACACCGGACGTGACTTCCATAGATGGGGTGACCACAAATAATTTCTGCCAGCTGAAAACTGTGTTAGTTTTATAGTCCCCCACATCTCTGGAATATTTTTTCTGTTTTTTGTATCTTTGATCTCTGTCCTCTTTTTCAAGATGACTCAAAAGATTGGAGGACAGAGAATTGTATTCCTGGGAGTTTTTATGTTTCGATAATTTGTCTTTCAACTCCTTAATCTCCCTATCAAGAGAAAGGAGTCTATTGTTTTTTTCCTAGAAATGAAAACATTGAGAAAACTGATACCTGCATCATTAAAATACTTAAACCATGAGTCTAAATCAGTTTCGCCTTGTTGGGGTTGTACCTCCCAACGGAGGCTCCTGGGTACCATCTGTTCTGAAATATATTGGTGTAAAAATGCCAAATCCCACTGTAGATGGAGTTCAGTTGTCATGACATTTTTCAGTCTCAAAAATAATCCTCCCACCTCAGTGTCACTCCCGGTTGCAATAAAGACTCCCTCAGTATTAACCTTATGAGAAGCCCGATAATCAAAAACATCAATCGCTCGCTCCTCTCCCCCTCCTCTCTACGGTGCCGACATTGTCACTGTGTGTGCCCGGCTGTGGCTTTACAGCTGGGCACGCACCGTGCATGCGCAAGCCACACTGTGCACTGTGACTGGCCAGGCAATCATCTGGGACCTGTGACGTGTCCAAGATGATTGCCGAGAGGGAGGGGAGAACTTGCTTCTGCCGCTGTGGTGCCCCGGGAGGAAGTGGGAGCTGGATCCCTCTAAAAAGAGGGTATCCGCTCCCCTCCCCCCCAAAAAAATGACATGCCAAATGTCAGGGGGTCGCCTGCATATAAAGCAGAAGTTCCATTTTTGGGTGGAACTCCGCTCTAAGCAATAGAGATTTCATCTCAAGTTTAGCTTTAAAGTGTATGTCAAGGCAAAATTAAAAAAAAATATTTAGTACATTACATGCACATTTCCCTTTAAACGCATTGCAAGTACAGAAAAACAATTGTTATGTGTAAGAAATATAATGTGCTCCTACCTTCCTCCGACATGACAACACATGTATTTTTTGGCTGTAAATTAAATTCAGTCCTGCCTACATCATTGCCTCCCCATCTCCCTAACCCCTCCCTGTGCAGCGGCAGAGAGCACAGGATGTTAACAAATCACAAGATTTGTAGCTTATTGAACAGATATATTAAAAAAAGGTATAGTTAGCAGACTAAATGGAAGCAAATAAGAAAAGTTATTTGTCGGGATTACATGCACATGCTAAATGTAATAAATGTACACTCTGTGAATCTACAGTGGGGACGGAAAGTATTCAGACCCCCTTAAATTTTTCACTCTTTGTTATATTGCAGCCATTTGCTAAAATCATTTAACTTCATTTTTTTTCCTCATTAATGTACACACAGCACCCCATATTGACAGAAAAACACAGAATTGTTGACATTTTTGCAGATTTATTAAAAAAGAAAAACTGAAATATCACATGGTCCTAAGTATTCAGACCCTTTGCTCAGTATTTAGTAGAAGCACCCTTTTGATCTAATACAGCCATGAATCTTTTTGGGAAAGATGCAACAAGTTTTTCACACCTGGATTTGGGGATCCTCTGCCATTCCTCCTTGCAGATCCTCTCCAGTTCTGTCAGGTTGGATGGTAAACGTTGGATGGACAGCCATTTTTAGGTCTATCCAGAGATGCTCAATTTGGTAGCAAACTCCATGCAGGCTTTCATGTGTCTTGCACTGAGGGGAGGCTTTGGTTGGGCCACTCTGCCATAAAGCCCCAACTGGTGGAAGGCTGCAGTGATGGTTGACTTTCTACAACTTTTCCCCATCTCCCGACTGCATCTCTGGAGCTCAGCCAAAGTGATCTTTGGGTTCTGCTTTACCTCTCTCACCAAGGCTCTTCTCCCCTGATAGCTCAGTTTGGCCGGGTGGCCAGCTCTGGTCGTCCCAAACGTCTTCCATTTAAGGATTATGGAGACCACTGTGCTCTTAGGAACCTTAAGTGCAGCAGAAATGTTTTTGTAACTTTGGCCAGATCTGTGCCTTGCCACAATTCTGTCTTTGAGCTCTTCAGGCAGTTCCTTTGAACTCATGATTCTCATTTGCTCTGACATGCACTGTGAGCTGTAAGGTCTTATATAGACAGGTGTGTGGATTTCCTAATCAAGTACAATCAGTATAATCAAACACAGCTGGACTCAAATGAAGGTGTAGAACCATCTCAAGGATTATCAGAAGAAATGGATAGCACCTGAGTTACATATATGAGTCTCACAGCAAAGGGTCCAAATACTTAGGACCATGTGATATTTCAGTTTTTCTTTTTTAATAAATCTGCAAAAATGTCAACAATTCTGTGTTTTTCTGTCAATATGGGGTGCTGTGTGTACATTAATGAGGAAAAAAAAAGTGAAGTTAAATGATTTTAGCAAATGGCTGCAATATAACGAAGAGTGAAAAATTTAAGGGGGTCTGAATACTTTCTGTTCCCACTGTATATCATAAAATAACTCAGACTCTGTAATAGTCAATGTCATCAATCTTATTAAATGTACTAGTAAGTTAAGTAGCAGATTCTCAAGCTTACATTGACAATTTTAGAAGAGAGGAGTTCCCCCAGGGTGGGGTTTTTAGGCAGCAAAGTGAAAGGATTGAGTCAATGGTATGTAAAAAAGTAAATGTATTTATTCTTACAAAAATGGCATGACATGAAAGTTAAAAAATGAGCTCCAGTAGGAAGTACTTTCAAACTTATTAGACCAAACATACATTTACAGACATAATTCCATAACAACATTAAACAAAAAATGTCGACAATATGGAAAGTGAACGCGTTTCAACCCATATACCAAGGGTATTCTTCAGAGGGTCAGTCTGTTAAAAGATATATGATATAGGTACACATGTATAAATTACTTATGCACAATAAAATTAATATATGGTGCATACATGTGATATAGTTACCCAACAATATATGTCCAGCAAGGAAAAAAGGCCTCCACCATGGAGATCCCTTTAAAAGCTACTTTTTCTCTTTCCCCAGGGGGGTCCCAAAGTACCTCCACCGCCACAGCAACCAAACACGGGGCAGTAATCCAACGATGTGACTTACGAGAAGTCACACTAAAAGTCACCCCCCGCCAAGTCAAACGATCGGTCGGGGAGTGGACCACACCTGCGATAAAAAATCCAGAAATCGACTAAGTAAAACGCCCATAATATATAAAGAGGGTTAAAGAATTATTACTCAAATGCATGATCAATTAGCCAACTAAGAGGCACAAATCTCCATGCATACCATATCTGCAAATAGAGGCCTCAAAATGTTCCACAAGTATATATATATATATATATATATATATATATATATATATATATATATATATATATATATATAAATATAGGAGTATATAAATAGGTAGAACTCATTGAGTGAGGTGGTTAAGTAGAGGGTCAAGATAATAGTAAATGCCAGCTCAATCTATACTATTATATGAAAATAATAATGGATTGTGTGTGATGGGAAAAGAGAAAAAAAAAAGGGAAATTGTGATTGAGAGAAAAAAGTTGAAAGACAAATTGGTTCAAAGCGAATTTAAGGATGAACAGAAAAGATTGAAACATTGTTCAGTCTTCGGATCATTCCCTTGTGAACATTGTTCTTTTTGTCAATACATAAGATGGGAGAAAATATTCCGCCTTCCAAACGGGGTATTGTTCAAGCCCGCACACTTTACCAATTGTCAGACATGAGGAGTGGTGTACCTTATGTCATGTGAATGTGGGGCATATTATGTCGGTAAGGCAAAACAAGAATTTTACAGTTGAATATCCAATCACATCTACAATATGCAAATTGGCAATCGCTACCTACCACTTGGGCGACATGTGGTGGTAGTGCACAATTACAAGATGCTCAAAGTATCCTTCACCGCACTCGATTCACATACCGGACCGAGGCGGTGATTGGAACAAAACTTTGTTGCAACACGAAGAGAGGTGGATATTTAAGCTAGGCGCCACCTTCTTTCCAGGATTAAATGAAGCCATCTCTTTTTCCCCATTCCCAAAGGGCTTTGTTTCTGGGAAAACTCAATAATATAATCCTCCCAGAATATTTTTAATAATAAAGGTTTTTTGGTTATTTCCCCTGCTTTCCTCTTCCCTGCCCCTGTTTTGCTCCATTTTGTTTTGTTTTGATTTCGCAGATTTATCAATTTATGCGATGGATGTTTCTTGCGTTTATTGATGTCTCATGTATATGTATACTATATGCAATGCCCCAGTAGCATCGCTGTTGAGGTCCAATGATTATTATGTGAACTGAATAATTATGTAAGTTTGGGAGAAAATACCCATGCATGTCATGTATTATCCACTTTCATACATTTCTTCTCTTTGTCTTCTTATGTTTTAAATTAAATGATCTTTTCGTTCTTTCTTTGTCCCTTTTTCTCCCCTCAGGGACTTGAATGGAACAGTAAAAACTGCTACAAATATCCTCCAATACAAATCCAAAACCTGTATAGAGGCATTCCCAGGTTTTGCAGAGGAGATAGATAAAAAAAGCAGCATTTTTATTGTAGACATTTCAATGAAGCTTAGTACATCTTTCTCAAGACACTACATCACTTCCATGCTGTAGTGTCTTGAGAAAGATAGACTGACCTTAATCAAAAGATAGATTAAAACAGCAGCATTTTTTTTATTTCTTCTGGAAGACCCGGGAATGCCTCTGTAATCCTATTTAAGAGGTATGTGGGACCTTTAGGCTCTTTGTCATTGGAAATTCATTGGTACATTTTTCAACATTTATCAGTGGGGATAATTGGTACAACATAATGGAAACAATATTAACACCAGATCAGGTTTCTTCTCCCCAAAATTAGTGGAATTTGTACCAATTATCCCCACTGATAAATGTTGAAAAATGTACCAATGAATTTCCAATGACAAAGAGCCTAAAGGTCCCACATACCTCTTAAATAGGATTCCTTGAATACACATTTAAATCATGTATACAGATACGCATGAATTGTAGAACACAGATTTCGGGATACCTCCTTCTAACATATGCTTACACCATAGGGAACATACACCCCCCAATTAATAAAAACCCCCCTTTTTCTCCTCCTTTTCTACACCTGCTGCAGCCCAGAAAGAAAACAGAGCAGAGAAAGGAGTGGAGGAAGGATCCGCCCATCGCCCCACCCACCTAGGCACTGCTGATCGATCAGAGCCCTGGATCCAGGGTCCTGCTGCCACCTCAGGGCAGGAGATTGTGTCCTTCTCTGTTGCCCTTTGTTGAAGCCAGGAGCTGACTTGAGGAGAGGTGTACAGTATGTGTATACAGGTACTCCTCACTTAACATCTAGGTTCCGTTCCAGCAACCAGGATTACGCTATGTGCTCTTTCTTTTTTTGGGGCATTGTTTGTGAGAACAACTCCAAGATAGGAGTATAGTATTCCCTGTATCCTGGTTTCCTTATGTGGAGGATAGTGAGCCATCCACGGTCTGAAGAGTGGTCTAAAGGTGTTCCCATCTCAGGAAAGGCCCCGACCGGGTTAAGGTCACAAGCTTTTTTAAGCTTGCCATTTGGTAAGCGTCCATTTTATTCATAACACTGTGGTGTGGTGAAGGTATATCCAGTCCCATCTGTGTTTGCCTAACAAGGGACCCAGTTGTCTGGCTTCTCATCCATTGCACCTTTGAAGACTTCCATTCACTGATTGAACTTTACTGTGTCACTTGATTATACATGAACTTTATATACTATTAATCACCATTTGTGGTTTAGTACCACATATTTGATTTATAGCGCTGCTTCTTTTGTTTATTTAAATTTGGATTAAGATTATCTTAAAAGCGAAACTAATGTAAATCAGTTGCAAGAAAAACAACCTTACGGTCTCCTGTGTCTAAAGAAATCGTAGGTATAATGGCTGCCGGTTTTTAGATGATATGCACACAGAGACATCGAATATGGGCTACTGTCTGCTAAAATCTCAGACAAAATGGCCAAAACAAACCGCCCCTTAGAAACACTAGACAACTAAACACTGGAGAAAAAGAACAACAGTGGCGCCACTCTAAGTGCAGTATTAAAAACGAATTTTAATATGTCTTTAAAATCTGGTACTCACAAAGGTACATGTAAACAAGCGTGTAGAGTAAGATTGATAGTGCCAGGTGTCCCAAATGAGTTGTCCCGTCATATCATGCGGTGGCGTTCTGACAAGCTGCGCTGCAGGATGTTCGCTGTGTCCTGCCGCTGGAACGCACTGTTTGCGATCCGGGGGACGGAGTCACTTCCGGGTCCGTGCAGGGATAAACTTGATTGGCAGACTGATAGGCATAGGCGACGCGTTTGCGGAGCTACGCTCCTTCCTCAGGCCAGAGGAAGGAGCGTAGCTCCGCAAACGCGTCGCCTATGCCTATCAGTCTGCCAATCAAGTTTATCCCTGCACGGACCCGGAAGTGACTCCGTCCCCCGGATCGCAAACAGTGCGTTCCAGCGGCAGGACACAGCGAACATCCTGCAGCGCAGCTTGTCAGAACGCCACCGCATGATATGACTGGACAACTCATTTGGGACACCTGGCACTATCAATCTTACTCTACACGCTTGTTTACATGTACCTTTGTGAGTACCAGATTTTAAAGACATATTAAAATTCGTTTTTAATACTGCACTTAGAGTGGCGCCACTGTTGTTCTTTTTCTCCAGCATCCAGAGGATTGCTTCATCCTTATCCACAGGGCTGCCTTCTACAGTTGCTTCCCATGGACTTTAATTTAACTCACTCAATTTAGTTTTATTTGGACTTTAGCAGCTCAGAGTCTGCTTGTTTATAGCTCTTACCATTTACCATTTATTTTTTGTGAAAATACCTTTCAGCAGTTATCCTCTCTGTAATATAGCTATATATATATATATATATATATATATATATATATATATGTTTTTTGGGGTTCCAACTGTTTTATATTGGTTGATTGCAGCGCTCACATGTACATATTGTAGACAACTAAACACTGCTATACTTACAGGAAGTCGGGCTTCGGTCTGCATAACATAGGCAAAATGGCCGCGGGCGAACTTCCGGTCCGCGGAATCACAGGCAAAATGGATGCCAATCGAAAAATCAACAAGGGGACACCGCACGCTATATAAGGGTGGGAAGACACAGCACAGGTCACGCTCCCGTAGACGTCATAACGATGAAACGCGTAGGGCGTGGCCTAATCTGTGCTTCCCAACACTACTTACTTACCAGCGCTGAAGGTTAACCGTGACGTTTTACTATTTCGCTTGAACCATACTGTGAGATTGTGAGTACCTTTCTACTTGTTTAATAAATCCTTTTAAAAACGATTTTACGCTATGGGCACTCCTTCTCTCTTTTTATATGATACATCACGATCCGGAGTCTGCCAGTGATTGCCGTACAGTGGCGTAAAACTGTAACTGCCTGATACCCCTGCAGGGGTGTAGTGATCCGGTGAGTGGCTGCACTTTCAGAGCAAGGATATTCAAAACTATTGAAGGATCATAATCACAACATCACATGCACCAAGATACTGCACAAGATATATCAAGATATTACACTAATAAGGGTTTAAACGAATTTGACAACAAGCTTATTACACAATAAGGACTTTTTTTGAACTTTGCCAGCACGTTTGCACTTTATTAGAATTGATTTTAGGATACTTTTCAGTTTTTCACCAGTGGTTGATCTCCCCCACTCTCCTTTCCCCCTCTCCCCCCCCCCTCCTTCCCCCCACCCCCTCCCCCCCCCCTTTCCACAATAAATGTAATTTTGAATATATATCAGCAAGACAATATATGGGATTTGACACTATCAGTATTATTTATATATTTATAGCTTGCTTATCAATTTTTTTATATATATATTTATAGCTCGTTTAATAGTGTGCAATTTTTTAAGGACACCACCATCTGACACCTGCACGTCTTGCTATACCTAGGAATTTATAGTTATATGCCTTGTTTTGAACTAGAGATATTCAAATACGCAGGTAGGGATTATTATTTAGTTAAAGGAACAGCGCCATACCCTTCTTCTACACTAATCAATTCAGCTGTCCCCATTTATGGTGACTGCATGTTGGGCGGCAGCAGTTCCATAGATTTCACTAACACATCTCTATTTCCACTGCGCGGGTCCACTACTCTTCATGCCTCCTGGATAGGCCTCAGGCTTCAGGCCTAGCAACCAGAAGCTTCTCAACACACACACACCGACCCAGGCCGCAGCCTCGGGCGGGAAGAACCCCAAATAATAAATAGCCTATCCCAGCATACACAGCGGCCAAAGAAACTCCTGCTGATTGGCTGAGACAACCTAGTTACCCATTACCTGAGTTTATGGAAATCCATCATTCTAATGCCAAAAGCAACAGTACCACCTATTGACAGAATAGAGAGACTACACCAAACTCACACTTGGGACAGGAATCAGTGGATCAACCTACCAATTAGCCAGGCTAGTTACCACCTAGCACAACTAGATCTATTAGCAGCCCTGTATAAGACCAGGGTGCTACAATCTCCCCCTGCCAAGGAAACTATGTGCCGGAGTTTACAACAAAAATCAAGTACTCTCAATCCTGAGAGTGGATGTTCTGGCAAAAAGTGGATAGGGAGGAGTAACAAGGAAAGGTGAACAGTAGTAACAAATACATGTGGCGTACCACATGCAAGTATTTGAACATAACTTATGTACAAAAACAAGTGGCATTTCACACAAGGATAGATAAATATAAGATATTATGTACAATTACCGTGTGGCTTACCACATGCAGAGAGGGGAATGCAATGAACAATAAACTTATGTCCTTACTATCAATCTAATATTCACACAATAAGAGATAAAAGAATAGTATTATTATATAAGTTGAAGACATTGTCTCTCCTTAGCCAAGGAAGACACGCGTGGGGTGCAGGAACACCTGAAAGAGAAGAAAACAGGCAATATAGAAAATACAACCTACTATTCTAGCATTACTAGTGCAGTATATACGTGAGTGAACTTTTGTTTACTCTTAGCCGAGAGCAACAAAAAAAAAAAGTTCCTCTCACCCGTCCGCAGCGCTCGTCCCTCCACTGACCCTCCGCTCCTTCACCCTTCACTCCTTCCTTTAGCACTCGTGTAGAATTGCCGTGTAGCCACTCCCCGACATGTTTCGTCACAGGGACTTAATTATGGGGTTGGCTATCCGGCAAAAAAGAGATTAAGGGACGTCTAAATGATGGGATCTTTAATCTCAGTGGGACACAACTGGACCATAATGAATTAAATATATTGGGTTTGGAGTTGAAATGTGCACCAAGGAAACCAATTAATAAATTTGAGGTATTTATAGATACTCATAAATTCATCTGCACTTTATATATCAAAAAACATTTTTTGAGTCACCCTATTGCCCCAAGAAGAGATATTACTATGAATTCTAGAAGAATAGACACTGGTTTAAGGAACAAATCCTTGTTTAACCCCCAAAATTTTGGTAACCGCTTCACTGAAGTTTTCAAAAATCTTGTCCTTAGTGATATAGAACGATTGAACCCAATTAACCACTTGAGCCCCGGACCATTATGCTGCCTAAGGACCAGAGGTCTTTTTCCAATTTGGCACTGCGTCGCTTTAACTGCTAATTGCGCGGTCATGCAATGCTGTACCCAAACGAAATTTGCGTTCTTTTCTTCCCACAAATAGAGCTTTCTTTTGATGGTATTTGATCACCTCTGCGGTTTTTATTTTTTGCGCTACAAACGGAAAAAGACCGAAAATTTTGAAAAAAAAATGATATTTTCTACTGTTTGTTATAAAAAAAATCCAATAAACTCAATTTTAGTCATACATTTAGGCCAAAACGTATTCGGCCACATGTCTTTGGTAAAAAAAATGTCAATAAGCGTATATTTATTGGTTTGCGCAAAAGTTATAGCGTCTACAAACTAGGGTACATTTTCTGGAATTTACACAGCTTTTAGTTTATGACTGCCTATGTCATTTCTTGAGGTGCTAAAATGGCAGGGCAGTACAACCCCCCCCCAAATGACCCCATTTTGGAAAGTAGACACCCCAAGGAAATTGCTGAGAGGCATGTTGAACCCATTGAATATTTATTTTTTTGTCCCAAGTGATTGAATATTGACAAAAAAAAAAAATATTTACAAAAAGTTGTCACTAAATGATATATTGCTCACACAGGCCATGGGCCTATGTGGAATTGCACTCCAAAATACATTCAGCTGCTTCTCCTGTGTGGGACTTTTTGGGAGCCTAGCCGCGTACGAGGCCCCGAAAACCAATCACCGCCTTCAGGATTTCTAAGGGCATACATTTTTGATTTCACTCCTCACTACCTATCACAGTTTTGAAGGCCATAAAATGCCCAGATGGCACAAAACCTCCCCAAATGACCCCATTTTGGAAAGTAGACACCCAAAGCTATTTGCTGAGAGGCATGTTGAGTCCATGGAATATTTTATTTTTTGACACAAGTTGCGGGAAAGTGACAATTTTTTTTTTTTTTTGCACAAAGTTGTCACTAAATGATATATTGCTCACACAGGCCATGGGCATATGTGGAATTGCATCCCAAAATACATTTAGCTGCTTCTCCTGAGTATGGGGATACCACATGTGTGGGACTTTTTGGGAGCCTAGCCGCGTACGGGGCCCCGAAAACCAAGCACCTCCTTCATGATTTCTAAGGGCGTAAATTTTTGATTTCACTCCTCACTACCTATCACAGTTTTGAAGGCCATAAAATGCCAAGATGGCACAAACCCCCCCCAAATGACCCCGTTTTGGAAAGTAGACATCCCAAGCTATTTGCTGAGAGGCATGTTGAGTCCATGGAATATTTTATATTTTGACACAAGTTGTGGGAAAGTGACAATTTTTTTTTTTTTTTTGCACAAAGTTGTCACTAAATGATATATTGCTCAAACATGCCATGGGCATATGTGGAATTACACCCCAAAATATATTCTGCTGCTTCTCCTGAGTACGGGGATACCACATGTGTGAGACTTTTTGGGAGCCTAGCTTCATACGGGGCCCCGAAATCCAATCACCGCCTTCAGGATTTCTAAGGGCGTAAATTTTTGATTTCACTCCTCACTACCTATCACAGTTTCGAAGACCATAAAATGCCAAGACTGCACAAAACCCCCAAAAATGACCCCATTTTGGAAAGGAGACACCCCAAGCTATTTTCTGAGAGGCATAGTGAGTATTTTGCAGCTCTCATTTGTTTTTGAAAATGAAGAAAGACAAGAAAAATGTATTTTTTTTTTTTTCAAAAGTTTGTGACAAAAAGTGAGGTCTGCAAAATACTCACTATACCTCTCACCAAATAGCTTGGGGTGTCTATTTTCCAAAATGGGGTCATTTGGGGGGGGTTGTGCCATCTGGGCATTCCATGGCCTCCGAAACTGTGATAGGCAGTGAAGAGTGAAATCAAAAATTTACGCCCTTAGAAAGCCTGAAGGCGGTGCTTGGTTTTCGGGGTCCCCTGCGCGGCTAGGCTCCCAAAAAGTCCCACACATGTGGTATCCCCATACTCAGGAGAAGCAACAGAATGTATTTTGGGGTGTAATTTCACATATTCCCATGGCATGTTTGAGCAATATATCATTTAGTGGCTTTGTGCAAAAAAAAAAAAAAAATTGTCTCTTTCCCGCAACTTGTGTCACAATATAAAATATTCCATGGACTCGACATGCCTCTCAGCAAATAGCTTGGGGTGTCTACTTTCCAAAATGGGGTCATTTGGGGGGAGTTTGAACTGTCCTGGCATTTTATGCACAACATTTAGAAGCTTATGTCACACATCACCCACTCTTCTAACCACTTGAAGACAAAGCCCTTTCTGACACTTTTTGATTACATGAAAAAATTATTTTTTATTGCAAGAAAATTACTTTGAACCCCCAAACATTATATATTTTTTTAAAGCAAATGCCCTACAGATTAAAATGGTGGGTGTTTTATTTTTTTTTTTCACACAGTATTTGCGCAGCGATTTTTCAAACGCATTTTTGGGGGAAAAAACACACTTTTTTAAATTTTAATGCACTAAAACACACTATATTGCCCAAATGTTTGATGAAATAAAAAAGGTGATCTTAGGCCGAGTACATGGATACCAAACATGACATGCTTTAAAATTGCGCACAAACGTGCAGTGGCGACAAAATAAATACATTTTTAAAAGCCTTTAAAAGCCTTTACAGGTTACCACTTTAGATTTACAGAGGAGGTCTACTGCTAAAATTACTGCCCTCGATCTGACCTTCGCGGTGATACCTCACATGTATGGTGCAATTGCTGTTTACATTTGACGCCAGACCGACACTTGCATTCGCCTTTGCGCGAGAGCAGGGGGGGACAGGGGTGCTTTTTTTTTTTTTTTTTTTTCTTTATTATTTTTTTGTTTTTTATCTTATTTTTAAACTGTTCCTTTCATTTTTATTTTTTTTAATTCATTTTATTGTTATCTCAGGGAATGTAAATATCCCCTATGATAGCAATAGGTAGTGACAGGTACTCTTTTTAAAAAAAATTGGGGTCTATTAGACCCTAGATCTCTCCTCTGCCCTCAAAGCATCTGACCACACCAAGATCGGTGTGATAAAATGCTTTCCCAATTTCCCAACGGCGCTGTTTACATCCGGCGAAATCTAAGTCATGAAATGCTCGTAGCTTCCAGTTTCTTAGGCCATAGAGATGTTTGGAGCCATTCTGGTCTCTGATCAGCTCTATGATCAGCTGGCTGAATCACCGGCTGCATTTTCAGGTTCCCTGTTGGGACAGGAGAGCCAGAGAAAAACATGGAAGACGGTGGGGGGGGGCATTCCCTCCCACTGCTTGCAAAAGCAGTCTAGAGGCTAATTAGCCGCTACGATTGCTTTTACATGAAAGCCGACCGCTGGCTGAAAAGAATGATACCAAGATGATACCTAAACCTGCAGGCATCATTCTGGTATAACCACTCAAAGTCCAGCAACATACCAGTACGTTGCTGGTCCTTGTTGGGCATATATTGTAAACTTTTTTTTCATGCAGCCTGTGGGCTGAACGAAAAAAAGATATTGATCGGTGGGTATGCCCACCATTAGAATACCTCCCTTCATCCACCCACTTCTAATGATGGGCATACATGCACCATTTATATATGCCGAAGCATGGGGGCATCCTCCCGCAAAAGGCAGGAGCAAATCGCTCCTCCACCCACTGCTGCCCCCACGCTTCGGCATATATGCTGAAGTATGTAACTGTGGTGGTGAAATCACCTCCGACAGCGCTGGAGTCACGGCTTTATATATCGTGGGAGCAAACGCTGTTGCTGTCAAGATAAATAAATCCGCGCTGCAACTAAATGGCGTACCTGCTAAGCAAATGATGGTTAACAATAAAACAAAGTAACATTACAGTATAACAGTAAGACTTACCATACCTGCAAAGCAAATACCAAAAAAACATAGTAAAAAATAAAACATTTAACGCAACCTGTGCCTAAAATATATATATGCCGAAGCATGGGGGCATCCTCCCGCAAAAGGCAGGAGCAAATCGCTCCTCCACCCACTGCTGCCCCCACGCTTCGGCATATTTGCTGAAGTATGTAACTGTGGTGGTGAAATCACCTCCGACAGCGATGGAGTCACGGCTTTATATATCGTGGGAGCAAACGCTGTTGCTGTCAAGATAAATAAATCCGCGCTGCAACTGAATGGTGTACCTGCTAAGCAAATGATGGTTAACAATAAAACAAAGTAACATTACAGTATAACAGTAAGACTTACCATACCTGCAAAGCAAATACAAAAAAAAACATAGTAAAAAATAAAACATTTAACGCAACCTGTGCCTAAAATATATATATGCCGAAGCATGGGGGCATCCTCCCCCAAAAGGCAGGAGCAAATCACTCCTCCACCCACTGCTGCCCCCACGCTTCGGCATATATGCTGAAGTATGTAACTGTGGTGGTGAAATCACCTCCGACAGCGCTGGAGTCATGGCTTTATATATCGTGGGAGCAAACGCTGTTGCTGTCAAGATAAATAAATCCGCGCTGCAACTGAATGGCGTACCTGAAAAAAATAAAATGGTTACCAACAAAACACAGTAAACAGTAAAGTATAAAGAAATTGCATATCTGAAAAGCAAACATGGTAAAACATAATAACAATAAAACATTGCAGAATAGAATAGAGTAAAAAAGAGCAGAACAATAGAGAGAGAATAGAGAGAGAGAGAGAACAATAAAACAACTATTTTTGGTTTTTTTTATTTTATTTTTTTTTGTGTTTTTATTTTTTTTTTTTTTACACTTTTTTTAGTAACTTTTAACTTTTGTAACTGGTTCCAGGTTTGGGTCTCTCAAAATGCAATGGCATCTTGGGAGACCCTGTGAAAGTGTGTCCTAGTCTGTGCAGTGCTGAACCCTACGCTAATACTCAACTAGTGTATGGTAGCGTTCAAAACATTCACCCATGCAAAGACCAGGATTGCCAGGACAGGAGGGACAATAACACCGGGTGTCACGCCTAAATCCGCGCTTGCTGCAGACACGACATCTTTTTTGGGGGGCTCGTTGGATAGGGGTACTCGGGAGGGCATAAGGAAAATGCCTCTCATGCAGCCGGCCTACTGCATTTGGTTGGGGAAGGTGAGGTAGAGCACCGTCTGGAAACAGAAGGGCTCTGACGATCTCTTCCTGGAATTTAAGGAAGGATCCAGTCCGTCCTGAAGCTCTGTATAGCACATGAGCGTTCAGCAAAGCCAATTGAAATAAATAAACAGACACTTTTTTGTACCAGCGTCTGGCCTTACGGGCAAGTAGGTACGGCGCCAACAACTGGTTGTTGAGGTCCACCCCTCCCATATTAAGGTTATATTCGTGGACACAGAGGGGTTTCTCCACAACACCAGTCGCCGTAGTAATTTGGGTCGTCGTGTCTAGATGAAGGGAGGTGAGAACGAAAACATTCTTCTTATCCCTGCACTTCATAGCGAGCAAATTATTATACTTCAAGCAGGCTCTCTCCCCCAGCCTAAGACGGGAATCTACAAGCCGCTGGGGAAAGCCCCGGCGATTAGGTCGCACAGTGCCACATGCTCCAATCTGATGATCAAACAAGTGACTAAAAAGTGGCACGCTCGTATAATAATTGTCCACGTACAAGTGGTACCCCTTTCCGAATAAGGGTGACACCAATTCCCACACTATCTTGCCAGCGCTTCCTATGTAGTCAGGGCAGTTTGTCGGCTCTACGTGACTATCTTTGCCCTCGTAAACCATAAAACTACATGTATAGCCTGTGACCCTGTCACAGAGCTTATACATCTTGACCCCGTATCTGGCACGCTTGCTGGGAAGGTACTGTTTGAATGACAAGTGGCCAGAAAATTTAATCAGGGACTCATCAACGTAGACAACTTGATGGGGGGTAAACAAGTCTGCAAAACGTTGGCTGAAGTGGTTTACGAGGGGCCGAATTTTGTACAGCCAATCGTATGCAGGGTCTCCATGAGGACGACAGAGTTCATTGTCGTTGAAGTGCATGAACCGCAAAATCTGCTTGTATCGTGCCCTGGCCATGGAAGCAGAGAACAAGGGCGAATGGTCAGTGGACCAATATGACTGCAACTTACTCTTTTTATTCAAGCCCATGAGGATGGAAAGGCCCAGAAAGATCTTAAATTTGGAGACCGTAATTGGTCTCCAATCTCTGGCAAGGGAGGACTGGGGAATAGTGGCGATGTGTTGACCAGCGTACAAATTGCTTTGGTCCACAATAGATCTATAGAGATCTTCGGTGAAAAACAGTGAATAAAAATCCAGTGGCGTAAACTCAACTGTTTCCATCTGAATTCCGGGTTGGCCAGTGAAAGGGGGAAGTACGGGTGCTGCAGAAGTGGTGGGTTCCCAATTCGGATTGGCGAATGCAGCAGGAAGGGCACTATGGGCACGACGGGCCTGTCTTTGTCTTCTTGGTGGCAGCGGGACACTACTAGTGCTTGCCACCTCACCAGCTTGAACTGCACTTATGGGACTCGCCACGTCACCACGTGATACTGCAGTGCTGGATGTACGACCAGGGTGTACTAGGCCGCTGGTGCTTGCCAGTTCACCAGAAGGAATAGCGGCACTAGTACTTCTCTGCTTCATATGAGAGCCCTGCGGTTCTTGCACTTCAAGGACAGAAGAAGTTCGGGGTCTGGTACACCTGACCCTAGCAGGGACCACAACTCCGTCGTCAGAGCTATCTGTCATGGAGCCGCTGTCCTCTACAGGATCGTATTCTGAGCCTGAACTTGACAGATGAGTGACTTCCTCTTCACTATCTGTCATGCTCAGAAACGTGTAGGCCTCTTCACTAGTGTACCTTCGATTTGCCATTTTGGGCTCTAAATTTAGGGGTACACTAGTGAGACTCACAGGCAAAAAAGCTCCTGACTGTCAGGGACTGTATCAAAACGCTACCAAAAAACTGTTAGCGATCGCAGGGATCAGGCCTGACTCTGCGAACGCTGCAGTTATGTGTGCTTAGTGTTTTGTAAGTGTCAGTTATCGATCGATACTGCACTTGGGTGGGCTGGGCTGGGCTGGGCCGAGGAGAAAAACGCAGGTGCTAGCAGGTATCTGGGCTGATCCCACTAACACTGCGTTTCAGGGAACCCTAAACTGCTGGGGAGTATAGATCTGATTGGAGTATAGATCTGATCAGATACTATAGCACTAAGGGAGGTGTATGCTGCGTGCATGGGTTTTAGAGGTAACCTGACGCTGCCTGGGGCGACGCAGACCTTATCTAACCCTAAAAACTTAATTTATATCACCGCCGGGCAATTAGGGGGTTAAACCTTTATAAGGTAATAAACGGCGGGTGCCCTAAAACTATAATAAACTATAATAAACTATAATAAACTACAAAAAACAAACTAGCTAACCAGCATCACCCGTAACACTTATACGGTGATGGCTGGTGAAAGGGTTAACTAGGGGGCAATCAGGGGGTTAAAACCTTTAGCAGGTAGTATATGGGGGTCCCTGTTGCTATAAAACACTGACAGCGAACCTATATACTTACCTCCCTAACTAGCGTCACCTGTGTCACTAATACAACGATCAGAAAAACGATCGCTTAGCGACACTGGTGATGGGGGGTGATCACGGGGTTAACCTTTATTAGGGGGGGTTAGGGGGGTACCCTGGACCTAAGGGGGGTACCCTAGACCTAAAGGGGGCTAACCTAACTGCCCTAACACTTATAACTGTCACAAACTGACACCAATGCAAAAAAAAAAAAAACTGCTATTGGTGTCAGTGTGACAGGGGGTACGGGGGGGTGATCGGAGGGTGATCGGGGGGTGAAGGGGGGTGACAAGTGTGCCTGGCGTGTTCTACTGGAAGTGTAGTGTTGTGCAGACTTACTTGATGTCTTCTCTCCTCGGCGCCGGATCGAAAAGACCGTCTCGAGGAGGGATGACATCACTTCCTTTCCCTCTGTTTACATTACAGAGGGAAAGGAAGTGTTTTTATTCGCCGGGAGCGATCGGGAGGGGGTGGCCAACAATGGATGGCCTCCCCCTGACCTCTCATCGCCCGGAAGAAATGGCGACCGCCTCGGGCACCGGGGGGGGGGGTCCGATCGGACCCCCCCACCCGCGGAAGGCAAATCACGTGTATGTACGTGATTTTGCCTGTCCGTGCCACCTTGCCGACGTACATCGGCGTGAGGCGGTCGTCAAGTGGTTAAAAGAGTCAATCCAGACTATATCATGAATGGCATTAAATCATTAGAAGATAAAAAAGACATCATTGTCTGACCAGCGGACAAGGGGGAGGTGTAGTGATTTTGGAAAAAACCTTTTATCATGATCAATTGGTAGAAATGTTGGGAGATCGTACTACTTACTGCAGACTATCGTCGGACCCCACAAATGAATATAGAGCCCATTTGAGTGCTCTGGCGGAGTGGGGTTATAGTATTGATGCCTTGAATCGTAAAGAGAGATGTTATCTAGTCCCCAGTTCATATCGCATCCCTATTATTTATACGTTGCCGAAGATTCACAAAGATGCAAGGGTGCCACCGGCACGCCCTATTGTGAATGGCATAGGTTCAGTCACAGCCAGATTGGGGGAATTTTTAGATAAGTTCCTCCAACCTAGTGTGAAAACTACTAGAGTTTATCTCAAGGACACAACCGACCTGCTGCAATCTTTGCAGGATGTTAGATTTGATCCAACCTCAGAAGTGTATCTGGTGACGGCCGATGTGGCCTCACTATACACCATTATTCAGTATGAAGATGCGGCATTAGCTTTGAACTGGGCACTGAGTAGAAGAGATGACATCCCTCATGTGCAAAAGGTGTTTGTGGGTCATGCCTTAGATTTTTGCATGACCCACAACTATTTCTGGTATGATGGGCACTTCTCACAGAAAGTTGGCGTGGCGATGAAAGCCAAATATGCTCATAGCCTAGCCAACTTATTTCTGGCGGAGTGGGAGGATAGATGGGTGTTCAATCCAAAGACCACCCAGTTGCGTTTCTACCGGAGATTTATTGATGACCTCCTGTTCATCTGGGAGGGGTCAAGGGAATCTGCGATTGAGTTCATATCATTTCTCAATGACAATTCCAATAACATTCGGGTAGATCATGTCATTAGTGACACTGCAGTGAATTTCCTGGATGTAACTTTAGTTAAAACTGGCAATACTCTTAGCACAAAGGTCTTTTTTAAAATGACAGACCGGAACAGTTACTTATCCATCAGGAGCGGTCATCATCCTGCTTGGATAAAGAACATACCAAAGGGACAGATGCTTAGAGTCCTACGAAACTGTTCGGACCTGGACACCTATACCATCCAAGCAAATATATTGAAAGAGAGATTCCTGCAAAAGGGATATGAAAATAATACTCTAAATCGCATTATCCAGGAGGTAGCAAATACTCCCAGGGAACAATGCCTGAAAGAGAAAGATACTGTGACATTGACTAGCCAACACCAGTTTGGATTAATTTCCGATTTCCATCATCAGTATAAGGATGTGGAAATTATTTTTAAGAGACACTGGCACATACTATGTAGGGATAGACATTTGGGGGAGGTTCTACCCAGCCACCCTAAGTTTATCTATAGACGGGCCCAACGGAGCATTTAGCCAACATCAAAAAAGGTTTCCAATATCATAGTGTGTCTCTCCATTTCAAGGAGAAACACAATCAGGACCCAAGTCTTTTACAATTTTGTGGTTTGGATATGGTATATCAGTCCTGGAGGGGATCCAATCGGGTTAGGGACCTCTTTCAGAGGGAAACCTGATGGATCTTTCTCCTCAAAAGTCTATTCCCTAGAGGAATGAATATCGAATTGGATTTGAACTGCTTCATCAATAATTGTTAGCAATGTTGCACTATCACTATCACTGGTGTAGGAGTCACATGAGTTTAATATATAAGTTGGAAATCTGTATAATTGAAGTTTATACCCCTCACTTGTATATTAAAGGGAGGGTTCATATACACACATTTTTTTGAGTTTATATTTTATATTTTATATATATATATATATATATATATATATTTTTTTTTTTTGTATATATATATATATATATATATATATATATATATATATATATATATATATATATATATGTATATATATTTTTTTATATATTTTTTATTAAATTGTTATTATTAATTTTTGTGATTATTATGGAATTATAATAATTAATATTACATGGGAGGTCACTTATTATGGTGGGCCACGGTACTAAGTTGTAGGTGAGGGAGTCATAGATTTATTGGGAAACCGCGAAACCGGTCGAGACTAAAGCTTTAACTCCTTACTCAAACATCTTGCGGGATCCACTTGCTTAGTCAGGGTGGTATATCCCCTTTTGTTTTTATTATTGTATGTAGTTATTTTGTCTGTAATTGTATTTTGTATTTCTTTATTATTAAAAATTGAATTTTTACAAAGTTTTAATTCACTTGTATGTTCATTACTGTACTTCTCTACCCAGTACCGGAATAGTCCCACTTTTCTCTCTCCCTGTTTTTGGGGGTCTAGACGGGAATCGACAGTAGCAGCAACTGTCATTACGTCTCCACCCCCTTATTTTTCTTTGATTATAGATTTATTGGAATATTATCATTCTTATAATTGGATTTATCAATTAATATGGTAAATTTATCATTTTTTGCTCTAGTAGTTTCTAATATAGAGGTTTATAGCAATTTACTATTTTAAAATCGGACATTGCTGAACTGTTTGGGATATACATGATTTTTTCTATACGATGGACAGGATTCTATATTCAATTCAACTTGCTTTCTAAATGTTGGTTTATATGTACTTGCTGTTGATTAATGACTTAAAATGAGGAGAAGGGCTGTACTTTATGGATACGGGGACACAGGAAGTGTGTGAGTGCAGAGTGATTTGCGCCCGCCCATCCTAGTTTCAATTTGGCTAAATATCTTATTGACCTGCCGGGTAGCCAACCCCATGATTAAGTCCCTGTGACGAAACATGTCGGGGCGTGGCTACACAGCAATTCTACACGAGTGCTAAAGGAAGGAGTGAAGGAGCGTAGGGTCAGTGGAGGGACGAGCGCTGCGGACGGGTGAGACGAACGCTAGCTTACACACTCCCTGGGTCCACCGTGGCCGTCTGTTGTGCTTTCTTTTATCATCGCTTGCTGTGCCGTGAGAGTTCCCATATGTTATAGAGTGATTTGCCTATTGTTTTAATTTCAAATGTGAGTGTACTGAAGGTGTTTTATGTGTGATTAAACCTTTTTAAACGGTAATACACTATTGGAGCTTCTTTTATTTGTATGTCACACCACCAAAGTAAGGACGTTGTCCGGCCCATTGAGCAATGGATGTGTATGCTCGCATGCTGACCCCCATGAGAGTGGGTTAAAAGCCCTGTCAGGCCAAACACGAGAGTGGGAGGCCTTAATAGCTGGTGAGTTTGAACTTCAGAAGGGAGTGGAATCACGTCACGGAGGTGTGGTGGATGTTTTGAAACAGCTGATTACTTTGGAGTCACCCTCATTTTTTGGATTTTCTTCATCTTTTTTCACGATTTATTTGGAGTGTTATTATAATATTTTGGACTTTTTTATTCACACATTTATTTACACATATATTGTGGACTTTATATAATTAAGTTTTTTTTTTTTAAATCAAGATATTCCCTGGTGGATACTCATATATGTTCACTGTAAAATATTTTTATATACTACTATCACGGGATGGTATGTTCTTATCTTTAGTCTAACACTGTGTATTATTCCTTTCACAATTAAGATTTCTCTGTGGATTAATATTCATATATTTCATCATTGGTTTGCACTACTGTCACGGAGTGTTATGTTTTTACTTTTAGTTTAGTTTCTGATATATTCAGTTTTTGGGTAATAGGGAAGATCACCTGACCCATGCAGTGTTGGCTTAGTCCAGGTACATTATTTTATTATATTGTCCGGTACACTGCTGTATCCACTGTAGTTCATTGGATATATAGGAGTGTCTGGCATCTCCCCATTATTTGGGGGCTAGGGCCACTATTCATCCCTACTATCTTTGGTTGAATTCAGTTTTTTATTTATTGTATTATTTAAGTGGCAGCTCTGATAGGGCTTTGTTATTTAAATCTTAGGGCAGAGGTAGGAATACAGGCGTTGGGCGACGTTTTTTGGACCTGTATACCTCCAGCTTTACAATATAACACACGTGGCAGATGTAAGACCAAAAAGTTTAGGTCAACAACCACTAATCAAGTGTATCCTATTAAACATTTTTGCACTTGTGCCACTAAGAATTCTTAGTGGCACAACTTGCCCTTTTGGCAAACAATATGTGGGCTGTACCATTAGGTCCTTTACGACAAGGATTAATAAACACAGCTAAAATTAAGAAGGGCAGTATTAAACATACTGTACCTAGACACTATCAACAATATCATAATAGAAATCCAAGGGGAGTTTTTGATCATAGATAAGTATATTCCCCCTTGGAGGGGTGGAGCTATGACCAGGGGCGTTTCACGCTTCAAAACTTGAGTTACAGTTCCACTCTCCATTTGGAATGAATGTAGAGTGAGACATTAATACTTTTCTCAATAAGGCATAATTGTAACCCTTTTATTTGTCAGTATATTTGTTTATTTTTTTCATTATTACTTCATTGGGATTATCTGGGTTCTGATTTAATGCATTATTTTTTTGTATATATTTTTTATGTAAACTTTTTTCTTGTTCACTTCGATGTAACTTTACGTGTTAGACATTTTACATTTATGTGAATATATATTTTCAAGTGCACAATTGCAGTGGATTATCACCCAAGTTAAGATTCAACCCTGTGAGGCATTTAACATACTTTTGCAATATATCTTTTAAATTGTTTTTTTCTCACCTTCCATACGCATTTGGTACAATACTAACGCTATTGTAATGTAGCTTTTAGGTATTGTCCTATGACATTTTTATTATACAATTTAGAGCGACATTCAGCCAATGATGTGTGGTTACAGGCTCTTCTAGCTGTTTCATAGAGAGGCGTGGCCAGCAGACGTCTGTGTCTTCAGGATTACTAATTCGGCGGTGTTCGGTCCTGCACTCGTGACTCAGTGTGGGTGTACCAATTACCATCGCTGCTGAAGGATCTGGAGGATGTCAGGCGTCTGATAGTGAGGCTTGGTACGCACACTACACACCTATAAGTCGAAAGCCTGATTACCTCTTTAGTCTGTATGCCGATTCGCTATCCATAGCGAGGCATGAATTGCACATGGTGCCGCTATGTTCCAAACCAGGAAGTGATTGCATTTTCTCATTACTAATCACCTACAGGTTTGACATTGAGGCTTGGTACACACTTCGTAAGTCTATAGGATGATGCTCAGATGACCTCATCTGTATTTATGCTGATTCGCTAATCATAGTGAGGCATGAGTGGCACGCACCGCCGCCATTTTGAGAACCAGGAAGTGATTGCATTTTTGCATGACCAATTACCCACAGGTTTGTATCTTGTTATTGGGGTTCTAGGACTATATAAACGCGATGGCTACAGCATGTCTACACCCCAGATAATGTCTCCTTGGACGAAACATTTCCTGACGAGCCTGCTGATGCTATCTCAAGTGTGAGTGAGTGAGGCACTGAAACATCAGACTGGAAGGCAGGAAACGGGACATCAGACTGGAAGGCAGGCAAAGGGACATCAGACTGTAAGGCAGGCACCGGAACATCAGACTGGAAGGCAGGCAACGGGACATCAGACTGGAAGGCAGGCACCGGAACATCAGACTGGAAAGCAAGCACTGAAACATCAGACTGGAAGGCACGCACCAGGACATCAGACTGGAAGGCACGCACCGGGACATCAGACTGGAAGGCAGGCAGCAGGACATCAGACTGGAAGGCACGCACCAGGACATCAGACTGGAAGGCACGCACCAAGACATCAGACTGGAAGGCAGGCACCGGGACATCAGACTGGAAGGCAGGCACCGGGACATCAGACTGGAAGGCAGGCACCGGGACATCAGACTGGAAGGCAGTCACCAGGACATCAGACTGGAAGGCAGGCACCGGGACATCAGACTGGAAGGCACTTAAGGGGAATAATTCCATCCATGCCGCATAGGCTACGGCGGGGTGGCACATCAGTCTCCTTTCCTTATGAGAGGTGCGGCGTCGCTGTGGAGACACCCTATATAAGGACGCCAGGGATGGCAAATGGCGTCATTCCTTCCCTCGGTGTTCAACAGAGAGGAACACTGCTGTGAAGGCTTCTCACTGCAGGTGCATCTGCAGCCTGAACCATACCCGATCTCTTTGTTTTACAAGGTAAGCCCTTAATGGACAGAATGGAACTACCTAGATGGGAATATCCTGGGGAAGTTTGTACCCTGGGGGGGATTCTCTTTCCCAGCTTTCTTACACCTTGTACTTTTTTTTTTTTGTTCATACAGCTTTCAAGTTCTGCTCTTTTTCGCCATATCTTGGGATTTTTTACTAAATTATTTGGCCATCCTGTAGAGGATTTAGGGCAGCAGGGACAACGGATGGTAGAGACTCTCTCACCTAGGTACTGGGAATGCACTTTAGTAGGTTTTCACGTATGCATGAAAAATGTAAGTTGCTTTGGGGAATTCTATATACTTCATCATCCTACGAATTTATGCATGCAGTTGGTAACATTGTTATTTTGATCTTTCTTAGAATGTGATACAATTTTCTCTGAGGAAGACTCTTTTGAAGCTATAAGTTGAAGCCCATTGGAATACTGTTACTTGACGCCACCGTATCGCATTGGTGGTGATTGTATCTCATAGCAGAATGTATCACAGTCTATGATTAATATTCTTTTTCTTTACATCATCATGCAACTTGATTTTAAAAATTCACTTGATTATTGAAGTCTATTTTTCTATTTTTGTATGTTATGATTTTTTTGTATATCAATAAATTATTTTAATCCTATCCTTTGTTACATTGCCTTCAAAATCCCATGTCTGAGGTTTATATTTGCTGTCTGAGGTCTTATGTAATAAATGATGATCCATATTTTTGATATGACCCTGATTTGCATTTAATACATAAACACAATACATAAGAATTATTAATGAAGATCATGGGACAACATGGAAAACAATTGAAAGCATGCTTCATTTTTATATGGATGGAAAATGGATGGAAAAAGGGAAATCATAATTGTATGATAATCAGGATTGTTATTGTTCATCGTAAGGCTGAGCTGATTTAATAGTAACAAGACAGATTCTTAAAAATGGGCTAAATATTGCAGGAAAATTACAGCAGCTTAACAAGATTCAGGCAAATTATCTATGTCTAAATGGGGCCAATAAGCATATGCATGTGCAGTGACGTTATGATTGACAACCCCATGAGGCACTGTACATTAGCAGACATGAAATATTATCAACACATCTGGTTCTCACACATGAGTGGAGCTTTGAAATCCCCAGAATTTGGACAGTGCTTTTTCTTTTTTTGGCTAATGGACTGTATACTATGGGAAAACCTGCCCCTGTATGCAAATGTTCCTTATCCTACAATGACTACAACTATCTATACACCATATTGTGAACCAAGTACGCAAAAATGTATTTCCAGAAGAAAATACAAAGAAAATTATATCTATACTCAAGCATTTAGAGACTACACATTTACATGCTTTTCATTGCATTGCTGCTGCATGTTTCTTTTGCACATTATTAAACCAATTACTGTTTAAACTCAAATTTCAAATTGATGATGTCAACATTAAAGCTGATTCCTGACAAATATAAAGGGCACAAATCATTGCAGTTTTGTAATCATTAATGCCGTATTAAATGTATTTTAAAATACAAAATCAAATCCAGGTACTTACAATACTTGTATTATCATACAGGATTTATTATTATAGAGGATTTATCTAGTGTCCCTTGTTTGTGCAGCGCTTTACAGAATAGAAGGAATACAGTACCATTACAATACAGTTCAAACATTATGAGTTTGGCTTTTGAAAGATTGAGCCCTGGTTCACACCAGTGCCATTTGTAATGTAATTTGACAGTTTAAAGTTGCATGACAAGTCGCACCCTTTTTGTGCCTATGCAACCGTTCAAATTGGTGTGACTCCAACTTGCAATGATTTTGCCAAAGGTTCCTGCACAATTTTTGGCAATTTCATGTGCAACTGCATGAAGTTACGATGTTGGCAAGCCACACATGAAACCACACTGACTGGCAGCTTTGAAATCGTAATTTCAAAGCCGCATTCAGTGTGAACCGGGGGGCTTAGTTTGAGGAAGTGGTGTGACATCTATACTGATGGTATCAGCCATTTCCATTCTACTAAGGGGGGGCGGAGCAGATCAAGGAGCCAAGCTGGTGTGCTGCAGTGCAAGGAGCATACTCAGAGGAGGAGAGAGTAGAGGGACCATGAAATCATTAAACTGTGTTCTTGGTAGGAACTGGATCACCTTTTAGTGACATAGTGATTCCTCTGACCTGAAGGGTGAAGCCCCAGAGTGCACAAGTGGATCTGTCCCAGTAGTTAGCAGACCCTAGAAATTAGTCTCCACCTGATGCTGGCTGCTGGGAGGGTATTTAGCTCCTCCTCTCAGTTTAAACAGTTCCTTAGCTTCTCCTCTAGGTCTCTACAGTTCCCTTTTTTGCGTTTTGTTCTTAAAGCCGGGTACACACGGGCTGAATGTCGTCCGAGATTCGGCCCGTGTGTGTGTTGGGCTGTCGGACGAGCATGCTGGAAAACCAGCATCCGACAAACTCCCGATCAGCACTCTCTGCCAATGGCAGAGAGCGCTGATGCGAGTGTTCTGGTGGGGGGGGGGGGGGGGGCGCGTTCTGTCAGAACGCAACAGCTCAGCTTGCATGGTTAGTACAGCGGCTCTGACTGGAACTGACAATTTTTTTTTCCTTCAACCTGCGGGGTTGAATAAAAAAATAATAATAGTCTGTACCAGGCTTAACTGCCTGCTTCTGCTGCTTTGCACCCAAGATCCTACTCCTGTACCTGTTATCTTGACCTAGTTTTCTTTGCACCTGCCACAGTGACCCAGCTGCCTTGAACCTGTCATCTTGTTCCCACTACTCGTACCTCTTACCATAATCCAGTGTAGATATTTGCCAGCACACCAGGGATCTTAAAGTTAAATCCAAATGTTCATCACATGCCTGATGAAGGAGTCCTGCGTGACTCCAAAACGCTGCAATCTCTTATTTGTGATGTGATCATACTTCAATAACAAACAATTTTGACTTAACTTTAAGATCCGTGGTGTGCTGACAAATATCTACACTGTGTCATGCAAAATCCAGTCTCCAGCTGGCAGTTGCTACAGCAGCCAGTATCCTAGAGCCTCTTCTAGGAACGTGTGCTACGGGAATGTGGATGGTTATCTGTTACCATAATCCCACTCCCTCTACCTGCTCTCCTCGTACCTGATCCCCTTTTTGAACCCCTTCCTGACCCATCTCACCTGCAGTCCCTTACACAGCCCATCTGACCCAGTCTTACTTGATATTTGGCCCTGCTTGCAGCTTTTGAAAGTACTAGATCTTGGTACAGTTCTGGTTTACCTTTTATTTTCCAGTCACAGAGTGGGTAGGGGACCTGTAAGTGAAAGTGAATGTGCAACAGAGAAAGATCAGGTCCCCTACCCTGTCAAACAGGGCTATGCTGTGTGACAGAAATGGATGAAGCTCAGAACTGAAAGGACAGTAATGCAAGTGCTTTGGCAGGTAAAACAGCTCCCTCATCTGTATTTTTCTGTGTGTTCATATATAATACGGTAAACTTATATAGTGTATTGGTAGATACTGCATAACAGCATTTGACTATAATTTGTGCCAGAATAGAAAAAATGCCAAAGGTTTCAGCCCAAATTATCAATGCCCTAGAGATTTACAGATGGCACTGAACTATTTCCCAAAGAAAGTTACGGTCAAAACAAGCATAAAGCATAAAGTCACATACATAGACAACACATCCAGTTTGGGTGGAAGTTAATAAACCTGTTGGTATGCTTTTGGACTGTGGTTCAGGCAGAAAAAAACAACACAAAGTGACAGGAAATAAAGAACATCTCTATAAGATTTGAAAACTTGAACCTCTTTAGCCTGTTCCTGCACTAGAGCCTACAGTGACGAATTACAATGAGGAAAGTTGGAATTAGGTCTCCTCCTATGGAATTAGAGGGGCCCTGATCCTGTGGTTCCATGTCGCATCCTTTGGGGACTGTGCTACTCCCTGGTCTAAATAAACTAGTGTCATGGGTTATAAGGTGCATGGTCTACACAGGAGACCTGTCACCACCCCCAGGCTGGCTGACCCTCCGTCCCTCAACTACCACCAGTCCACTGATTGAGCCATCTACTAAGTTCACTCTCTCCAAGTATTGGCTGCGCTTTACCACCTCCAAGAGACCAGATAACCAGTCTAGCATATTGAAAGACAACGTTTCTTTTATTTCTAACTGCTGGCAGCTATACAGCAAACAAAGTCCTTATTACATGAGGATAATCTTCACCAAACACATTAATAAGACACTTTTATGCTTTTTAATGAACAACTGGATGGTTTACGGAGTAAATGGCACGTTGATTTTGCATACCAATAAAAAAAAAATGGTAAAATCTGAAACATGAATATTTAAGTCTTACCTGGTACTTTGTCACTATCAGGTGCCTCTAAAGGGGTGCTACGATGCTCACAATGCTGTGCATAGTAAACTGCACATGTGTCTTATTATACTTTGCTTCTCTCCCCCATGATTTAGTCCAGCTTGAGCAATAACTGGCGAAATTGCTTTTTCTTCCATGGTGGAAGCCCATTAGATGATCTCTTACATATTCCTGATCCAGCCCACCTCACCAGCAAGGTTCTTACTGTACTGGGGTGCAGGGCCGCTCCCTGGAAGGGGTGGCCATGTGGGCCTTTTCATCACTCAATTTCTAATATGTCCTTCCTCTCTGCTCTCTTCCAATGCAAGCCTCCCTGACTCCCACCATGTCCTTATATCTCCTCCTAGGAAGCATGGTTACTAGACATAAGCACTACCTAGCACCCTTGGGCGAGTTTACCTATAACAGAAACCTATTATTACTGCACAACGGTAAAGACAAGGTGAACAATGAGAAGTATAGTGGTGTCTGCAGAAACCACAGCAGACATCCTACCAGACGTATAAAGCCCGGATCCTAATACCCTGTGTAGTGGTACCCCCCTAGGGTCTGCTGAGTGTAGTAGTCTGTCCGTCACCCTGCCCAGCCAGGCACACACTTTTCAAGCATCTAGAGACACGAAAGCAGTCCTTGCACTTGTTTTTTTTTGTATTTTATTAACTTGAATGGGGATAGGAAACTTATGAGATGTCCAGGTAATTGACAATCAAAATGTGGGACCAACTATATACACCGTGGTATATACAATCTCCTCACTCCTCCAGCGCATCACTTGCTTGCTCTTCTCGGATCAGCTAGCACTGTAGGTCTGACACTGGCTCGGCCAGGCCCAAAGCAGATGCCCTTTGCAAGCAGGGACCGCAGGCTCCTATTGTGTAGCAAAAATAGAAAGTTCCAGTGCTAACTGTTCCTGTGGCTACTGCTCCCAGCACCACCTCTTCAGACACTGCCAGCCCTCCCGGATGCACGGATGCATCTGCCACTTTCCACCACAATCCTCCAGATTGACTGCTGCATCTCAGTCCTCTCAGGCATGCCTCCTGACTGTGTGAACACTCACCAACCTTCTTGGCTGCCTCTGTGGAACTCCTGGAGACTTGCCCAGCAGTGTCCTCTCTTGCTCCTACTGTGCCTCCTGGTCAGGACACCTCTGTGGGTTGTAAGAGGGTCATATCCGCACCCGAGCCCAGGCCCAAGGTCACTCCCCCCCATACTGGGGAGCTTCTTCAAAGGCCCAGACAGCCTAACACTCTATCTCCATCTTCCACCTAATCAACTCCTCCCCAACTTTGATGACCCTGGGTATTTAAGGAGGCCTGCCCTCTGCCAATCCAAATTAAAGATTGGTCAAGGCTCCTCAAAACACCCCAGGCAGCTCCACCTCTCTTTCCAGAAAACACCAGAACATTCTGGAAAGAAGTGGGAGGTTCTGGTGATGCTACCTGTGACTCCCCCAGCACTACCCTGAGCCACTCCCAGCCCAGATCAAAAACACAGCCAAGCCTGGAATTTTACCTCTCACAAAATATGTACTACTCTTCTAGCACACTACAGGGTGCTACACCTGTTACAACTCTGGCACTGTGAAGCAAATATAACCATTAGCCAAGATTATTGAAGTAAGCTTGGTGTGTAGGTGTCACTATGTCCAGGTGTTTTGATAATCTGCTAAAGTCCCTTACTCTGTGTTTCTTGGTTTCATCATTATCTGCATGTAATAAGTGCGGGGCATTAAACATTATGTGCAAAAAATATTCCACACAGAATCAAACTTTAACAATTACCTTTTTTTATTTGCTTCCTTTTTGGTCTGTTAAATATACATTTTTAATTGAAAGCATTTTGTTACATTTTGCTTAACCACTTGCTTACTGGGTTCTTAAACCCCCTCCTGCCCAGACCAATTTTCAGCTTTTAGCGCTGACGCACTTTGAATGACAATTGCGCGGACATACAACACTGTATCCAAATTACATTTTTATCATTTTTTTCACACAAATAGTAATATCACAGCTGGGATTTTTAGTTTTTGCTAAACAAACAAAAAAAGATGGAAAGTTTTGGAGAGTTTGTTATAAAATTTTGCAAACAGGTCATTTTTCTCCTTCATTGATATGCGCTGATGAGGCGGCGCTGGTGGGCACTGATAGGCTGCACTGGTGGGCACTGATAGGCACAGTTAAGGCGGCACTGATAGGCACAGATAAGGCGGCACTGATGGGGACAGATAAGGCGGCACTGATGGCCACTGATAAGATGGCACTGATGGGTGGCACTGATAGGTACCACTGATAGATGGCACTGATGGGCACCTAAATGGTATAAAGTAAATAATGGTCAGCGCAGCTTGATGATATATATAAAATATTAACAATAAGCAATAAAGATGTGCAAAATCGCTAATTGCGATTATGCAAATTGCTAATTATGCTGTGCAAAATAACCAAAGCAACAGTAGCCCTATGTTCAATGTAGATGAATATTAAAGTGCCTATGTTGTAACTGTGCAAAACCTTTGTGCGTCACTTCCGGTTCTCGCGCAGTCCGGTTACTCCCGGTTACCGGAAGTGACGCACAGAGGCACCTGTAAAGCCGCACAATTTACAGACTTGCTGTTTTTACTTTACACTGTTGTAAGTACCTACTTGGCTTTAAATAAATGTATTAGCTTATTCAGTATTACACTATGTAATACTATATATAATTCTTATATTAGGACGACAGAATGATTAGTATTTAGTGGAAAATAGGGGTGTGTCTGAATATTTTAGTAAAATAAAACTGGGCAGAACTGACATGCTTAGTTTACAAAAATGCTGTGTACATTTCTGGTAGATTAAGGGGTATTTTTCTGTATTTGCAGGGTCTTTAATGGGATAAACATTGGTTAAAGTGCATGTATTGCAGAGATGTACTTCATAGTTTTTTTTTTGTTTTTTATTTTGCCCTGACATACACTTTAAAAACAAGCAAAGACTTGGCCAAGCAAAATCCATATCAAAGCTGCCTCACCCTCATCCACTCAAAGTACTGCATTAAGTCCACTTCTAGAAAAAAAAGTGACCTGTGGAAAAAAAAATATTGACTGTAAAGAAAGCAGAATAAAAAATTAAACTTTTTTAAAACCAGCATAAATGTGCCTTTTTTCAAGTTTCAGCTTGTTTCGTTCTAATCGCAAAATGCTTCTTCATGTACTGTATACTGTCCATTAAATGACAACGTTGTGATAGATGTTATAGATTGTTTTAATTAAGAGGAAAGGTGATGGTTTAGATATACTTTTTAGATTTTGTATCTATTTTCATTAATTTTCACATTTTTGATAATCATTAATAAAGCACTGAATTAACTTTATTTAAAGCTCCGTGATCCTTTTTAGTGACTGTTCTTTTTGTGGTCTGTCAAACAAGTATTTAATAGTAGGGTTTCAGTCATAGGATCACCCCAGATTGGGGAATGAGCATTAACAACTTAAGGACCAAGCCTACAGTATATTTTACACTTGGTGTTTACAAGTTAAAATAATATTTTTTGCTGGAAAACTACTTCAAAACCCCCAAAGATTATATATATTTTTTTCAGACACCCTAGAGAATAAAATGGTGGTTGTTGCAATACTTTGTCACACCATTTTTGTAAAGCAGTCTTACAAACGCAATTAAAAAATAAGAAAATAGTAAAGTTATCCCAATGTTTTTAAATTTTGAAAGATGTTACGTCGAATAAATTTATACCCAATATGTCATGCTTCAAAATTGCACATGCTCGTGGAATAGCGACATATTTTGTCACTTAAAAATCTCCATAGGCGACATTTAAAAAGTTCTACAGGTTACCAGTTTTAAGTTACAGTGCTAGAATTATTGCTCTCGCTCTTTCCCTGCTGCCGATAAAAGTGATATTGCAGCGAATGCGCCGCAAAGACCACTTATATCTCAAAGCGGACCGCCAACCATTGAAGAAAATACCGGGGTTATGGCAGCTATCTGCTGCCATAACAACAGTGTTTTCGTCAAAGTAGCGGCGTAAATCCACCATGAACGGTCTGGAAGTGGTTAATTATAAGTCACCACATTTTTATAAATTTGCACTGCATGAAGCCTACTTCTAGAAAAAAAAAGTGACCTGTCGAAAAACAATTACTGACTGTAAAGAAAACAGAATAAACAATTAAACTTTTCTGATATCAGCATAAATGTGCCTTTTTTCAAGTTTCACTTTTTCTCATTCTAATCACAAAATGCTTCTTCATGAACTGTATACTGTATATATATATAAATATATATATATATATATATATATATATATATATATATATATATATATATATATATATATATAATGAAATATCTCCTACTTTTCCACTATCAACCCCAGTTACATAAATCTTGAATTGCAAAAGCAGAAGTGCTAAGTACATGCAAGTATATGTTACCACTGTTCATGAATCTTGTTGTCTGTTTTCTCTCGCTTCATTGGCAGAACCCTGAAGCTCTAGGCTTAAATGTGAGTAATGCCAACCTCATGAATAACAGTTCGTTATGAATTTCATTTAGGTTGCAGATAACATATGATCTATGAACTGTGTGGTCGGCAATCACCCATAAGTTCTAGGGACAGCACCACAACTGAAGACCAGGTTGTGAGTGTTAAGATCATTGCAAATGTACTGTTTTCAGGTAGAACATTTATACATTATTTATTATCATGGTGGGTATATTATTATTATTATTATACAGGATTTATATAGCGCCAACAGTTTACGTAGCGCTTTACAACTTGATCAATGTCATAGCAACCCTCTGTGCTGGATTTAGCAATGCACCAGACTGATGGATAGCTGTGAAATAGGCTCTTTGACCCAGGAAAGGTCAATATTGAAAAACTTTTCAATGGCTATGATGCGCTATTGCAGCACTGGGGCAGTGTGTTACCTAACCATGGACTTGAGTTTAGATGTTCTTTTTGTTGTATTATATAGTTGGAAAGTATTTCCATTCTTTGTATCCTTGTTAGCAAGCTTAAAGCTGGCCATACACATATGAAATTTTGTTGAAAATGATTTGTTTTACGAGCGTTTGTTAGATTTTCTAATAGTGGGGGTCACATCTTTTTTGACTGCAGTGATGGAAAAATTTGAAGGAGCAGGATGGAAAATTTTGCTTGAATTAATACATTTCTAAAAGCAATTAAAATGTTGATATACTTTCAGATGACATTCGCAAAGTCATTGCATGTACTGAGAATTTTAGTACTGTTAGTACTTTGTACTATCTTTAAATCTTTAAATCCTGGCTGTATTTTTTCCAGATAATGTCCAATAGGATGAAAACGCTTCCGATGATGCTCTTGGAATCGTTGCCTATACATTTTATTTACAAGCTTGTTTTATCGAATTTGCTGTAAGTGTAAACCCCCTTTTTTAATCATTAAATGTTAAACAGTTTTACACTATGTGCGGATCATTTTTTTTTCATGCACACCATTTGATGTGATCCATCACAAGTTTTGGAGTCCGTCATGGATACCTGACAGTCCCCATTCAACATTGGGTGGAATCTTTCTTACCGTTGTTCCAGTGGCTGGAGTTCCTGTTTTAGGTCATTTCCTCAAGAGTGCCTGTTTGACCCACGTGCTATACGGTACATGTGTCCATCGAATCTGGTAAGCATGAACACTTTACCATTTTGACTGTATTTTCCTTGTCAAAAGAAGTTTATTGAGTATACAATGTTATAAAGATACATAAAGTAAGTTTACAAGGATCTATAAAGTAAGCTCATTGTTTTACAGTAGGGTTTATATAGGTAAATATCATGAAATTTCAAATATTAAACATTGGGTTCACGTAAACCTAAATTAAAGATATATATAATTTCCTTAGTTACTTTTGTAGGTATTTAAATGATTTATACCTACTATACATATTGTTTACAAGTAGAGTGTATATAGGTCAAATAAATTCTGATAATGAGCTTTAATCGTAAGGTGGAGAAAAGGAAAGAGAAAGAAGAAAAAGGGTTGAAAGGTAGAGGTATGGTCCACAAGGTTGTCCCGCTCGTCAGTTTATTATTCTTTTTAGTTCTCTTTGAAGCCTTAGAATGGGTGTCTCTGTAAGTCATTTAATCTGTTACCATGGCAGCAGGACAGAGTCATTGAAGTTTGACAGGAACTGTTGTTTTATCCAAGGATGCCAAAGTTTTTCAAATTTTGGAATTTGATTTTGATCGATGGCTACCATCTTAGCATGGGACATTGTATTATTCATTCTGTGAATTGTTTCTGCTAGTACCAATGTAGGAGATTTCCATGCCTTGGCCACTGTTTGTTTTGCAGCCGTTATTAGTTGGATCATTAGTTTGAATTGAGAGAGTGTTAACCATTCCGGTTTTAGATTAAGTAAAGTTAAATATGGATCTGGTTGTATTATTTTTTTAAATATTTTAGATGCAATCACGAAGACTTCCTTCCAGAAGGTTTGGATTACTGGGCACGTCCACCATATGTGTAAATATGTGCCTATTTCTGGACATCCTCGAAAACAAAG
This sequence comes from Aquarana catesbeiana, assembly GCF_042186555.1. Taxonomy (NCBI): domain Eukaryota; kingdom Metazoa; phylum Chordata; class Amphibia; order Anura; family Ranidae; genus Aquarana; species Aquarana catesbeiana. The sequence goes on along the minus strand of NC_133324.1, from coordinate 471,215,698 downwards.
AGCTGAGGTATTAGGTGAATATTTTGCCACTCTAGCGGGTACAAGGTACCAGCGAGTTAGGACTTTATAATTTGTCTCCAGTGCTAAGATGTTGGGTGAAGATGACTTAGATGTGAGCCATATGTTAGACCAGTCCGTGTCTTCTAAAGTTCGTCCCAGGTCCTCCTCCCACCTCTGAACGTAAGAGGGTCTATTAAGATTTGCTACTCCATATAATTGATTATAAAGTGATGAAATTGTACCTTTAGCAAATGGATCTTTTGTACAGATTGATTCAAAAATGGATAATTGGGATAATGGTGTATCCCCCTTTAGGAATGGTGTATAGAAATTTTTGATTTGGAGATATCTAAATATCTCAGAGTTTGGTGGATCATATTTTTCTCTAAGCGATGGGAATGAAAGGAATGATTTAGATGCTATGAAGTCATTTAGTGTCTGAATGCCTGATGTTGTCCAAGCTTTAAAAGAATTTGGGTAGATCCATGCCGGATAAAAGGCCGGATTTCTGATAAAAGAAAGGAGAGGATTGTGTGGAGATTGTAACTGATATTTGGTTTTTAGTTTATCCCAGAGAGATAAGAAGTGTTTAGTTATGGGATTATGAATTTTAAAGCGGTCTTTAGGATCAAGCCATAATAAATTTGATATTAATAGAGGGTCATTTTCTGAAGCCTCTATAAATACCCATAATGGGATTTCCTGTTTTGCATGGTATTTGGACAGACTGGCCAAATGTGCTGCTCTGTAGTAGTTAGTAAAATTAGGGTATCCCAGGCCTCCTTTATTTTTGGGAAGATGTAGTGTGTGTATAGGTATACGTGGTTTAGAAGAGCCCCATATAAACGAAGTTGCTCTTTTTTGTACTATTCTCAAAAAATAGGAAGGAATTGGAATAGGGAGGACTCTGAATAGATAAAGTAATTTGGGTAGAATAGTCATTTTGATTGCATTAATCTTCCCCATCCAGGATAAAGGAAGTTGCGACCATTGTTTTATTAGATTTGTGATCTGTCTTAATACAGGAGGATAATTGGTTGAGAATAAGTCAGAATGAGATGCTGTTAAATGAATTCCAAGATATGGGATTGATTTTTCTGCCCATGTGAATGGGAGTGCAGCCCTAGCCGGGATCAATTCCATGTTTGTGAGTGAAATATTAAGCACTAGGCATTTCTTAGGATTAATCATAAGGCCGGATAGGGCTGCAAATCCATCAAGAGCTGGTATTAAGTTAGGACCAGAGACCTGTGGTGATGATAGAAAAAGTAATATATCGTCTGCAAATATACATAATTTGTGTGTAATACCTCCTACTTCAATGCCAGTTATAGTTTGGTTTGTTCTGATGTATTGGACCATGGGTTCGAGTATAAGGGCAAATAATAAGGGAGATAATGGGCAACCCTGTCAGGTACCTCTTTCAATATTAAAGGCTTCAGATTTGTATCCAGCATATTTTATATAGGCTTTGGGTTTATTATATAATGCTTTGATCCATGTTAAAAAGTGGGGTCCAAAACCCCATTTTTGTAATGAATATTGCATATATTGCCAGGATACTGTGTCAAATGCCCTCTTAATATCGAGAGATAGAAAACATAAAGGGATTTTCCGTTTTTTAGCAATATGTGCCAATAACACTGCCCTGCGTATATTATCGCCTGCCTGTCTATTTGGCATGAAGCCTACTTGATCTCTATGTATTAATTTTCCTATAATGCTATTGAGGCGTTTTGCTATTATTTTTGCTAATAATTTAATATCGAGGTTTAACAGAGAGATAGGCCGATAATTCACACAGAAAGTATCATCAGAAAGGGGTTTTGGGATCATACAAACAATTGCCATTAGTGTTTCTTGCCGAAAAGAATGTCCATCTAGAAGTTTGTTAAAAGTTTTAGTGAGAATGGGAGAGAGTATTTCTGAGAATGTTTTATAGTATAAAGCCGAGTAGCCGTCTGGGCCTGGTCTTTTGTTAAGTTTTAGGTCTTTTATGGCGTTAGCAACTTCATCTATAGTTATAGGCTCATCCAAACTGTTTTCTTGATTCTGAGATAACTCAGGTAAGGTTATTTTTGAGAAGAAGGATTCAGCCTCTGTAGGATTAAATTCATTGTTTGTCTTGTATAAAGTTGCGAGATGTGAGTGAAATTTATGGACTATTTTAACTGGATTACAAGTGTAAACATTTTTTGATAATTTCAAACGTATTGGTTTGAAAGATTTGTTAGTTGAATTTAATGCCCGAGCCAAATATGTACCTGGTTTGTTTGTATTCATGTAGAAATTGTGTTTGGAGCGTTTGAGGGATTTATCAACTGACTCAGTGAGAAATAGATCGTATTCCAATCTAGATTTTTCCAGATGAGATTTTGTACTCTGAGATGGATTATCTTGAAATGATATGTAGGCTGCATTAAAATTGAGTTCTAGTTTTTTTGCTAGATTTTTGCGTTCCCGTTTAAATAGTGCCATTTGTCTTTGTATTGTACCACACAAGACAGGCTTATGAGTTTCCGACAGTGTTATTGGGGAGATGTCTGTTGTATTATTAATTGATATGTATTCCTTTAAAGCTTGTTCAATGGCCATCTGATGTAGTGGGTGTTTGAGCATTATGTCCGGTAAGTACCACGTTGGGTCATGCGCTTTTGGTATGGCTGAGGCTATAGTAGTGTATACTGCATTATGGTCAGACCACGGAATCAGAATTATATCTGATGCAATAATTTCTGGTATCATTCCTATTGTTAGAAAAATATGATCTATTCTGGTGAAGGTTTGATGAGGGTGCGAGAAATAAGTGAATTTCTTTTTCATTGGGTTACTTTCTCTCCATGAATCTACCAGATTGTATTTGGAAAGAAGTTGAGAAAAAGGTAATCTAGAGGTTATTTTGGATGGTGTAAAAGGTGATTTATCTAGAAATGGGAGGAGGACCTGGTTCGAATCCCCACACATTATCACTGTTCCTAATTTGTGTGTATTAATCACTTGTAATATATGTGAGAGGAATGGTGTAGGTTGTTTGTTAGGAGCGTAGTAGGAAATCACCGTGATTGCTGTATCCATTATATAACCCATGAGTATCAGGTATCTACCTTCTGGGTCTTTAATTTCTGATGATAAGGTGAATGGTGTGGATCGGTGAAATGCAATTAGAGTTCCCCTTTGCTTGGTACAGGCAGAAGCCGTGTAAATTTGTTGATAAAAAGGAGAAATATATTTTGGAGTAGAATCTTTGGTGAAGTGTGTTTCTTGGAGGCATACTATGTGAGCCTTCTTGTTATGGAAAGTACGGAAGGCTTTGGTCCTTTTTTGAGGGACATTTATTCCCTGAACATTCAGGGAAAGTATATTCAGTGGTGCCATGGCAATAGATCAAATAGTTTTGACTTACTTTTTGTTATGCAGAGCTGACTGCGCAGATCAACCTGTGTGGACTGAAGAGATGAATAGATAGAAAAGAAACCAGTGAATTCTGGAGTAAAGAGTAAACAAAAAACATATGAGATTAGATGATACATTGTATAAATTATTTTTTGCAAGTAATCACAATTTACCCGTGAAAGAGAATAAATATCTCTCTCAGGGGAATAAGTGCCTTCGTCACACTCCCACATAATATGGTTGGGAGAATGAGGAGGGCTAATGGGGGTACACGGATCTTCCGCTTACAGGAGAGAAGTGCTATGTCAAAAGACATCAAAATGATGTTTCATTAATTGGAGTGCAGAATATAGTTTTTGTTGAAATTATTTATTCCAGGGTGGTTGTATATGGTTAGTCTTGCCCTAGGCTAAATAATTCAGTTAGAAAGGTACTGTTAATAACTTTGGTATTGATGAAGATAGTTTGAATTATTTTGGGATTTTAACCCTTTTAGAGTAAACAATTACATATTTTATTCATATGTAACTGTTTAGATATGTTAACTCATAAAATTGAGGTTGTATTGCTTCAGATTAGAATAAACAAAAACATAATTCTAGGAACTAGTTAGGTAATAATATATTTGTTTTAAGAAATGAAAGAAAAAGCTTCCATTACTTCTGGATTATTGAACATATTTGTCCTAAAAAGTAATAAATCTATTATTATTACCTGATAATATATAACTGAACAAGAATTTCCTTATTTCACTTATATATTCTAAGGCTATATGAATCAGAAGTAATAAGAAATATAACTGGAATGTAACATGATCCCACACAGTGTGTGACTATCAGAATGCAGTTACATTCAGTTATAAATACAGGTTTTTTTATAGAGAACCATCTCTTAGTATAATAAATGAAGAGATATCAGGAATTAGGATGTCAGTCCATTGAATCTTCTTGGTCCATGGATGATGTGGCATAACGGCCTCTTTTGTGAGAATGATGATTCCCATTTTGTTCTGAAATTTTCTGGGTGCTGCCTGAAGGTGAAGATGATGCCATTCTTCTGCGTGTGGAAGTGTTGCTGCTTGTGGGTTCTGTCAGATTTAATTTTAAAAGGGTTTGTTGTAGTTCATCTGCTGATCTGCTTCTGTAAATTGTACCTTGGTAGTTAAATCTGACTGAAAAGGGGAAGCCCCATTGATACATAATGTTATGGCGTTGCAGTTCCATTAGTTGGGGTTTCATGGATCGTCTTTTAGTAATAGTAAGTTGGGATAGGTCAGCAAAAATTTGATAATTGTGTCCATGAAAATTAAGTTCCTTTTTTTCTCTTGCAGCAATTAGTATTTGTTCTTTCGTTCTGTAATAATGAAATTTTGTGATTATATCACGTGGGGGTCCATCTTTCTTTTTGGCTGTGAGGGCTCTGTGTACTCTGTCCAGTTCTAAACGTTCAATAGGGATATCTGGCTTTAGTTCTTGTAATAGAGCAGTAATAGTAGATTGCAGGTCTGTCACAGTTTCAGGTATTCCCCTTATGCGCAAGTTTGAACGTCTGGCTCTATTTTCGTAATCTTCAAGCTTAGTTTGAAGTATTAAATTCTCTTTTTTTAATTGTTCCAATTCTGTTATATTTTCTTGGGTTGTAATTTCAATTTCATCCATTTTTATTTCTAAGGCTGCGGTGCGGTTTCCCAGCTCTCTTATTTCTTTGGTTAGGCTTTTTGTTATTTGGTCTGAGGTTTGTTTTAAAGCCTTATGAAGCATCTTTTCAAATTGTAATAATATTACTGGGGATACTGAGGAGGCTTGTGGAGAAGTTTGTGAGAGGATTTGTTCTGTATCTGACTCAAATGGAGAGTCTTGCTGTGACATTTTCTGTCTGTGAGAGCGCCCTGATGCTGTATCTTGTGAGGTGACTGGAGCTGCTTCAGCTGCAGTGAGTGCCTGTGAGCTCTTTGTGAGGTGATTTTTATTTCTGCCACGGTTTCCTCCCAGTACCATATTTCCTGCCCAAACTTTCACAGTTTGTTCCCAGGGGCAAAAAGGTTCAAATGGATACCTTTTGAGTCTGCAGGCTCCGCTTTGTCCTTCTCTTCTCTCCTCAGCGGTGTGGAGCTCTAACAATGCATGTCTGCTCCGCTAGGCTCCGCCTCCTGCCCCCCTTGACTGTATTTTCAAGATTCATCCCGGATTATCCAAGAAAGACCTTTTCACTTTATTTTGAACTTTAATGGACCTTCCATAGATGTTTTTTATTCACTTTTCACTTTGGAGCTTTATGTTTTGGTTTTGTTCACATTCAATTTTACAATTTTACTTACTCAGTGCCACAGTTTTGTTTTTTATTTCCATTTTGCACTATATGTCTAGTGACGTATTGGCTGCTTATTTTGTTCTCTATGCGCAATTTTTCCCTTTTTTACAATTTTTCATTTTATTCAAGGCAATGCTTCTGATACCTATGGCAATATGTCTGAGACATTACATTTCTGCTCAACCCAGAACCAGTATCAAAATTAAATGGTATATTATTACTGTCAGAGAACAAGTCTTGATCAAAATTGTGTATTGTGTCAAAAAGTGTGTTACAAAAAAATTATGTGCTTCTTGTGAATGCAGCATGATATACAGGGCCACTGTTAGAAATCGTGGGGTCTTGTGCAACCTACCTAACAGCCTCCCTCCAACCTGACACGGCCAGGGTCTGAGCCCAACCACCCCTTCACCCTAGCCTGCAGGCAGTGTGTATCGTGGAGAAATTTCAGTTGGAGGGGTTTAAAACTTCTACCGTACACAGGGCTCAAAAGTATGTAACAAACAGAAAGCAGGTAATATACAGAGTGCAGGGGTCAGCAGTGGGTATTGTACATAGTTCAGGGGTTGCGAGTGGGTAAAGTACACAGTTCAGGGGTCAGGAGTGGGTAACACATAGAGTGCAGGGGTCCTGTGTGTAATCTACTTAGTTCAGGGGTCAAGAGTATGTAACATAGAGAGTACAAGGGTTAGGAGGGAGTAACACTCAGGTAAAGGCTGCAGAGGCAGTGGATGGAGGTACTCATGCTTCAGCTGCAATGCTTTGCTTCATGACATGGCAATAATTATTCCCCAGTGGACAAACATGACCCATCATGGATCCCTCTTCAGAGGGTGTACAATAATGTATAGCTTCTGGACACTTTGGGGCTCTTTCATCCGTGCACCTGGGGGAAGACAAAAAGGGTGGCTGAGCCACGTTTTTTGCCACCCTCAGCTACCCACACAAACTGTCAAAATACAGCTGGAAAGGGCTGTACACATACAATACTCAAACCAAAATATTACTGTGCTTAGGTATCTCCCTAAATAGTGTGCAGCCAGCACAAAAAATTGTTGATGACAAATCCTATATGTACTATAAAACAAAAGGTGCAGAGTGAAGCAAAATTATATGACCATGCACACTCACATATAAAACTCCTATGTCATACACAAAAAGACATGAGATAAAATCAAATCCTGTTCATCTGACCAACGCCATTGTGATGATGTCACGCATCATGTCAGACTTTGCCCAACGTGTTTCATCACACAATGACATCGCCAGAAACCCTGATCATTCTTCAATAAGTAATTTTATCTCTACTACACAATGAGGCTTCCTTTATTTATTTATCTCTGTTGTCTATGAGTTTGGGTTTTCCATCTAGGGAGGAGTGCAATTTGCCTTGGTCGCTTGGAAACGTTCCCACAATTGCACATGACCACTCATTATATGGTCATGGTAGTCTGGTAAGCAGTACATATGGGCTTTTTGTGTCCTTATTGTCACCTAAAGGGCTCTTTAAACCCTGCATCTGACAACTGGGGTTGATGACACCTGTTTCTGAAGTGTTTATACACCTAATATCAGATACTTCTAAGTGCACAGTTTGACTATTAAGAACAAGATTATTTTGTGTGTTTCATCTATTCACAATTTTTATTGTCTGTTTGCACTTAAATGACAATTATTCTTGCACATTGGGATTTGCACATACTACAGGTATCTATGTATATGATTATTTTTATAGGTATCATTGTTTATATGTGCCTAGGGGATTTTTTCAGTTAGCATTTTGTATCATGGTCATATAATTTTGTTTCACATGCCGTGGCCAGGGCAGCAGCATTTTTAACTCAGGTACAGAGTTTTAAAAGCAGCAGCACTTGTCAAACTTGCTCAATGAGTTCAATTTGGCAATGCAGAAACTGTGTGCAATGCATGCCATTGCAGTGCATTTGTGTGGCATTATAGGGTGGTGGGTCCTGACTGAATTGGAGTGAACAGGGATATAACGTATCTATGTATAGATGGGTGATGGTTGTTTAAACTGAATGGTTGAAATGGTTGACATAGTTACATATAATCTATATAGTATTATACTGATTTTGTAATAAAATCTATACTGTAAAAAACAGTCCCAATTAACCACTTGCCGACCGCTCGCGTTCCCGTGAATTGCTGTACGGGTACGTGTTCCCACACGCGTCGGCAACATGGTGGAGGACCCGATGCGTATGGCCGGCGGCCGCGATTGTCAAAACGAGAGCTAGAATGGGGATTTGTGTGTGTAAACACACAAGTCCCTGTTCTGTCAGGGGAGAGGAGACATATTGTTTGTTCCTACTAAGTAGGAACAACGATATGTCTCCTCCCCCAGTCAGTCCTATCCCCATACAGTTAGAAACTCTAACTAGGGAACACATTTAACCCCTTAATCACCCCCTAGTGTTAACCCCTTCCCTGCCCCTTCCCTGCCAGCGACATTTACACAGTAATCAGTGCATTTTTATAGCTGTGATCATTGTATAAATGTCAATGGCCCCAAATATGCGTCAAAAGTGTCCGATCTGTCCGCCGCAATGTCGCAGTACCGCTAAAAATGGCAGATCACTGCCATTGTTAGTAAAAAAAGAAAAATAATAAAAATGCCATAAATCTTTCCCATAGTTTGTATAACTTTTGCTCAAATCAATCAATATACGCTTATTGTGATTTTTTTTTTTTACCAAAAATATGTAGAAGAAAATTTATCGGCCTAAACTGATGAAGAAATTTGTTTTTTAAAAACATTTTTGGAGAAACTTATTATAGCAAAAATTAAAAAATATTGTTTTTTTTTTTCGAAATTGACGCTTTTTTTGTTTATAGCGCAAAAAAAAATCGCAGAGGTGATCAAATACCGCAGAGGTGATCAAATACCACCAAAAGAAAGCTCTATTAGTGGGGGAAAAAAGGAAGTCAATTTTGTGACTTGTGGGTACAACGTGGCACGACCGCGCAATTGCCAGATAAAGTGATTACCGTATCGCAAAAAATGGCCTGGTCATTAAGCAGCCAAATCTTCCGGTCTGTAAGCGGTTAACCAATTAAGGACCGGAAGGATTTGCCCCCTTAATGATCAGGCCATTTTTGCAATACGGCACTGCGTTGCTTTAACTGACAATTGCGCGGTCGTGCCACGTTGTACCCAAACAAAATTGATGTCCTTTTTTTTTTTCCGCACAGATAGAGCTTTCTTTTAGTGGTATTTGATCACCTCTGTGGTTTTTATTTTTTGCACTATAAACAAAAAAAGAGCGACAATTTTGAAAAAAAAATAAAATATTTTTTACTTTTTGCTATAATAAATATCCCCAATTTAAAAAAAAAAAAAACAAATTTCTTCATCAGTTTAGGCCAATATGGATTCTTCTACATATTTTTAGTAAAGAAAATCGCAATAAGCGTATATTGATTGATTTGCGCAAAAGTTATAGCGTCTACAAAGTAGGAGATAGATTTATGGCATTTTTTTAAATTTTATTTTTACTAGTAATGCTGGCAAGCTGCGATTTTTAACGGGACTGCGACATTGACATATCGGACACTTTTGACATATTTTTGGAACCACTGACATTTATACAGCGATCAGTGCTATAAAATGCACTGATCACTGTGTAAATGTCACTGGCAGGGAAAGGGTTAACACTAGGGGCGATCAAGGGGTTAAATGTGTTCCCTAAAAGGTGTTTGTGGGGGGATGGGACTGACTGGATGAGGAGAGAGATCGTTGTTCCTAATCACTAGGAGCAGCAGATCTGTCTCTCCTCCCCTGTCAGAACGGGGATCTGTCTGTTTACATTGACAGATCCCCGTTCTTGTTCTCAGTGGAGCGATCACAGATAGCCAGCGGACATCGCAATGCGCATCGGCTCCAACGTCGTGCTGTGGGCACACCCCCTATTGCTCTTAAAGCGGCCAACGTATACCTACGCCGATTCACCCAGGAGAGCCAACTTGCTGCAGTATAATGATGGTGGCTGGTCCTAAAGCAGTTAAAAATGCTCAAAGGTCTTTAAGCCAGTATTCAGGTCCTCCACAAATATGATAGGTAGTCAGGAAATTAGATGCATATTTTATGTCCCTTGAAAGCCTAAAGGTTCCCCTTAGATGTTGGTCCCTTCTATGTGGTTAGGCTGCAAAAAAGTCCCATATATGTGGCATCCCCTTTCATTTGCAAGAAATGAAATGTTCAAAAGACTCACTATGCCTCTTAACACCTTTGAGTGTTTGCTTTCCAAATTGTGGACATTTTGTTGGTGTTTCTGCTGTCCTGGTGCTCCAGGGTCTCCAAAATGTGTAAGGTAGTTAGGAAACTAGATGCAAAATGTATGCTCCTTGCAAGCCAGAAGGTGCTTCTTGGATTTTGGGCCCCTATATGCAACTGGGCTCCAAATAACTCTTTGCAGTTGCATAATGTGTTTTGGCATGTAATTCTAAGTATGCTCATGCTGTGTTTTAAAAATATCTGATCAAATTACAACTTGTGTGTAAAAAAATAAATGCTCATTTTCTTAACTTAACTGTAAGAAAATGTAATCTTTAAAAGACAGACACACTGTGACTCTTAAAAATATCTCCAAATTGTGGTCATTTTGTGGTTGTTTCTATGGTCCTTGCACTCCCAGGCCCTCAAACATTTGATAAGTAGTCAGAAATTAGATACCTAGTTCATGCCCCTTAAAACTTGAAAGTGCTCCTTGGATTTTGAGCCCTTCAATGGGGCTAGGGTTCAAAAAAGTATCATATATATAGTATCCCCATACTTGGAAGGAGTAACAGAACGTGTTTTGGGATGTAATTCTAAATGTACCCATGCTGTGTGTGAGAAATGTCTTATTAAATGACAACTGTATGTACATTTTCAGAGTGATTGCACTGTCCTGGAATTTTAGGGCCCCAAGAAAGTAGATAGGAAGTCAGAACATCAGGGTTGATAAATTTCACATATATATACTATAGTTTGTAGACTGCATTTCATACAGACTAAATAATACACGCCTTTTTGTTTTTTTTTTTATATCAAAGAAATATAGCAGAATATATATTTAGCCTAAATTTATTAGGAATGATTATCTATTTTCAAAGTTTTATAGCAGCTAAGGGTAACATTTTTTTTCAACATTTTAGAAAAAATTAAAAATATCTGTGGTAATTAAATATCACCAAAAGAAATCTCCGTCTGTCTAAAAAATTATATAAAATTAATTTGGGTACATTGTTACATTACTGAGTAATTGTTAGTAAAAATATCACAATCCCAAAAACTGAAAAATGTCCTAAACAGGAAAAGGGTTTAATATGCTGGTGTTCAAGTGGGTTAAAAAATACACAAGTGTCGCCTCTCTTCTCCAAACCTTATGTATGAACAGTGACAGAGCAGCAGCAGACTGATGAAGTCATTCTGTACACTCTATCTCCTCCTATTACCAAGTTCCTTGTCAACACATTTGCATGCAGCACACCTAACTGGCTCTCATGTCTGCCCCTCCTTCTCCTAATCAGAGTGTTGCTGTATAAGGAATTGCAAGAAGCTGATACCAAGTCAAATCCAGGTGCTTCCTTTAATTGCATTTAAAACATAAAAAAAAAATTTGTATTTATTGCTTAATATGCAGATCTGCATATAGTTAACTCCTTGGTTCCGGCCCCACACAAATATGCAGGTTCTCAATGCGTGGTCCTTGGTGGTGAGAGGCCGCATATTTGCTTGAATTGCTGTCAATACAGCTGCACACTCCGGGCACAGTTACAGGTGCCTAACAGAAAGTTCCCGAACGCTTGCTGCTGCTCACGTGACTGACATGACAGCTAATCACATCGGTCACATGACCTTAAGCCATATCTACCTGGAGTACAATTTTAAAGTGGAGTACCACCCAAAAGGGGTTCGCGCTGCCCCCCCCCCCCCTCCACTGCCACATTTGGCAATTTTTTTGGGGGGAGGAGAAGCAGGTAGCTGGTTTTGACAGGTACCCAGTCCCACTTCCGGTAAGATGGCCAATCGGCATTCTACGCCATTTCCGGCCCCTCCTACTTCCCCCCGCTGCTTTCTGGGACACACACAGGTCCCAGAAGATAGGGGGACCATTCAGAAAGTGCAGTGCGACTCGTGCAAGCATAGTAGGAAACCAGCCTGAGGGCTTCACTGCCGGTTTCCTATACTTACAATGCCAGTGTCTACACCCGAAGCTGATTGACGATTCGGCTCGGGGTACTGACATTGCGGGATCCCTGGACAGGTGTCTTTATATTAAAATTCAGCAGCTACAGTAATTTTTTTTTACAGACGAGCTCCTTTTTTTAAGCTCTGTAAGAGTTTTTATATTAAGCTTTAAGCTTTGTGCTAAATATGTTTAGTGTCTTTTTACACAATGCTGATCTGAACATATTTATTGCCTCAGTAATTTAACAATGGTCTGCTGTCAGCACTGTTATGCCTTCAGGTCCTGTGACAGTATGATATGATTAGCTGTGCTAATTGGCTACATACATTCACGTAATTTTATCCATATATATAAAATTGAAGCATGCTTTTTATGTTTTCCATGTTTAATGTGCTTGAAAATTCACTTAAATTAAAGGAGCTTTACTGTTACAGTAAATCAACTCCAATGTTTTGAGATGTACCTGCCTGCTCCTAAATTGCAACAGAGGGTGCAATTTCAGGCCCCATCCAATCATAACTGTAGCTATGTGTTGTCTTACTGGATGTCATCATGTAGGGGAGTAATTGCACCTTAGTATGACGTATGCAACTGGTACTTCAAATAAGTTCATCAACTGGGTCACCTCACTCTTTCCTCTCCTCCTGTACAATAAAGCTTGTCTTGTGTTGGCTACCCTCTGGAAACTAACCTTCTATATTAAAAAAACCTCCACAGCCTGAGTGACCACAAATTCTATCTACAACCCCCCCCCCCCGTGTCTGAAAGGCTTTTTGCCAAATCCATTAATAAAATGTGGGATGAAAAACCCACAGGGATATGTGTTATAAATTCTCAACAGTAAGGACCGTGAAGGTAACAATACACAGCACACTGTAATGCGCACTGCAGCAGAGTTTTCTTATTTTGCATAAAGAGTTTGATGCAAACTATTTATTTCAGATTTACATATTCAGTTCAGTCGATTTCTATAGACCTTTGCCAAACTATTATTATTTAGAGTTTTCCCTAGCTAAATATGTGCCAAAAATGCATGCCTCCTGAGAACAGCACAGCTTCAGAGCCCATACCTGATCTAGCTATGTGTTATGCCTGCACTTGGCTCAGACATCTGCTTGGAGGTAATTTTCATCACTCTGGTGGTTTTCCAAGTGTGGCAATTGAAAGATAACACATTTAATAGAGGCATTTATTAAATATTCAGCTTTCCCGTGAGATGTCTTGCCAATGGGCTAAATTAGCAAAATATCTAGTACTTTTAATAAACCCTCCAAGGTAGATTGAGAACAAAGCTTCATTTCCTGCTTCTCATTATCATTTAGTTACATGTTCACGAAGTACTGAATTAAGGGAGTTTTTAATGATTACGCAGGTTTTGTTTTGTATTATATTGCATTGTTTGGAAGCAGATGGACGAATTTGAACAGTGTTCAATCAGTTTGATTTATATTAAAAATGCTCTCTTGTAACTTGTAAATCAATCAAAAATGTTTACTGACAGGCAAATCTAGCAAATAGAATAATACACATAATTTAAAAAAAAAAATCTGTATATGACTATAGAGGATGAAGCTAAAATATACTTATAGTCATCTAAACATAGGGCTTGTACTTCTGCAAATGTCTATATAGTCACTGAGCTGATATAGAGAGAGATTGCAAGGAGCATTTGTTTTGCATCCAACCCCAGATGTGTGTTGGCAGCTTTTGGTAATGGATGCAGGTTCAACGGCTTCATGGACACAGACACATGTCAAAATTTGACAGCCATGTACGGGTGCACAGCCCTGAGCTCACACTATCTGCATTCAGGGCCATGCCCATGCTCCCGCAGGGCTGTCAAATTTTGAAATGTGGCTTTGTTTGTGCAGTCGCTGCACATGCATCCACCTCTATTGGCTGCCTAAACACAACTGGGAGCAGATGCAGATGCCAAAACTACTTCCTCCTGCATGCAGTATGGGTGCCAGCACCTGTTTGAAAGAGGCCTTACAAATATAATAGACCTAAGGTGTTGCAGCACAAGAAATGTGGTCACATTGTAAATTTGCAAGAAATGACACTTTGGGAATTTTCACTGTCCTCAAAGAGTCTCTATAAACATATCATTTAATCTTCTTTTGAAAAAAAATCAACTAAAATGAACAATCCCTTAAAGTGTTAATGTTTTAAAACACATTTTTATGTATTTTGTATTTTTTCTTTTATATGTACAAAAACCCGTACATAATATGTATGGGCAGACATTTTTGCCAACTTTTGCCTCTGTGTCCTGCTGATCTTCTCATATCACTGTTTGATTGAAAACAATAGATAGTCTGCAGTTTATATGGATGAAGTAAAATGATACAATTAATATTATTGTACCTATGTATTAATTTGTCTAATCCCTACAGTTAATTAGTCTATTAAAACTCTGAGCACTTTATTGTTGATATAATAATACAAGGTTAGCTATGAAATCAAACACACAGTTTATAAGTAATAAAGTCTTATTTATGTACCAAGGAAAAAGGAAACGCTAACATGAAAAATATTACAATATTACAAACATATACCAACAATACACATCATATCAAAATATCAAAGATACTTATCACAAGGCTCTCTGGGAGGCTTTATATCGTCAAGCTCAAGATGGTTGAGTGCCATGTGGCCTAGATGACCAAGAGAGAGAGCCACCAGGCCTACCAAGCTTGTACCAAGAACAAGAAGGGACGAATTTCCTGTGTGTGCCCTTTTTACTCACATTCATACCCACTCGTAGCCACCCCCACTTGCCTCCTTGTCCAATGAGGTATTGCCAAGCGGTAGCTCTTCTAATATCTGCCCATTCTGCAGGAAGCCTGCTGTATTGTCCACTAGGGGGCAGCGTTTGTCCATGAATCGCCACTGTCCGACCTGGGTCAAATCTTCATAGACATCTTGGCCTTTGATCTTCTGTAACTTAAACCATCAGTCATCTTGGCAGCAGTGGCTCTCTTTGAAGCTTTGTTTGCAGACATGCTAATCAAGCACTTCAATCTTTATCACACCAGGTGCCCTGGAGCCAGGCTCTACTCCCCTGCCAGGGGGCATGAATCAACACTCTGCTGGGTCAACTTGCAACTTCCAACTTAGGCCTCCTGGCTGTATCAGCAATGATGTACCTCCAGAAATATGACATTAGATCATGTTGCTATCCAACAATGGATATGACCCCACATAATACTTGTGACAGCTACAGGTTAAAAAAGGCAGATTCAGAAGGAAAATAACAAACATGCCGTATTTACCTGGTTAATGGTTTTGCACAGAGCACCCTTGATCCTCCTCTTCTCGGGTCCCGCTAGCAGTCCTGGCCTCACACTTCTGCCAAGTGCCCCCACAGCAAGCAGCTTGTTATGGAGGTACTCGAGCAGGCCCACTCCCGAGCTGCTACCCCAACATTTTAGATTTCTGGTATGTGTCAGTTGTACCATATACTTTTGTTAAAAAGTATCCAATTCTCTTTGTATTGCTTCCTTTGTGTGAATTACCTGGCGATCTCCCTGCTCAAATCTCCCTGCTCTTCTATTTCAAAATGACCAAACTTGGCATGAGAGCACATCCTTCCCATGGTGGTCAGTTTTCTGGCTGTGCTGGGAGAAAAGCTTGCCTGTCCTCCAATGATCAGACCTCTGCTGACAGCATTTCCCTGCACTGCACAGCCATTCACTGGCAAAATCAGTGTACTACTGTTTGTCCTCCCCCAGTTTTACAAGCCCCTTATGCAACCGAGAACAGAAATGATGTGATCATTTATTTTAAAAAAAGTATTTTTAAATGTTTTACATGTATACATTATACACAATTTTTTTTTACTTTTTTTATTTCTGTTTTAAACTGAATGGGTTCATGCATACTTTAAACCACCCTCAACATTCAACATATTTTAATCATATTATATCAAGCTCGCTTTTTTCAACAGTGCGATGCATGTGCCTCAAGTCTCGCCTGCCCATAAAGTGTCCTCATTCTCAAGTTTAAGAATAGGGAGACATGCTTATGTAATAAAAACAAAAGGCAAACAAAAATGTAGCAGGAAAAGGCATGGCATAATTTCTTCTGGTGATCTCTTTGTATATTTTATTTTGTTTAGAATGATTATCGATTGGTCATATTGTATCATTGCAAACATTTGTTTAACTTTTCTTCTAGTGAGCTGCATTGATCTATCTCCCCAATAGTAAATGTTCTTGACCTTTTCTTTTATCAGCAGAAATGTCTCTTTCAACTTGATTGAAAACAAAACTGATACAGTGGAAACCTATTGTCTGCAGAGAGGAAGAAATTCTGCTGGACAAATGCTACACAAATAAAAACTGGTATACATGTCATTGTAATGTAAAACTTGATTGTATTCAGTGGCATCACTAGGGTCGGTCTCACCTGGTGTTGTAAAACATGGTGTCTCCCTTCAATAATTTTTTTCCCATATAACACGGCATGCTAGCAGGCTAGCACATCTGCGCAGTTCTTCCCCCAGTCACTCTGCCATAGTGATCTGTCCTGCCACTATGGAGTGACAGCAGGAGCAGGACAGAGCAGTAGACATTGGGCAGGCCAGCACATTGGGCTCGTTCCTATATAGCCTGCCACAGTGCCTTGCTGGGCATTGGGCAGGCTAGTTTCGGGCTGGCAGTGCAAGATCATGGTGTGCACCCCAAACTGGCCCCTGTAAATGATGTGGTTGGTGCGAGCGCGCCGCTCCATGCGCTGTAACGGATAGGGGTGACCCCATTGCGGTCGGATATCACTACCTACTTGTGGGTGTTACCCCTTGAGTGAGTGCACCCCCTCACACCCCCATAGCTGGGTATAACTGATCGTATTCAGTTTTCATTCTTTATTATTTATACCTAAAGACCCCTGCTCTAATGTGTAAAAAAAAAACAGTTGAAGAGGAACTAAATTACATAAACTGTGCCAATATTGGCAGGCAGAGGGCAAAGGACTAGTCACCATTATTGCCTTTGGTTTTTCTGCGGCTGATTTTTTTCTGACTGACCTACCTATCATGCCTTGCCCTTGTTCTGTACTGTGTCTCTGTGTGGGGGTGTTCATCTTGGTATAGGAACAGTAACAGCAAAGTATATGGCGCAATCCTTGGTATATTGGTGTGTGATATTCCCATAATCTCATATAAAACCAAATGTGATATATACCATAATATAGTTTATAAAAGTTCATAAAATCTCATAAAGTCCATAAAATCCACAGTAAGGCCCCTTTCACACGAGGCGGACTCCATTTCTACGGAGCCTGCCTCAGTCCGCCGACTCAGCAGGAGATCTGTCCGTTGATCTCCGCTGAGCCGGCGGATGACAGGTCCCTCTCTGCTCACTGAGCGGGGAGGGGCTTGTCAGGCGCCGCTGCCGCTTATGGAGGGATCGGATGAAAACGACAGCGTGTCCGTTTTCATCAGATCTCACCCGATCCGCCAGCGACGGACCTGGACGTAGAGCCATCCGTCTGCTTTTAGCGGATCGGACGGGGTCGGATGTCAGCGGACATGTCTCCGCTGACACCTGTTGCTCCATAGGCTAACATGGAGCACCCGTTCAGGTCCACCGTCAAAACTGACAGGCGGACCTGAACGGTCCGATCGTGTGAAAGGGGCCTAAGATTTTTTTTTCAACAAAGCACTTGGTGGGCAGCTCCACCCAGAGATTAGATCTCTGTAAGACAACAAACACACACAGGGGGGTGCCTCTAAGTGCAATATTATATAAATACTTTAATGGAGCAGCCAAATAAACACTCATATGTGTTCCATAAAAGTATGCATGTCTAACATCAACAGAAGAATCGCCAGGGTTCCAGGTCGGTAGCCAGCCGCCGCTGGTAGTGTGGGAAGGTGCAAGCTGGGTCACCTCTCATCAGCTGGACAGAACTCCCGTAACCACCGTGGAACGCGGAAGTTATGTAACGCCCAGGGGACTGTCCTGTTGCTCTGGTGACCAGGCCATTTTTGCGATATGGCACTGCGTTACTTTAACTGACAATTGCACCATCATGCGACACTGTACCCAAATAACATTTATGTCCTTTTTTTTCCCACAAATAGAGCTTTCTTTTGGTGGTATTTGATCATCTCTGCAGTTTTTATTTTTTGTGCTATAAACAAAAAAAACAAACAAACAATATTTTCTACTTTCTGCTACAAAACAAATCCAATAAAAAATAGAAAAAAAAATCAACATTTTTCATAAATTTAAGTCAATATGTATTCTGCTACATATTTTTGGTAAAAAAATCCCAATAATTATATATTGATTGGTTTGCGCAAAAGTTATTGCGTCTACAAACTATGGGATATTTTTATTTATTTATCCATATTCATTTTTTTAAATAGTAATGGTGGCGGTCAGCGACTTATAGCAGGACTGTGATATTGCGATGGACATTTTGACACTAACTGACACTTTTGACACTTTTTTGGGGACCAGTGACACACATACAGTGATTAGTGCTAAAAAATATGCACTGTCACTGTACTAATGACACTGGCTGGGAACATGTTAACATCAGGGGCGATCAAAGGGTAAACTATGTGCCTAGCCAGTGTTTTACTCTACTGTGTGAGGTGTTTTTACTAGGGGAAGAGATGGAATTTATTCCCTGCTTTGCAGGGACACAAACTCTATCCATTCCCTCCTGTCAGAATAGCAATCTGCCTTGTTTATATAGGCAGTTCGCTGTTCTGCTTCTCTGTCTAACGATGCTGATGGACACCGGGTAGCGTACACCTACCGATCGGCTTCTGCTGTGTGTGACCACAGCAGAAGCAAGCTGCCGACAGTGCGCATGGCGGCCCCCTACGTGGAAGGGTCGGATCACATATACTGTATATATGTGATCCAACGCACAGGTGCCACCCTGTAAAATTGCTAGAGGGCAGACCTTAAGTGGTTAATGGAATGTCTGCACCTGTGGAGCTGTGCGAAAAACTGCAGCCGTTTTGGAATTTTCCTCACTGCTCTACCCCCCAGCTGACAGCTGAGAGGAAGTGTGAATGCGGCAAACAGAAAAACATTGGGGGGGGGGGGAATTTAATAAATCTGCTAAGACACTTTTCTGGCGTTAACCCCTCTTGTTAATGTATTGCACCAAATTCATGAAGCATTTGCAACCATCCAGAGGAGCGCCAAACAGGTACCAGGATTTTGGAGGCTTTCGCCCATCCAAGGACTCCAGAAGGGGTTGGAGGGGTACACAGTCAACCTTCATAAGATCGCAGAGAGCTAAGGCCCCTGCAGCTCCCTCAGATACCCAGAAGCCCTTTTAAAGCCAGGTCCGCCCATGAGGCAGTTGGAGCCAGGTGGCTCAAAGTGACACAGTACTGGCAAGACCACTGCCAAAAATGGTGGATTCAGTCCACAGTGGCGCAAAACCATTATTGGCTGTTCAAATGGCAGCGTCCAGAACGACCTCAAGAGGCTGAATCAATTTTTTCAGATAGAAAGACTCAAGATGGAGTCTCTCCATACCATAATCCAGGGGACTGGAGAATTTCAGTGGACTTGCAGGATGTCTACCAGCATGTTCCGATCCTTCAGACATACCAGATTTGCCTTGGGGGACAGGCATTACCAGAGCCAGCTGCAGCCTGCACAGAATACAGTCAACCTAGGGTCCCAATTCAATACTAAGGCGGCCACAGTTTCTTTGCCACTTCAGAAACTCCCCAAAATCAAAAAGAAGTTCCAACAGCTATTTTCTGCACCAGTGATGTCAGCATCCCAGTGCATGAGTCTTCTTGGGATGATGGCTTCATGTATCCTGATGATCCCCTGGGCTCACTGGAAACTCAGGTTTCCAGCAAGGCTTCCTGATGCAATAGAAGAGAGTTTGTCTAGTCCAGCCAATCAGGATCACCAGCCAGAGGCGCCAGAGTTTCTGGTGGTAGACGAAACTAGAAATACTAAACAGCATCGTCCATTAGGGCCGCAGCCATGGATCATTGTTAACACAGATGCCAGCGCAGCAGGGTGGGGCGCCACCTGCGAACAACTCAAGATCCAGGACAGGGTAAATTCCCACTCAGGGCCTAGTTTCCCAAATTCTGGAAATTCGAGCAGCATTCATGGCATTGGCCACCTTGCTACCTCACATACAGGGTAGCCCAGTCCTACTCTCTCTCTCTATATATATATGTATATATCAGATTTTTTTCTGGTGGGCATAGGGGATTCAGATGCCCTAAATTTTGTACAAAGGGTTCAGCTTGACTGCAAGTGACATGGCAATAATGACTACAAAATGCATTTGGGTATTTAAATTCATAAATTTGGTACTTATTTCTTCTCAATATGAAATGGTTTTCACAGCTCTTGATAAAGTGGGGCAACAGAATTGAGAAATACACCCAGGCAACATCACCGTAATCAGTATGGAATATAAAAGTGACATTTGTCTGATATATGGAAAGTTTTGATGGGTGGATTAATCAGGGTAGTAAGTGAAAAGTTTTTGTGAAATATTAAAGTGATGGTAAAGGCTAATTTAAAAAAAAAAAAAAAAAAAAAAAGATGCTATATTTGCCTGCACTTTGCAATGGTATTGTACAGAGCGGTCCCTTACCTCCTTTTCTAGTCCCCCAACAATCCTCTCTTTATACCTGCAGGTGCCCTCTCTGCAAGCCATGTGTAGAGTTTTTTTACCTTAATGTAGGGAATGGATTAGAGTAAAAAACATTTTGTTTTTTTTAACCTTAATGCATTCTCTGCATTAATGTAAACATTTTCCCCCTACCTATCCTACCCACTCTAATCTATAAACACTTACTTGACTCCTTTCACTGCTGCAGCATTGTCCTGGCTGCAGCATCACCCCTCTCACTTGCTGGGAGCAGCAGAAGCCATCAGTCAAACTCCAGTGAGGAGGGAGCAGGGCGGGGCTTATTGTCACTGTGTTTGTCTATAGTTGCACACAGCCCTGCTCAGGAGTGCATGCATGGGTCCCCCTTAGTACCCGGCTTGCTAAGGGGGCACCTGGAGGAAGAAGGAGTGGACAGCGCAGGCGAGAGACATCCAAAGAAGAGGTAAGGGACCGATCTGTGCAATATTGTTGCACAGAGCAGGTAAACATAACATCTTTTTTTTTTAATAAAAAAAAAAAATTACTTTTAGTATAACTTTGGGGTTTATGGATGTATCAAGGGCCTAACAGCCCCCTAGGCGGATTTGTTTTTCTTGTTTTCTGTTAATGCAAGTGTTAATGCATTATTATGTTAATGAAATCAATGATGATAATGACATACACTGTCTACGTGTATAACATTTATGTAACACCTGAAAAGTGCCAGCATATGGGTATCCCACAATATTGAAAATGAGAGATGTGATGTAGTGATTTGACAGGCAAGCCAGAAAACACCTAATAAGCAATACCAGGATGGATGTGTGCCCCTGGACACAAACTGTGTGCATAGTGATCTGATGCAGAAATAGACTGATCTGGGCAGTGCATGGCTTTAATGGGACATGTTCACAAGTCTTTATAAACAAAAGGAAAAGGTTATCTGTAACATAAGACTGTAAATCTGGAAGTATGCTCTTCAAATCTTTGCAGAGATATATTTTATAAACCAATCTTGCACCACTGGACACACAATTTCAACAAAAATTTGCCCTCCATTATAAACAAAAACAATGAATGACCCACCTGTCCACGCTCATACACCCCTGTGGATAATCAGTGCTTGCCCAAATTACTTACTGAGCCTGTTTTTAGGCTGTGGGTAAACAAAGGGGTTATATACAGGGTATGTGTCCTATGTATTTTCTAGTAGTGGTATTATTTCAGGACTTTAAATCCCAATTTGAGCTTCCCAGTTCTATGTTTTTCCACTATCTCCAGCTCTGTCATGCAGTTTTTGTCTAATTTGGGGATTCTGTCCTGAGTTTATACACCCTTTATTTATGGGACATGCTTCTTGGTTCAGAGTCCAAAAAGCTGACCTCCACCTTTTATAATGGTCCCCTCTTATAAACTGAAAAACCATTGAGGGGGAGCTTAAGGGTGGAGTCTGGGATGATGTGTTAGAATCATGCAAGATGGTCTCTGCTAAATTGTCTGAGCGGCTTATCCAACTGTATATTTTGCATAGGGCGTACTTAACCCCTGTTCGCTTGTCTAGATACTGGGTGAACTACAGTCCTCTTTGTCCTAGATGTGGAGAGAACAGTGGCACCTTTTATCATTTGCTATGGTCATGCCCCACTATTCAAGGTTATTGGGCTCAAGTAGTCCTGCTCTTGCACGATCGAATGGACTCGCGGTTATCTCTCTGCCCCAAGCAATGCCTTCGGGGCTCTCTTCCCAATCCAGATACTGATAGAATCTTGCTTGCTCGTGTCTTCCACCAACATTCCAGGAATGGGTGGCTGCTATTAATATTACACTTCCATAAAAGAAATGAATATATGTCCATAGAGGTTGCCCAGCTAAATATCACAAAATTTGGGACAGATGGCTATGTCAACATGTTTTTTGTGCACACTATATAACCCACTGGTTTCATTTATTTGGGTTTTCATGCTGTTTGAACTCTAGATTACTTGGTTTTGCTTATGACCATCCGGTACACAGACACTGTAAGCTGTTGTACCTGGGATTTATACGATATGTTCTTTCATTGAATGTATTATCCTAGCAATATGTTTGTTGCTGTTTGTAATTGTTAATGTTCTTTTTTATGCTTTTTCAGGAGCATGCTTATACCCTATTAAGGGAGGCTAGAAACAGAGCACAACAGTTTATTGCCCATTCGTGTTGGCTCCCAATGACCAAGATATCTCATGATCAAGACCTTGTTGCCTTGAGACATTGGATACAGATGCAATTATCACACATTCTTTCTTCACTGCTTGTGGCCCAGGTGTAGACTGCCCCATGTCACT
Source organism: Aquarana catesbeiana (assembly GCF_042186555.1). Lineage (NCBI taxonomy): Eukaryota > Metazoa > Chordata > Amphibia > Anura > Ranidae > Aquarana > Aquarana catesbeiana. Next base: position 471,192,876 of record NC_133324.1, on the reverse strand, counting down.
GTTTGAACAAGTGTGCACTTACAGGAGGTATTCCACAACAGTTTTTTTGGTCAGATCCATTTTCCATCAATTTCACAGCACTATGTACCTGGGAGGCATCAACCATGTTAGGGGAATAGAATTTTGAATATGCCAAAAAAATTATTTATTTGAATGACAGTTATTAAAAATTGGGGCATGCAATTGCTCCCAAATAGAACATTTCTTCAAAAATGTTTTTCTACATATATAACACACATATACAGATATTATGTTAATCACAATGCTTGTGATTAACATAACATGCTCAACATGTTTTGCTTTTTTGCTTCTTCAGGGGCTGTAAAGCATGTGTAACTATGAAACAATAAATACAGTCAACAATAATATAAAGACAAACAATTCTGCATAAATATATTTGCATATGTAAATAGTGCCAAAATGACAACTACATAAAATTTATACAACAATTTTTGCATGAAAGACAATAACAAAAAAGTAATTGAATTAATCTCAATGAGGGACTGACCGCACTACAAAAAGATACAAAGCCCAGGAACACATACCATTAGGGATGAGCCGAACACCCCTCGGTTCGGGTCGCAGCAGAACATACAAACAGGCAAAAAAATTGTGCAAACACCGTTAAGGTCTATGGGACACGGATGTGAACAATCAAAAGTGCTCATTTTAAAGGCTTATTGTTGGGCGCAGCAACGGGCCCTGCTGTGAAATATTATTTTAAGAATTGCAATTACATGCCCCTGTTAAACAGGGGCAGAAAAATTGGGCCTTTGGTGGTGGTGCCACAACACTGTAACCCCTCACAGATACTCTTTTTGGGCACAGGAATGGGCCCTGCATTGAAATATTATATCAAAAATTATAATTACATGCCCCTGTTAAGCAGGGGCAGAAAAATTGGGCCTTTGGTGGTGCCACAACACTGTAAGCCCTCACATATACTCTTGTTGGGCAGAGGAACGGGCCCTGCTGTGAAATATTAGATCAAAAAATGTAATTACATGCCCTTGTTAAACAGGGGCAGAAAAATTAGTGGTGGTGCCCTAAAGCAAAAATATTGTTGGAATCTAGCATCATCGAGATTGAGGAGGAATAGGATAGTCAGCGTAGGCAGCCTTCAAGGGATCCCACATCCATAGCAAATTCAATCAGGTGCATCAGCATCAGGTGGTTGATAGCTGCTGATCCAAGACTGATTCATTTTTATGAATGTGAGCCTATCAACGGAGTCTGTGGACAGGTGCACTCTATGATCCGCTACAAACCCTCCAGCAGCACTGAATTGCATTCAGAAAGCACACTGGATGCAGGACAGGCCAATAGCTCAATTGCATATTGAGCAAGTTCTGGCCAGTGGTCCATCCTCAAGACCCAGTAACCCAGTGGATGCTCTGTTGGAAAGGTCTCCAGGTCTGCTCTTGCCCCTAGATATTCCTACACCATGTAATGCAGATGCTGACTATGGTTGCTTGAACCGATCAGACCTTGGTGCTGAGGACTATAAAATTGTTCAAAGACATCGGTCAGCCGGCCACCTTCTCCACCGCTCTTACTCTGACTGAACGAAACCTCAGCAACACGTTGTTCAGCACCAGGAAATTGTAACCACCCAGGGTCAGAAAATGCATTGCACAAACCTTTCTTCAAGGTCTCCTGAAGATGTTTCATCCTCTGCTCCCTCTGCGAAGGCAGGATGAGTTCTGCAACCTTACCTTGTAATGTAGATCAAGAAGGGTTGCCAGCCAGTAATGATCCCTCTCCTTGATACCACAAATCTTAGGGTCCTTTCACAGGCTTTTGCAGAATCAGGGAGGCCATGCAGTGTAAGTTTGCAGAGGCATTAGATTCTGAGTCCTCTGGGTCACTAAGGATCACATGATCACATGAGGGGACTGAAAACCATCCCTTGAAGACTGCTTCTGAGTGTTATCGTCTACATACATGCTGACACAATCCTCCTCTTCTTCCTGTGTGTTTGGGGGGCCCACAGGAATGCTATCCTGATAAAGAGGACCTTGACAGGTAAGGAAGTCCTTCTCTTCCTCCCGCTGTTCTGCCTCAAGTGCCCTGTCCATGATTCCACTAAGCGTGTGCTCCAACAGGGAGACTAGAGGGACAGTGTCACTGACGCATGCATTGTCGCTGCTCACCATCCTTGTGGCCGCCTCAAATGGTGACAGGACAGTGCATGCATCCTTGATCAGTAGCCACTGGCGTGGCAAAAAGAAGCCAAGCTCCCCTGACCCTGTCCTGGGGCCATACTCACACAGGTACACATTGATGGCCCTCTGCTGTGTGTGCAGCTGCTGCAGCATTGCCAACGTTGAGTTCCACCTGGTGGGCTTGTCACAAATGAGGCAGTTGGTGGGCAGGTTGCATTCCCTTTGAATGTCAGCAAGCCGAGCACTGGCATTGTATGACCGGCGGAAATGACCACAGACTTTTCTGGCCTGCCTCAGGAGATCCTGTAAGCCTGGGTACCTGCTCAAGAAACACTGCACCACCAAATTCAGGACGTGTACCAAATATGGAACATGGGTTAAGTGTCGCTGTCGGAAGGTGGAGAGAAGGTTGGTGCCATTGTCGCATACATTCATTCCTGGCTGAAGCTGGAGTGGCGTCATCTACCTCTGAGCCTGCCCCTGCAGAGCTGACATAATCTCTGCCCCAGTGTGGCTCTTGTCCCCTAGGCAGACCAACTCAAGCACCGCATAGCATCTTTTAGCCTGACTGATTGCATAGACCCTTGAACGCTTACAGAGCACCGCTGGTTCAAAGGACAAATCTGCAGAAGAGGCCAAAGAGGAAGAAGAGGAGAAGGGGTGGAGGAGAGAGCTGTGGCAAAATTACCACTAGCATTTTGGAGGCGTGGTGGTGGAACAAGCTCCAACACTGAATCCTGTCCTGCATCCTTCCCAGCTGCCAGCAGAGTTACCCAGTGCGCCGTGAAGGAAAGGTAATGTCCCCGCTCATGCCTGCTGGCCAATGAGTCTGCGGTAATATGAACCTTACTGCTGACCGCCCTGTCCAACAAGGCCAAAACATTGCCTTCCACATGCCGATAGAGAGAAATTGCATTTTGAAACCTGCCACTGAGGTACAACACATTACACAAGTTCACGAAAGGGGGCAGAGTCTACCAGCTAAAATGGCAGCAGTTGCAGTGCTAGCAAATTGGCCAAGCTAGCATTTAGGCTCTGAGCATGTGGATGGCTGGGACCAAATTTATTATTACGGTTCAGCAACTGGGATAGGGAAATTTGCCTGATAAAATCAGATGGTGGTGTACTGCTAGCAGATTGGATGCAAGTACTTGGGACACCTATTGCTATACCTTCATTCCTCTCAGGTCTGTGCAGGTCTTTGAGAGGACTGGAGGTCTAGTAGGGTTGGAGATCCCAGATGAGGAGCATGGAGAAGTCCGCCTTTTTCTTTGATGTGGGTCTTTCAAGTGCTGTTACCAACGGACTGCATGGCAGGTCATCATATGTCTGGTCAAGCATGTGGTGCCCAAGCGGCTGCTGTTCTGGCCATGCTTGATCCACTTCAGACATAGGTTGCAAGCAGCAATGGTGTGATCTGCTGCACACGTGTCGAAAAAGGCCCACACGAAGGAACTTTTTAAAGTCAGCTGGGAGTCAGTATCGTCCTGCACCTGCGGAGCTCTGCGGTGTGATGCAATAGGGTGGCTGCCTTTAGGCTGCCCCCTAGAGGACATCCTGCCTCGTTGGAGTTGTGCATCCTCCTCCTCCTCCTCTCTTCTCTCAGGCACCCAAGTATAGTTAGTGACCTCATCATCCCTTCACTCCTCATCACTGGAGCAAACTTGGCATTATGCTTCAGCTGGGGGAACATGACTGCCAGTTTCTTGTCCTTCTTGGGTGCCCCCTCTCTAGGCTCACGTTACTTCCTTCCTCAACCTGGTAACCAACATCGGAGGCTACAAATCGCTGCGCATCCTCCACCTGCATGTACCCCACACTGTGGTCAAATAATTCTTGGGACTCCTCCTTATATGATGGTGGGGCTACGGAAGGAGTGGCGTTGGAAGGCAAACTACTCTGAGCCTGGGTGACATAGGGTGACATAGGATGAGGAGGATGAGGATGGCTTTGTTATCCACTCCACCAACTCTTCTGCATGTTCTGGTTTAAGAACACGTCCAGCAGCATAAAAAAAGGACAAGCGTGCCCCACGGCCACCTGCAGAGGATGCACCATGTCCACAACCACCACTGTTGACTGTAGACACAGAGGCTGCTTGCCCTTATTTAGTGGCCTGTGAGGGTCTGCCTCTCCTTGCTGGCCTTCCGAACATGATGTATTTTTTGTTTTACAACACCACACTACACTGTATTAGATACTGTGTACACCGCCTGAAATGTATTAGAAACTGTACACCACAGAATGCACTGTAGATATGCGCTACACTGGATGCAGAGTATATACATATGCGAGACTGAGTGTGTGTGTGTGTGTGTGTATGTATATGTATATAGTCAGTCTAGTATATATCAAATACACTGCCACTGAATAACCTACCTGCTGATCTAAATCAAGCTATCTCTCGGTCCACCCCAACAACACTACACACGGCCGCCGTGTAGTGTACTCAAGGTTTTATGGGGGTATCTTATATTTTATTGGTAGTATCCATCTTTTTGCGGTCTGTGGCCCCATCTATTGACCTTAGCTTAGCTATACCTAGGTCTAGTCTTCATTATTTCACCGACCCACTGGTTCCAATGTGCTTTCCCTACGGTCCTTTACAGCCCTTGGAGGTGGCTCCCCTCTATACCAACTATTGTGATCTTTAGCAGTGCCTATTCGAGTGATTTGGGTCAATACAGATGGTGAGTGTTCCTGGGCTTTGTATTTTTTTTTTTTAGTGCGGTCAGATCCTCATTGAGATTAATTCAATTCATTTTTTGTTATTGTCTTTAATGCACAAAATGATTGTATATATTTTACGTGGTTGTCATTTTGGCAATATTTATATATGCAAATATATTTACACAGAATTGTTTGTCTTGGTAGTATTGTTTACACATGCTTTACAGCCCCTGAAGAAGCAGAAAAGCGAAACATGTCGAGCAACAAGCATTGTGATTACATCAATATCTGTATATGTGTGTTATATATGTAAAAACTTTTTTTTTTTTTTAAGAAATGTTTTATTTGGGAGCAATTGCATGCCCCAATTTTTAATAACTGAAATTCAAATAAAGAATATTTTTTATAAAATGTATGTGTTTTGGCACCATAAAAATCCCTTCTTCTTGTTACCTCCAAAATAACATGTTTGGGGAATGCTGGCTTTAAAGGCTAAATTTACCTTTTCCAGAAAATAGCCTATGCAGTTAAGGGGCCCCAGGAGATATAAAAAAAATCAGTGCAACGTTGCAAAATAATCATTAATGTTATTGTTTTACCTGGGCACAAGTGGCTGCATATGATGGCAACAAGTGGCTGCATATGATGGGCACAAGTGGCTGCATTTGACAGGCACAAGTGGCTGCATTTGATGGGCACAAGTGACTGCATTTGACAGGCACAAGTGGCTGCATTTGACAGGCAAAAGTGGCTGCATTTAACAGGCACAAGTGGCTGCATTTAACAGGCACAAGTGGCTGCATGTGATGGGCACAGTGGCTGAAAGGAATTCTGGTTCTGGAAGGCCATCCTTGGTTAATTCAGCAAGCCACTTTGGACCTTCGGTACAGGAGACACCCCAAAAATACAGGAGGCAAACAAGATGTGTATTCATAGGGTCTTTGTCTTTTAATGGGAGATCATCCAGCTTATATGGGATACAGATCAAAGGAAAAAGGCAGGGGGTGTGGTCTTAGTGACAGGAAGAGAGAGACTTTTACAGATACCAAAAAACAGTAAACTGGACACCTGGTCATTTAGTCATAAAATGAAGCCGATTTCCTAAGGATAAACAGGATATACAAACTTGAAAGGGCTTGACCATAAATACACACTATAGGGTGTATGCTATTTATACAAACATTCCTACATAATCATATACAACCTGAAACCAGAAGCAATGAGAGACTATACTGAATATAGCAGGAACAATTCAAATGATGGGAATTATTAAATTGGAGTCCTTATGATTCATTCATATTATTACAATCCCCTCTTAAGCCATAAATATGACTTATCCTGCAACACACTCATCTTGGTGTTTGTAATATAAGCTGAGGTAAGCTCTGTTAGCAGCATCTGGGTCAGAGATTTGAGTAGCCCGGGAAAATAGGCACATGACAAGTTTGAAACAAGCATACACAAATAAGACAAAAATCAAGATCGTTATATTACCCATAGCAATGTCTTTCATCCATGAGAATATCTCACTAAGGCCAAACCCTCCTATGTTGTTAACAGGGTCCCATGTCTTTCTATAAGAATAACTCTCTCTTGTGGCAGTGCTTGAGGGGTTAACTGGGGTGTATGCTAGCCTTCAGCAGGTGTCCTCCCTTTTTGTCCCCCAATATACCCATTATAGGGATCAGTGATGCCAGGTAACATCATCAAAGTCATCAAGAACAAGAGGCCCAAGGCCTTCCCAAAAGTCTGTAGTAGTCATCTTTTTCAGTCGACACCCTTCGCTCACTGTTCAAGGATTTGTATCACCTGCTTACCTCTCTGTGCTTTATCTTGCTTCTTAGGTGTTTGGTTCATCTTCTTCACACGACTGGCATGGATCCAAGCCTGTTGTCCCTCTACCAGAATGGCTGTTTGGGTAACCTCGATCACTGTAGTCGGGGGTCCAAATGGGTACTCTAGCTTCTTGGTACGATTCAGTTGCTGGACCACTATGACGTCTCCCACCCGGAGAGGATGAGTAGGTTCCTGCAAAGAAAAAGAAAAGGTGCGAGCGACACGTTTTTCAACTCTATCCAAAGTTTCAATCACTTTCTTAACATACTCCTCCTGTATGAGATCAAGATCCCCTCTTTCTAACATTAATGGCTGTCTAGCCCATGGGGTGGGGAAAGGTCTGCCCATCAGGAACTCGAAAGGGGAATAACTCCTGGTTTTAGACGGAGTCATTCTTACCTCTGCAAGGACTGCAGGAAGTACCTTTTTCCATCCGTTGAAAGTTCCCCCTGTGATTTTCCTGATTTTATCTTTAAGTGTCCTATTCATTATTTTTACTATCCCTGAACTCTGGGGGTGGTATGGGATGTGAAACTTCCAGACAATCTTCAATGTTTTCACTAAATCAGGATAAAATTTGTCTATGAAGGCAGGACTATTGTCTGACTTCATTTGAAGTTGGCAGCCCCACCTTGGGATTATTTCCTGTGTAAGGATTCTGACTACTGTTTGTGCATCTTGCAACATATGATTTTACTAATGAGGGAAGACCGGGGATGAAAAAAAATCTTTATCCAATAACCCACATGTAACCTGCCAGCCTCTGTGTCCTACCCCATGATATTGTAATATAAATAGGGGTGTAGTAGCTACGGGTATGCATGGTCTCCCCTCTTGGCAGATGAGTCCTAATTCAAGGCTTTTCTGCACTTCTTCAGTGTTCCATTTCCTAACAGGATGGACACATTGTGAGTAGTGTGTAGTGCGGTTGCATGACCCAGAGTGAATGAAGTAGCCATCTCCACAACCATTGCACAGGGTGCTAAAGCTTGGAGGCACGCCGGCATGCCCAGTACCGGCATAAGCACAACCCTTGAAAAAGATTTAATAGGGTGGAGTTTGCCCCCATGCTTCTGCGCTAGGACTCCTGTCATGGTTTTACAGTTGTCCCTGGCAAATAAGTGATACATCTTGCATATTCAGGTAATCCAAGACCAGGAGGTGTGACCATTGCAGTTTTAGGACATACAAAAGCATTACACATTTCATCATTCCATTTTACACAATCCGGCATATCGATATTTGTGGCTTGTCTCAGGAGTTTATCATAGTAGGAACAATAAGGTATCCATTGGCATCAGTAACTAATTATACCAAGAAAAGACAGCATATCTTTTTTAGTAAGTGGGTGGGGCAGACCCAGTAGAGCCGTAGCTCTCTTGTGACCGATTTTCCTCTCTCCTTTAGTGAGCACAAAACACCATTGTAGCTTTTTCCTAGACACCTTGTGACCATTATCTGCTAACCAATGTAACAGATCTATATGCAACCTGGATTGGACTCCACAACAATAAATTATTAACATATTGGAGTAGGACGGAACCAAGGCGGGGAGTCCAGGGCCTGGAGGGCCACTGAGTAGACTACTGGGGAGTCCACATAACCCTGGGGGATTCTACACCATGTCATCTGGCATTTCTAAAACAATGCAAGTATTGGCTGTGTCTCCTCATCCATAGGGACATAAAAAAAATGTGTTCGTTAAATCAATCACAGAGAAATATTCAGCATTGGATGGAATGGAGGTGACGAGTGATAGCACATCAGGCACTATGGGAGAAATGGGTATAACTAAGTAGTTTATGGCCCTTAAGTCCTGTCTCTTTTTTTTTGTTGAATTCCCTGTTTAGGAAAGTGCGTCACCATCGGAGCAATTTCCTCATTTATCAATTCGGTAATCAGACAATGTTATCTTTTACCCATACAAATAAACTGCCTACACTCTTCAGACAGGACTCACGTGAATGACAGGGGCAAAGTGTAGCACTGGGGTGCTGGTCTTCCTGGCATGCAGGACACAGACAATTAGTTAAGGTACACAAGGAGTCTAACACAGGAAGGTCCCCTATGGGTATTAACTGAGGAGATTACAGTATGCCCACACATATAACTGAAAGTGAGGGTCCTTGGATCAGCAAAGAGCTGGTGATATCCGACACAATCTTCCTGCACAACTCTTCTCCAGACTCACCCAAAACCATACAATACGAGGCCAGACCTATATTAACAAAATTAACAAACGGGAAACTCTAGGAGCAAATGGAGCTGCATGGTGACACTGGGCAGGAAGCAGTGCTTGAAATACATTTGGGGACACACAGACATATTGCTAGGGACATTAACATACATTAGCCTGAGGCAATGAGCCAAACTTAAAAAGTAAGCACTGGCTGGGTGTGTAACTAATTACAATAACAGCAGGGGGGGGGGGGGGGTGAAGCAGTCTTAAATACAAGTCTTGTGAGATAACATGCAACTGAAACATTCACCTGTGAAACCCAACAAACCAGGAAAAAAGAAACAATCTTGTATAAAGCTGTCTATGCAGCTGTGATTTCCTTTTGTTCTGAAAGCCATGAAACCCAATGATCAAATCTGAGGGATAAAACACCGATAAAATTTAGTGATAAACATTCCATTTTTCGCCTAGAAACAAAATAAACCACTGGTTATGTACCTGTAGCAAGTACATTTGCATATGAAAACACAAACATACATTCCATTACATTCCATAAAGAAAGTCTTTCTTATTTGCTTTACCAGTGCACTTTTTCTAACTTAAAAAAAAAAATTGACGTCAAACTAATTTTTACACGTGGATTTTATGTATGGTATACCTTTACTATATAAAAAAACTATTGTTCACCATGGTTAAAAAAAATATTGAGCAGCTCAAAAAACAAACATTTTTATAAGTTTCCATCTCTATAAGAATGTTATACTGCACTATAACCCATTGGAAAACTGTTCAAACCTGTTTAATACACATATTTGTACATTGCTAAGGGGTAATTTTACTTTTTACAGTTCACTCAGCTCACTCAATTTGCATGACACTACAGCTGTTTACACACACACACAAGCAATGCAATTTAACCTGTGTAAAAGAAAGGGAGGGGGTCATTGCTCCTTAATCCATAAGACAGCTTTCCTTATTTTTTAAACTTTAATCGTTGGGGAAAAAGGCTTTTTTTTTTTTTTTTTTAGTCACTAATCTTTTAACATTTCACTTTACTTATTTTTATCAATTTTATTAACTGCATTAGGTGTGGCTCCAATGACCACATGCTTAGCCACCCCAGCAAGTGTTTAAATTAACGATCTTTAGCTCACAGTATTTAGATTAACTTTTCTTTTAGAATAAGCAAATATAATATTTTACGTTTTCTTTTCCATATTAACTTTACCACAGTGCAAAATGACTACACATTGCACACGATTTTTACAATTTGAAGTCAATTTTTTTTTTTTTTTTATACCTGAATTATATAGATCAAATTGTTCACGATTTTAAATCAAACATAAAATTTTTAGTCTTGTAATTGTACTTGTAGCAAAGTTACATCACTTTAAAACATACATAACAAGCACAAAACAAATTATCATGCAACCAATATTCAATCTGTGTTATCAACTGTTTTTTTTATAATAAGCACTTTAGGCATATTAATACAACTAACACGACATGACATAATCCATGGATCTCACACACCTCTACACAACAAACATAACTCTGACATTTAGCCAACTACAACCTGTAGACAAAAATCTTAGCATATTTCTCTTAATAAAACTGCACTTTTCATGCCTACCTATACATTGTTTTATGTATGGTGAAGGGTTGACTGGGAGGGGAGGGGCAGTTGGGTCTGATCTCTTATGTGCCTCATTCTTTTGTTTCCTACTATTTCTCTGAAACCAATAAGGGGCATATTTGAACTAGTTCTCCCCCTCCTTACTCATGTATTCTGTGTCCCACTGAGTGGGACACTGAATATCATGGGAAGGCTTTCTTGTCTCCCAGACATAAACCTTTCACCATATCTATGTGAAATTCATCATTATCTCCTTCTCGAGGGAATGGGTCACTACCGTGCATACTTTCTGTCCACCCAGCTAAGTTAGATACCCAGAGGTTAATGAACTCATACTTAGTTTCACATACTCTAGCTACATAATCTTTGCAATTCTCCCCGGGATTCGGAGGAGGTGGAAGATCCTTTCCCTGCAACTGATCCATTATCACAATTACAGTGAAAGAAACACTGCCTTACCTTGCAGTTTCAATTCAAACGACAAATTATCTTATATACTCTTATGCGATAGAGAAGAAAAGCAAATACAGAGATGTGGATCCAGGTGGTCGTTGCCTTATTAACACTTTTCTCCTTCCTACATTGGAGTCCTTATGATTCATTCATATTATTACAGTGGCTACATATGATGGGGCAGAGTGACTGCATATGATGGGCACAGTGGCTGCATTTTATGGACACAGTGGCTGCATATGATGGGCGCAAGTGGCTGAATATGATGGGCACACATGGCTGCATATGATGGGCACACATAGCTGCATATGATGGGCACAGTGGCTGCATATGATAGGCACAGTGGCTGCATATGATGGGCACAGTGGCTGCATTTTATGGGGCACAAGTGGCTGCATATGATGGGCATAATGGCTGCATATGATGGGCACAGTGGCTGCATTTGATGGCTGCAATTGATGGTACATTGGCTGCATTTGATGGGCACAATGGCTGCAATTGATGGACACAGTGAGGCTGCAATTGATAGCAAGCCTCTCTCCTATGAGCAGCGAACTCGTTCTGTGTCTAGCAATGTGAAAAAGCCTATTCCGTCCCTATGCGTGATGTCACCGATCACGTGACTTCTTCAGGCCTTTGTCCTGCATATTCCTGTATATACATATCTGAGATGTGGAGGCTGAGCTAGGACCCACGCTGGTCCAGGACCCCAGCTAGGACCATAGCCACTTGTAACCAGCTGCCATTAGGATTATTCAACACCGGCAAGCGTGGATATAGGGACGTGATTGAGGCTCAGGACCTGGCGTTTTAGCTAAATTCTTGCGGTTGACCTAGCACCGCTAGGTAAGGGGCCACTGCTTACATTAGTGTTTTATGCACGAAGAGGACACTGAGTGAATTGCATCCCAGACACCCCACTGTTGTCTTATTGAAAACACCAGAACTTGTTGTTGTTGTTGCACCTTAAATTACTTTTACACTGGCACTTTAAGTTTGCTGCACCTACTGGCATGCCATTGGTCATTTGATTGCAGGCCAGCACAATATATTTTATATCACCAGCGTTGGGACATTTATTTATACTATTTATCATTTTTACTGCTTTGGATTCAAGTGTTTGAATAGCGATATCTAGATCGCTTTAAAGCCCTGGCACTTTGTATGTTTTGCACTATTTATAAGGATACGTTGTTGATTTTATTTCTCATTTATTTATGTATTTAATGTAATTTAGAGATATTCACATGAAGAAATTTTTACACACTTTTTTCCACTAACACATGATGCTGATTATTAAGATTTGAATGTTTTTTAGTATCAACACATATTCATGCGATTTATTTATCTATTATGCAATTTTATGTTATTTATTAATTGATCACAGATAGAGATTTATAGTTTTTTTCTGGTTAGCACAGCACCTCCCCCTCTTATACCTCAGTTTGATTTTGGGTTTATGTCTGCCTTTTTTCGGTGCATGCAGCTGTCCAGTCGCATACGTGCGTTTAAAAAAAAAAAAAAAAAAAATTTCTGAGTTCTTGTTTCCTTTTCTTTTTCCAATTGGGTAGCGCAGGAATATTCTTATTACGTAGTCTCTTTGCTATCTTTCATATACAGAAAACCTTATATATGTAATTGATGATATTATTGAGAAGTTTCCCATCAGAATAAAATCTGCATGGGTAGTCTGAATTTGGTAGGTGTCATAGAAAAAGGTGAAGCCTCACAGAGCAGGTTTCAGAAACCCTCCTATTTTAATGTGTGTGTGTTGCACCTTTTATTGATCCAGTCATTTTTTTTTGCAGCAGCAGCAGCAGCATTTGCTGTATAGCATTTGACCTCACTAACTACTTTTACAATTCTACTTTATATTCCTTCCCTTCTTAGCTGCTAACATTCTAAAATGCACATAGCACTATTAATGTTTAGTGGAACCATCTTCAGTTAAGTCAAAATATATAAACATTTATGTACAGATTTTATTAAGTGTTTCCTTTATATGAGTAATTATATTCTTAGTAAAGATTCTTATTATAAGCACTGCATTTTTAGTATATCTTTTCCATTTAGCTTTTTGAATGTTTTGAAATTGTGAAGACTGATCTGCACTTTATGTTAAATAGATAATTATGTGCTGAAGAAGCTGGGCACTTAGAGATGAGCTGTGAAAAGTTTGGAATAAATTAGCACAAATGATGTAGGAAAGCTAAAGATCTCAGAGGATACAAGAGGTGTGAAGAGGTGGCAGATGGTTGGGCTCTCAAGTTAGCACAAATGTTGAAGTGCAGTAAAACCACAGTTTGGAAAACAGGTTAGAGGGTACCTTTGGCCCAGAAAAAAATTGTGCCTATTTTTTTTTTTTTATTCAATCTACCTGTGTTGAACAGGGAAGTGACTGACTGTAAATACCTGCCTGAGGAAGGGGTCCTCAGAGGCCCTGAAATGTCAGTTTGTCCTATGGTGGTGAATAAATGGTTTGCTTATAATTCTTGTTAATGGTGTCTCTCAGTTGTATCTCTATGAATTGACTTTGTATTTTGACAGCACCATCCATCACTTCTTTGCAGCACTCATAGTCTATTGCTGTAAGGCGTGCTCAGGATCATACAAATATATAGGGGCATTTGACACATGCTTAACTGTCCAACCTGTCTGAAAACACAAAGAGGGAAACCCTAGTGCTTGCTCAGAATTTTATAGACATTTCCATAACGGTTTATACTCCCAGTGAAGCCCAGGCTAAACATTCGTTCCATATCATTGTCATACTTTTAATTTTTTTTGACTGGGTACACTCTTGGTTTGTCCAGCTTATTGTCTTGAATTGAATTTTACTTCCATTTGATCGAAATTATAGTTTGCAAATCTCAATTCTTCTTTTAGGTCTTTTTTGCCATATCAGGGACAACTAAACACCATGGGGAAAAATGGTGATAAAGGAGAATATGGATTGCTATTGATGAAGACATGGGGATTTTTAAATTAATAAATACATTTTTTTTATTTTTGTTGTATATTGTATTCCTTGGAAATGAGTGAATAGTAAAAGCAAATAAAATAAATAATATAGCATATACAATTGCTATGCAAGTCATAGTGTTATTTAAGTTGCCCTTTCATGTGCTCCTTGCTGCAAAGGCCAGTTATAGGAGGGGCCATTTATTTCTAATATTGTAATTTAATGTTATTAAAAATGATTATTCTTTTCAATTCCTGTAAAATTCAATGCAATATGGCAAATGGAAGATGCTCTGTACACAGTTGGTATACAGAACGCCCCCAGAAATGTTATTTTATGCTTGGGTAAAGAACTCTGCACTAAGATGCAAGTCAGGCTTTAGGCAACAGAAATGCAGTTTTTTGGTGGGATGCTTTGTAAGAGTTAATCACTTCTAAAGGGATGCAGGCATTTCAACTTTTCTCATCCAAACCATTAACCACTAGCTGCCTTCCCACTGTCATATGATGGTGGGACGAGGCAGCTCTCGTTCTGGGCGGACGTCATATGACATGATTGCCCTCCTGAGCCACTAGGGGGCACACGCGCGCCGCGTCACTGGGGACCCGATGCGCGTGCCCGGCGGTCGCGATGGCCACCGGGCACCCGTGATTGCCCAGCAACCGAGCAGGACCATGGATCTCTGTATGTAAACACACAGATCCACGTCCTGTCAGAGGAGAGGAGACCGATGGTGTGTCCCTTGTACATAGGGACACCGATCGGTCACTTCCCCCAGTCAGTCCCCTCCCCCCACAGTTAGAATCACCTCCCTAGGACACACATTAACCCCTCGATCGCCCCTTAGTGTTAACCCCTTCCCAGCCAGTCACATTTACACAATAATCAATGTATTTTTATAGCACGGATCGCTGTATGAATGTGAATGGTCCCAAAAATGTGTCAAAAGTGTCCGATATGTCCGCCGCAATATCGCAGTCACGATAAAAAATGGCAGATCGCCGCCATGACTAGTAAAAAAAAAAAAATAATAAAAATGCTATAAATCTATCCCCTATTTTGTAGATGCTATAACTTTTGCGCAAACCAATGAATATACGCTTATTGCGATTTTTTTTTTATCCCAAAAATATGTAGAAGAAAACATATCGGCCTAAACTGAGGAAAAAATTTGTTTAAAAAAAAAAAATTATATTTATTATAGCAAAAAGTAAAAAATATTGTGTTTTTTTCAAACTTGTCCCTCTTTTTTTGTTTATAGCACAATAAATAAAAACCACAAAGGTGGTCAAATAACACCAAAAGAAAGCTCTATTTGTGGGGAAAAAAATTATAAAAATTTCATTAGGTTGCAGTGTAGCATGATCGGGCAATTGTCATTCAAAGTGCGACAGCGCTGAAAGCTGAAAAATGGCTCGGGCGGGAAGGGGGTGAAAGTGCCCTGTATTGAGGTCTTTAGAGTGCACCAGCTGATTAAAATAAATTAGTCACTCCCATTCAGAATCAGTATGCAAAGGACAAGCAGCTATTTTCTCAGAGCAGAAACAGGTAGGAATCTGCAACAAAGTGTGTTAAAATCCTTGCAATGCACATTAATCACCAAGAGGGTTTTTTTCTCAACAAAACTGTAGTTACTCTTTCCCAGTTTTTGGTTTATTCCAAGGCTCATTTGCAAGCTCTTGGTAAAAAAGGGCACAAGTAGCTGAGCTAAGGACTTGTATTAATCCAAAACATTTACCAAAAATGGAGTGAAATTCCCCTTAACCACTTTAGTCCTGGAAGATTTTACCCCCTTCCTGACCAGAGCACTTTTTATAATTTTGGCACTGCGTCGCTTTAACTGACAATTGCGCAGTCGTACGACATTGTACCCAAACAAAATTTGCATCCTTTTTTTCCCCACAAATTTCTTTTGGTGGTATTTGATCACCTCTGTGGTTTTTATTGTTTGCGCTATAAACAAAAAAAATAGCAACAATTTTGAAAAAAAAAAATATATATTTTTAACTTTTTGCTATAATAAATATCCCCAAAAATGTTTTTAAAAAACAAATTTCTTCATCAGTTTAGGCCAATATATATTCTTCTACATATTTTTGGTAAAAAAAAATTACAATAAGCGTATATTGATTGGTTTGCGCAAAAGTCATAGCGTCTACAAACTATGGGAAAGTTTTTTTATGGCATTTTTATTATTATTATTTTTTTTTTACTAATAATGGCGGCGATCTGTGATTTTTTAGCAGTATTGCGACAGATCGGACACTTTTGACACATTTCTGGGACCATTGACATCTATACAGCGATCGGTGCTATAAATATGCACTTATTACTGTGTGAATGTCACTGGCAGGGAAGGGGTTAACACTAGGGGACGATCACGGGGTTAAATGTGTGTTCCCTCACTGTGTTCTAACTGTATGGGGATAGGATTGACTAGTTAGGATTGACTACTTAGTAGGAACACACAACATGTTTCCTCTCCTCTGAGAGCACAGGGATTTGTGTGTTTACACACACAAATCCCCGTGCTGGTGCACGGTATTTCGCCCAGGAGAGCCATTGTGCTGCAGTAAATCTGCGTGAGCCGGTCGGGAACCGTTTAAAATACATAGTAGACCTGTATCAAGACATGCAAGCTGGTTGGCCAGGAAAGAGGTCAGCAAGTGCTTGACCACTATTCCTATGCCAGACCAGGACACATTCACAATAACATCGAAGAGATACCTTGCAAAGGGGAAGGCAACAAACCCTGACCTCTTTGAAACATAAAGCACACAGCATTTTCTCAGGAGGCACCTGAGCTCCACAAGCCCAGCAAACACCAGCACCAGGATAACTGGAGATAGGCTTTCTCAGGAATAAAGAAGTATGAAGATGCCATTGACTTGGTCTATGAGTCCTATCATGGCTTCTGTGTTAAGTATAAGCCCGGGAAGCTTTCTAGTTACAAAGGGGAACTCCAACCTCAGATAATTGTTTGGGCTTATCCTCATATTGCATGATTTTGTAAAGTTGGGGGGGGGGGGGTTGCACAAAGATTGTACACCCTGATTGTATAATGTATGGCTTGCTTTTAGATACATTTTATTTACATATTCATTCAAGGAGTGTGGCCTGGTATGGTACACGATGGAGGCTTCACTCTCACTGCCCTCATTTCCCTAGCTAACCAGGCTGCATGCCTGGATAAGGGTTTGGTTTGAATATAAAAGGAAACCACGTACCAGGTTTTTCCCATTTTTTAAAGGGGCAGAACACATTAAAAAAAAAAACAGTGTGAGGATCACTGTAAAATTTGCAACCAGACCCTTTTTAACCACTTGCCACCCACCATATAGCAATATGACGTCGGCAAAGTGGTTTAAATAACCTGACAGGGCATCATATGACGTCCAGCAGGATATCAAGCCTCTGCGTGCCCCCAGGGGTGCGCATCACGGCGATTGTTATTGCGGTGTGTCAGTCTGGCACACCGCAACTCCGATCTAGGTAAAGAGTCTCTAACGGAGACTCTTTACCACGCGATCAGCCATGTCTAATCATGACTGATCACAATGTAAACAGGAAGAGTCGGTGATCGGCTTTTTCTCACTCGCGTCTGTCAGATGCGAGTAAAGGAGAGCCGATCGTCTGCTCCTCTAACAGGGGGGGTCTGTGCTGATCGATTATCAGCGCAGTCCCCCCCCCCGAGGATGCCCACACTGGATCACCAGGGATGCCACCAGACCATCAGGGATGCCCACCACCAGGTATGCCACCCTACACCACCAGGGATGCCAATCAGTGCCCACAATGGATGCCAATCAGTGCCCACAATGGATGCCAATCAGTGCCCACAATGGGCATCACTGATTGGCAGACATTATTGTTTGGCACTGATTGGCATCCATCCATACCATCAATAAGTGTACATCAGTGTCGCCTATCAGTGCTCCATCAGTGCCCATCATCAGTGCCACCTTATCAGTGCCACCTCATCGGTGCCCATCAGTACCTCCTTATCAGTGCCCGTCAGTGCAGCCCCATCAGTGAAGGAGAACTTACTTATTTACAAAGTTTTGTAACAGAAACAAAAAAACATTTATTTTTTCAAAATTTTCGATCTTTTTTATTTGTTTAGCAGAAAATTAAAATCCCGGAGGTGATCAAATACCACCAAAAGAAAGCTCTAATTGTGGGAACAAAATGATAAGCGCTGAAAGCTGAAAATTGGTCTGGGCAGGAAGGTGTATAAGTGCCCTGTATTGAAGTGGTTAATGGAAGCAGCTTGGGTGGCCAGGAAATGAATTTACAGACCTCAGAGCCAAGAAGATTTCCTTTCCTCTGGGTTCTTGCCACCGGTGGCTAGGTTGACATCAGTGCCCTTTACCCCCAGTGATGCTGAACCCATCCCCAGACAACCCCCCTCAGCTCCCGGACAGCAACAGGAGCTGCTTGTGACTGTGAGTCACATAGAATCCTGTGAAGCGCCAGGCAGTGGGTTGTGATAGGTATAGCTGCAGTGCCTCAGACTTGTCTCGTCTATTCCAATTCTCCTCCATGGGTGCATTGTGTGTCCGAGCACAGTGGGCATCACCCCCCTTGGAGCCTGTGTGCACCACACACATTGCACCCATGGAGGATACACCACTGCTGAGGCCACACCTTTGAGAGGCAGGGCACATCTTCCTTTTCTTTCTGGCGGTGGGAATGCTTTACAGCCAAAACACATTAAGGAGATAGTGGAGAGTGGTAAACTAAGCCTTCATCATCATCATTAGTCATCATCAGAAATTGCAAATGTGCCTTCTATGGCTAACCCTGCTGTTGCCTCAAAACTGGCATTGAAGAGACAACTGAATTATATGCTGCAGGAGGATGTACAGAAATCAACTTTATCAGACAGGAAAAGCATGTCAGGAACATAGAGGGAGAGGACAATAGGCAGAGAGGAGCAATTAGCAGTGATATTCCTAAAGCTGCAGTTTACTGCCAAGTAAGCTCAAGTGATGGGTGCAGAGATGGCAGACCATACCCCGTGCCAAAGACTGTAGAGTAAAGCAGAGGCGTAACATCAACGAGGCAGGATGTCATCCAGGGGCAGCTAGCAGAGGAGTGGAGGGAGCAGCTGGCCTATTCCACTGGATAGCACTGCTCCATAGGTGCAGGTCATTGATATCCCCATGTTCACTCCACAGAGCTCAATAGTCTGGGCCTTTTTTCACACATCTGCTGCAAACAGCACCATAGTGAATTGCAGACTCTCAAGCATGGTAAATGTACTAGTCATTTGGGTACTACCTGCATGTGGAGACACATGACTGTTTTCCACAATGATCAATGGCAGCAGCACATGGATGACACTGATCAGCACAAAAGGCTTGTACTCCTATTTCTTACACCTCCCTTTTCACCTCACCCCACTACACAAGAATCTCCATCAACCTTTGCTACAACATCTGTGACTTCAAGTGATATGGATGGAAGTCTTGCAAGAGGTTTGGGAGGTTTATCTCATGGCACATCAAGTGGGGAAGAAAGTCTGCATGGGACCACACAGTGTAGGTCCAAGCACAGGTTTCAACCTCACTGTAATGCCGCGTACACACAATCGGACTTCTTCTCGAAAAAAGATATGATGGCTTTTCCGACGGGATTCCGCTCAAGCTTGCCTTGCATACACAAAGTAGTATGCTGAACTTCCGACCGTCAAGAACGCGGTGACGTACAACACTACAACGAGCCGAGAAAATGAAGTTCAATGCTTCCGAGCATGCGCTGAATTGTTTCCGTGCATGCGTAGGAATTTTCCGCGTCGGAATTGCTACAGGCGATCGCATTTTCGGATAGGAACTTTTTCGACCGAAAAATTGAGAACATGCTCCCAATCTTTTGCTGGCTGGAATTCGGCCAACAATAGTCTGATAGAGCATACACACGGTCTCATTTTTCGACCAAAAGCTCTCATCGGTCTTTTGCTGGCCGAGTTTCCAATAGTGTGTACGCGGCATAAGTCTCCTAACCCCACCCAACTGTTTCCAGCTGCATCCTTCAGTAGGAGCTGTCCTTTTCTCAGCAACTGGAATGTAAGGAAGGAAGGCAGTAATGGGCACACCACTGGAGCTAGTAGTGGCACCCCAAGTCCTGCAACTTGTTTTAGTGACAGCTGAAAATAGTTTAAATAGTTGAAAATAGTGAAATAGTTGAGGACAGCATTGTCCTCAGCAATACTGAGGACTCAGGTTGCTCTGCCACTAGAAATTTGTGGCTAATGGGCTCATTATTGCTGCAGGTCCTGTGTAAGGCCCACAGAATTCAGGCCATCAAAAGGTGTGTTTGCGCGCGTGTGTGTGTGTGGGGAGGGGACATTACTGGTTGCCCATCCGTTTGGATCCATGTTACATAGAGAACATGTCAGAGCTCATCTTGCCACCACAAAGGGAGCAAAAATACATCCTTTGGAAGTATTGTTGTTGAAGCACCTCTTAGAATTCTTTCCACAGGGTGGCTTGGATTATTCATTCATGAAAGGGAGAGTAGCTGCAGTGGTGGCTGCCTTAGTGATGTCTTAGTGAGGCTTTAAAGTTTTTCATTATTATGTATCACCTACTGTAGGCTTGGCTGATGTGAACACCTAGGCAGTTTTCACAATATTCCTTCCTTTTTTATAGGGTAAAAAAGCTGCATGTGTTGTGTCAGTTTTAAAATGCAGCCTGCGTGCTTTTGTAGATTGCACAATATTTCTTCCTTTTTTTCTGTGACATATAGACTTAAAAGTAAATTTTTTGGATGAAAAGCTGCATGCTGTATTTTCCTTACAAAATGCATTGAACTGTGGCAATGCTGACCATGAGGTCTGCACAATATTTCTGTCTTTTGTCTTATAAAGAATACATTATAAACTGTATTACATGATAAAACTTGCCTTGTCTCTCCTTCTTCCATTGCCACCTAGAAAACCGCTCAAATGATATGTAGTGCGTCTATACAAGAATTATTTTTATGATGTTATATATATCATGATAAAAACTGCCCCATCCTTTGCTCTTCCATTGTGGCTTAGTTACATTGCTTACATTATATGCAGCATTTTGTGAAATATTTCTGACTATTGTCTCTGACATAATGCACTGTCATTATTTCCCAGTAAAAGCTTCCTTAGCTCTCCCTCTTCCACTGCAGCCTAGTAAAACCGCTTACACCATGTGCAGCACGCCTGTGCAATATTTTTGGCTGTTGTCTCTGAGATGATAGATTGTAATTATTATTTCTCAACAAAAATGACTTTGTCCCTCCCTCTTCCATTGTGGCCTAATAAAACTGACTACATGATGTGCAGAGTGTCTGTGAAATATTTCAGCTCTTGTCTCTGAGTTATTTCTCTCTACTGCCTCCTTCCTCTGTTCTCTACATGAGTCACTTCTGATAGCTTTTTCCAACTCCAAAAGATAATTGATAATGGGGAGGAGAGCTCCAGCACATAGACTGTGACTGACAACTACAGATGTGCATGGTCCCCATATACTATGCGGGGGGGGGGGGGGGGGTCCCTTCCCTCTAATCAGGGATCAGAGTTCTCCTCACTGAGCTATGCAGAGTGAGACTTAAGATCTCCATCTACTACTTTTCAGATGCTGTGTAAAATTAGCATTTTAGATGGCTGTAGAAAAGAGAGGGCTGCGGATAAACAAGTACAACTTTTGTTTAAGTTGTTTCATCTTTGTGTATCACCTGATGCTAGTTCCTTCACTGGGTATACGTAGGGGTTTACAACCACTTTAAATTATCTTGGACTGTTTCATCTGATTTTGACCTGGTGCTCCTTTCTGCATTTCTAAGCTTTGTCTTCATTTCTGACACTCTTCTCCTTCCACTTTCAGAATTGCTGATCATGCTCTGCCCCACAGGCATCAAACACTATGCCCGAATTTGCACATTAACATGCTTTACCGTAAGGCAGCCTATTTACTGCAATGCACATTTTTTATGCACCTGCCCTTTTTTTTTTTTCAAATCAGATCACCGGAATGCACATCTGTGCATTGCTTTGTGCTAAAATGGAGGTGCTTTATGATACACTGGCAAGGTGCATTGGGTTGCCATTCAAAGTGAATGGCATTGCACATGAGTCAGCTAAAATACCACCTCATATGCCTGGATTTCCTGGAGGATGGGTAAACATGTATTTTTTAATTTTTTTTTCTTCTAACAAAGAGATTTAAAAAAGAAGTGGGTCATTACTGGAGTCATGCTAATAATTAACTTGTGTAGACACAGTAAAAAATAATGCATTATAGTGCTTTCACATCAGGCTTTTATGGTCAGTTTTGATTTCCCTGCATGCAATTTCATAGCTTTATAAATAGATGTAAAGCCCTCTCAAAGAAGGTCTGTGAACCTAGAGATAGCATAATATCCAAACTTCAGGTTCCCTGTGGTATTACAAAAACTAACTGAATACTCTCACATTGGAGCTAATCTATAATCTTTTTAAATAACCACACCAAACAATTTTAGAGGAAATAATATAATTATCTAAGTATTAGAGTAGTTATATTTGATGTAATTTAAAAATGGGAAAAAGAGTAATCACAGACTCATATTACCAATGTCAGAGTGTATTATTCATGACCTTACCACAAAGTCAGATGCAAATCCAAAAATGAATCTGTCTTATCAAATCTTTTTTTCATAGAAAATATGCATCCAATTATATTTTCATGAATATAGTTTTTTCAATGATCCAAGTTCTTTTCTTTTGGTGAGAACATATTAGGCATCTGAGATATTCAGAGCATAAACGAATGCAATACATAAACAAATATGGTAAGTGAAAAGGACGACAGATAAAAAGTATCTTTGGACAGGTATTTTATTTGTAAGGGATCACTTTATCTAAACACATATATCCTATACTGGGACTATAACACTGGTAAATGAGCAGAAGATTAAGGTCCTGGAGAGGACTAAAGCATCCGCATTGTTATGGTGTAAGGAAATCTTCAACCGTAAGGCTCGGTTCACACTGGGACGACTTGGGATCCGACTTGTCGCCCCTCAAGTCGCCCCAAGTCGCCCCAGAAAGAGATTCACATGAGAGTGAATGGGAGCGTCTTAAATGACACTACTGAAGTCGCTCCGACTTCAGAGCGTACTCCCTGTACTACTTGGATCCGACTTGGTAGGCGACCTGTACCATAGAAATCAATGGAAGTCGCCTCCAAGTCGGATCTCTCTGTAAAGTCAAGCGACTTTGCAGGGAAAACCCCTCCCTCCCCCCCTCCCTCCCAGAGAGCTGATTGGCCACAGGCGAAGTCGCCTGTCATGCAGGCGACTTCAAGTCGCCTTGTAATTTGCTAAAGTCGCGTCGAAGTCGCGTCGAAGTCGCGTCGAAGTCGCGTCGAAGTCGCCGTGCAAAGTCGCGCTGAAGTCGTGTTGCCCCAGTGTGAACCGAGCCTAAAGCTAAAATCCAGAAAGATATAAAAGACAAATTATTGCAGCTCTGTTATCATTAATACAGCATTTCGTTTGCTTATTTAAGCAGTGTAACTACTTGAATTTGCTCCAGTATCAGTGAATCATGTGTGCTGCAGTGCTCATGTCTTAAGGAACATGTTGATAGGAGTAGAGAGCAGAGTGACAGAGACATGAGATCACCTGCTTCTTCTCCACTATCCAAGCTGGGGATGGGGAGAAGAGTTGTCAGGCAGGCCTGTGCTGTGTGGCAGAGCTGTGTATATCCAAAGACTGGATGGAGACTTTGGTAGCAGAGCTTTTTTTAATGTATTTTATCTGTGTACTAGGATGTTTGTCTGGAGCTTGACTTTAAAGGAAATGTATAGTGACTTATTTTCTTTAATAGTTTTGGTCAGAATGGACAGAAACACAAATTCTTTGGTAGGTAAGAACTTTTCCTTATATGTATTCAGGGCTTTTTTCTCAGAGAAGAGGTGCAGGAACTCACCCGCTGTCCAATTCTCTGCCCAACCACGCCCAAACTCCGCCCAAGCACACCCAAACTCTGCCCCAGCCACACCCAACCCCCACCCCCAGCCACACCTTCCATAGAGGAGAGAATTACAGCAGTGCCAAAAAATTGTAATGAGTCAAGGCTTAGAACTATGTATCACATAAGGCAAATTCTCCAAAATCCCCCCCAGCTCTCTTCATTACAAATCCCCTCCTAGCTCTCCTCTCATCACAAATCCCCCCAGCTTCCCTCTTATCACAAATCCCCTCCCAGCTCTCCTCTCATCACAAATCCCCTCCCAGCTCTCCTCTCATCACAAATCCCCTTCTAGCTCTCTTCTCCACAAATCCCCCCAGCTCTCTTCTCCACAAATCCCCCCAGCTCTCTTCTCCATGAATCCCCCCAGCTCTCCTTTCATCACAAATCCCCCCAGCTCTCCTCTCATCACAAATGCCCCCAGCTTCCCTCTCATCACAAATCCCCTCCCAGCTCTCCTCTCATCACAAATCCCCTCCCAGCTCTCCTCTCATCACAAATCCTCTCCCAGCTCTCCTCTCATCACAAATCCTCTTCCAGCTCTCCTCTCATCACAAATCCCCTTCTAGCTCTCTTCTCCACAAATCCCCCCAGCTCTCCTCTCATCACAAATCCCCCAGGCTCTCCTCTCATCACAAATCCCCCCCCAGCTTTCCTCTTATCACAAATCCCCTCCTAGCTCTCCACTCCACAAATCCCCCCAGCTCTCCTCTCACTACAAATCCCCCCAGCTCTCCTCTCACTACAAATCCCCCCAGCTCTCCTCACCACAAATCCCCCCAGCTCCCCTCTCTGTACAAATCCCCCCAGCTCCCCTCTCATCACAAATCCCTCCAGCTCTCCTCTCATCACAAATTCCCCCCAGCTCTCCTCTCATCACAAATCCCCTTCTAGCTCTCCGCTCCACAAATCCCCCCAGCTCTCGACTCCACAAATCTCCCCAGCTCTCCTCTCCACAAATCCCGCCAGCTCTCCTCTCATCACAAATCCTCCCAGCTCCCCTCTCATCACAAATCCCCCCAGCTCCCCTCTCATCACAAATCCTCCCAGCTCCCCTCTCATCACAAATCCCCCCAGCTCCCCTCTCATCACACATCCCCCCAGCTCCCCTCTCATCACAAATCCCCCCCAGCTCTCCTCTCTGTACAAATCCCCCCAGCTCCCCTCTCCTCACAAATCCCCCCAGCTCTCCTCTCATCACAAATCCCCCACAGCCCCCTTCTTATCACAAATCCCCCCAGCTCTCCTCTCATCACAAATCCCCCCAGATCTCCTCTCATCACAAATCCCCTCAGCTCTCCTCTCATCATAAATCCCCCCAGCTCCCCTCTCTGTACAAATCCCCCCAGCTCTCCTCTCATCACAAATCCCCCCAGCTCTCTTCTCATCACAAATCCCCCCAGCACTCCTCTCTGTACAAATCCCCTCAGCTCCCCTCTCATCACAAATCCCACCAGCTCCCCTCTCATCTCAAATCCCCTCAGCTCCCCTCTCATCACAAATCCCCCCAGCTCCCCTCTCTGTACAAATCCCCCCAGCTCTCCTCTCATCACAAATCCTCCCATCTCTCTTCTCATCACAAATCCCCCCAGCTCTCCTCTCATCACAAATCCCCATAGCTCTCCTCTCATCACAAATCCCCCCAGCTCCCCTCTCATCACAAATCCCCCCAGCTCTCCTCTCATCACAAATCCCCCCAGCTCTCCTCTCATCACAAATCCCCTTCTAGCTCTCTTCTCCACAAATCCCCCCAGCTCTCTTCTCCACAAATCCCCCCAGCTCTCTTCTCCACGAATCCCCCCAGCTCTCCTCTCATCACAAATCCCCCCAGCTCCCCTCTCATCACAAATCCCCCCAGCTCTCCTCTCATCACAAATCCCCCCAGCTCTCCTCTCATCACAAATCCCCTTCTAGCTCTCTTCTCCACAAATCCCCCCAGCTCTCTTCTCCACAAATCCCCCCAGCTCTCTTCTCCACGAATCCCCCCAGCTCTCCTCTCATCACAAATGCCCCCAGCTTCCCTCTCATCACAAATCCCCTCCCAGCTCTCCTCTCATCACAAATCCCCTCCCAGCTCTCCTCTCAACACAAATCCCCTCCCAGCTCTCCTCTCATCACAAATCCCCTCCCAGCTCTCCTCTCATCACAAATCCCCTTCTAGCTCTCTTCTCCACAAATCCCCCCAGCTCTCTTCTCCACAAATCCCCCCAGCTCTCTTCTCCACGAATCCCCCCAGCTCTCCTCTCATCACAAATCCCCCTAGCTCTCCTCTCATCACAAATGCCCCCAGCTTCCCTCTCATCACAAATCCCCTCCCAGCTCTCCTCTCATCACAAATCCCCTCCCAGCTCTCCTCTCATCACAAATCCCCTCCCAGCTCTCCTCTCATCACAAATCCCCTTCTAGCTCTCTTCTCCACAAATCCCCCCAGCTCTCCTCTCATCACAAATCCCCCAGGCTCTCCTCTCATCACAAATCCCCCCCAGCTCTCCTCTTATCACAAATCCCCTTCTAGCTCTCTTCTCCACAAATCCCCCCAGCTCTCCTCTCATCACAAATCCCCCAGGCTCTCCTCTCATCACAAATCCCCCCCAGCTCTCCTCTTATCACAAATCCCCTCCTAGCTCTCCACTCCACAAATCCCCCCAGCTCTCCTCTCCACAAATCCCCCCCAGCTCTCCTCTCATTACAAATCCCCCCAGCTCTCCTCTCCACAAATTCCCCCAGCTCTCCTCTCATCACAAATCCCCCCAGCTCCCCTCTCATCACAAATCCCCCCAGCTCTCCTCTCATCACAAATCCCCCCAGCTCTCCTCTCATCACAAATCCCCCCAGCTCCCCTCTCATCACAAATCCCCCCAGCTCCCCTCTCATCACAAATCCCCCCAGCTCCCCTCTCTGTACAAATCCCCCCAGCTCTCCTCTCATCACAAATCCCCCCAGCTCCCCTCTCTGTACAAATCCCCCCAGCTCTCCTCTCATCACAAATTCCCCCAGCTCTCCTCTCATCACAAATCCCCCCAGCTCCCCTCTCATCACAAATCCCCCCAGCTCTCCTCTCATCACAAATCCCCCCAGCTCTCCTCTCATCACAAATCCCCCCAGCTCCCCTCTCATCACAAATCCCCCCAGCTCCCCTCTCTGTACAAATCCCCCCAGCTCCCCTCTCTGTACAAATCCCCCCAGCTCTCCTCTCATCACAAATCCCCCCAGCTCCCCTCTCTGTACAAATCCCCCAAGCTCTCCTCTCATCACAAATCCCCCCAGCTCTCCTCTCATCACAAATCCCCCCAGCTCTCCTCTCTGCTGACCCCCCCTCCTCCTTCTCCGCATACATACTTTCTCAGCTCCCCTCTCATCACAAATCCCCCAAGGCTCTCCTCTGTGTACAATGCTCTCCCCTCTACTAAACACACACAAGCTTTACCTTCTCCACATATTCCCTCTCCCCCACACACTTTCACAGTGCACTCCTCTCTGAATGAACTCAGTCTCTGCAAAGCTTTCCCTCATTGTGACAGGTCCCTCACTTCTTCTGCTGTCACCGCTCTCCGTGGTATGTGCAGTTTTTTTTTTTTTCTGCACAGTGCAGTGGACCGGAGAGCTCCCCTACTGTAGCAAAGAGCTGAGGAGGTGTTTCAGGGCTCCTCAACTCCGTACTACAAAGGCTGAGTAGCGGCAGCAGGCAGGGATGGAAGCTTCCTCCCAAATCACTGCAGGAGCTGAAGGTTGGGACCCGACCAGTGATCGAGGGCAGCAGTCCTGATTGTGCAGCGCTAGCACAGGGAAGACAGTAGAGGAAGTGAGCTCTGCAGAAAACTTCCTCTACTGACTTCAGTATTAAATGAGGCTGGAGAGGAGAGGGCTGTCAAAGTAGACAAACCAACCTGACAAAACTAATTTCAGGGTGGTGGCAAACTAATTTCAGGGAGGTGGCGTGGCGCTTCGCGACGCCCCTCCTTCCCAATTTAACACATCTAGAGGATGATCGAATGAAATGGAATCAGTATACACAGGTTTACTTCTTCTGAGAGATATTAAAGGAACACTCTAACCACAATGACCACTTCAGTGATTTGAAGTGGTCAAGGTGGTAGGAGTCAGTATGTGGGATGATATGAATATACTAGGGTGGTCTAATGATTGGCTTCTGTCTACACGGAGGGCTACACAGAGATCAATATTTGGCCGTTCCCTGCAAAACTGAATTTTGATGTGTGCACCCAACTTTACCGAATTCCTTGCTGGTTCCCCACAGCGCCTTTGTATGTTTTACTGATTATGGTCACACCCCATAGTCAGAAAGAATAGAGTCTTTCACTTACCTGTTCCTGAAAACGCACACACACACCAAGATTGGATTTTTATTTCTTTTAATCCTGGAGTCGGGCTGTATTATGGAACCACATCCTTTGCCGTTATTGCTCAAATTCCTGAATATGTTAGGAATATACTGGGACTTTTCAGGTGCTACAGAGATATTCTACATACACATATATTAAACAGAATGATTTTGTGAAATGCATCCACCTGAAAAGTCCCATTATATTCCTAACACATTCAGGAATTTTACTCTCACTTTCATCATACCTGTCCTCCTGAGGTACAGGACAGATTTATACAGTGTGGAAGGTACAAAAATAGGGACTCACAGGAGAAGAATGTCATCTGTTATCCAGCCTGTTATCTTACCTTGGGGAAAGCTCTGATGACTGTGTTCTTCTGTTTGCTCTGTGCTCCCTGGGGAGGAGGGG
The DNA here is from genome assembly GCF_042186555.1 of Aquarana catesbeiana. NCBI lineage: Eukaryota > Metazoa > Chordata > Amphibia > Anura > Ranidae > Aquarana > Aquarana catesbeiana. Next base: position 471,164,233 of record NC_133324.1, on the reverse strand, counting down.
GAGGGGAGAGGGTGCTGACAGGAACACAAGACAGGCAGAAATCAGCTTCTCCTTTCTGGACATTACTCTGCAATGCTCTCAAGCCGTTCCTCCTTATCCATGGACCCGAGGGGATGGGGTGTGTTATCTGAATAGTGGCATGTCCAGGCTCGTGGTGTGACGCACTCCCCTCCTCCCTCCCTCGCTCAGCTGTGTGACAGCACTAGTTGTCAGTGCTGTGCTGACATTTCACATCCTCTCCTCTCTCCGCGCCTAAAATTCAGAGCTTCTCCAGAGCCAATGAGAGAGGAGGGGTGTGGACTGAAGGCAGAGGAACCAACCAGGATCGGAAGATTATACTACAGCAGACAGCCTGACACCGCCCCCCCCCTGTAATCTCACTAAGGATCGGCCCTGCTGGGAGATCGCAGGGCACTCTTGAGAAGTCTGCCAAAGGTTCCGGAACGCAGTTCCGGTGAGTTCCAGCTGAAAAAAAGCCCTGTATGTATTTCATTTGTGTATTGAGCTGTAAAAGAAGTCTTGCCCTTATTCTCTTTATTTATTATGGTCAGAATAAAGAATGAAAAAACAAAAGTTAAAGTATAACTAAAGGCAAAACTTTTTTTTAGTTTTGCATAGACTGGAGATGGATTAGAGCACCTGTCAGTGTTCATTGCTATCTGTGCTCCTGTTATGGAGATTCACCCTCTCTATTAGTCTTGTTTACCATGATCATTGAAAGTGAAAGTAAAAGAAAATCTCCAATTTTGAGTTGTCCCCAGGAAAGGAATAGAGAGGAAATTTTCCAATGGGGACACTAGTTCTGGTGACCTGGGGATCCCCAAGGAATTCCCTTAATTTGCAGGGATTTCCTATCACTTCCTGTTTGGCTATGGGACAGGAAGTGGAGGGAAATCTCCACAATGGGACACAGATGGCAAAAGTAACATTTCATAGGGGTATATCCTTCCTTGCTCTGTCCAAATTGAAAAAAGAAAAGTTTTGCCTATATTTCTAACTTTAAGTATGAAACGTTGCATATAATTATTTAGTAGTTTTTGTGTAATGGCAGCAGGTGGAGCTTTCTTTAGTGTTGGATTGAAAGTTGCCAATGAATCCTACATGGGGTAATAAAAGCACAAATCTCTGACATTATTGAGAGAGCGTTAAAGCGAGGCAATATAACTAGGGAGGGACTTGTTTGACTTTCTTTAATTCAAATATCCTCTATTGAAGTACTGTAAACACTGCCTAGGATTTTGTGATTTGTTATATGTGATTTGGACTAATAAACTTTTTATTTTCAGAAACAAATGTATGTGTATTGCCGGTACACACGATCGGATTTTCAGACAACAAATGTTCTGAGCTTATGAGCTTGTTGGCGGAAAGTCCGACCGTGTGTATATGCCATCGAACATTTGTTGGCGGACTTTCCTCCAACAAATGTTGGCTAGCAGGTTCTCAAATTTTCCGCCAACAAATGTTTGTTGTCGGACTTTCCGATCATGTGTACACAAGTCCGTCGGACAAAAGTCCACGCATGCTCGGAATCAAGTACGTGGCGGAAGCGCTCAGTCTTGTAAAACTAGCGCTCGTAATGGAGAAATTACGTACGTCTTGTACGTCACTATGTTCATAATCGTTGGCCAACATTTGTGTGTGACCGTGTGTATGCAAGACAAGTTGGAGCCAACATCCTTCAAACAAAAATCCACAGTTTTGTTGTCGGAAAGTCTGATCATGTGTACGGCACATTACAATGAAGAGTTACTATTGAATCAAATGTTGCCCTGTCTTTTGTGGGTGAATTTATTGATAATTTTAAAAATGTATTTGTATTTTTAAATACTTTATACAACATTACAGTGCATGGCTTCACTGTATAAAGTGATGTATTTGCCCTCTGGTAGGGTGACATTGTATCCCTTTATCAGTTTTTATTGAACACGAGTCAACTGAACATGGTGATTGACACCAAACTAATTCTATTTTTGGACACTTTGGGGTTGATTTACTAAAACTGGAGAGTGCAAAATCTGGTGCACCCGTTCATGGTAGCCAATCAGCTTCTAACTTCAGCTTGTTCAATTAAAGTGTTACTAAACACAGGACCTCGCATTCACTATATCTGGTCTCCCACAGTATACAGAACATGGAAGTGCAATTATTTTAGTAAATATAAACTGCAAAATACCTTTTCTCATCAGAAGTATATAGAAGTCTTATGACATCTATCAGTGTCTGGTTAAAGCTTGTAGGAGGAGTTTTTTTTTATTCAATTTAAGAGAAAACAATTATAAAACATAATGCATTACTTTAAAAAAAGCCAATACAGTATTCTTCCAATAGACTAACCTAACATGAGACAACATTGACCAACCAGAGACACTCAGGTGAGTACAGACAACTAGGCTGCGCACTCCAAAAGATGCATAAAAAATACTACGAGAAACCCCCTAACGGGGCTTTAAAGCAGCCAATGAAAAAGACTATAGATAGTCAAAAAGTTAATTTTATTAATACAGAAAATAGTATAAAACATATGAGTTCTGACCTTTGAGTCAGGACACGAACTGGAGTACAATATAAAAATCACAGCGGACAATGCCCGTAATTGGGAACAATGTACAGTACAGTATATTGGACACAGCAAGATCATGGAAAAATGGAATACTGACGCGTTTCGACCCTCACTGGGTCATCTTCAGAGGATAAATGTCAGCTGTTGGGGTGGAAGCATGTGTCAGGCGTGGCGTAAATAATCAACAGTGGCAAACTCATGTACATACAGCACAGCATATATGCATGATTTGTATAGTTACCCGTCACAGAGTTCCCAATGTTTCAGTATGTTCCCAGTGATGCAATCCCTCCTATGCCGTCTGTCTCCCCAATGACAGACCAGCTCCCCGGAGAGCGGTCAATCTACCAGGTATGCCTTGCAAGGAATCACGCATATATTACCGCCCTCAGGGGGGGGGGAAAGGGGGAAAAAAACACAGGCAGCGAACGGTATGCACTACACCCAAAATGGGGTAACGGTAATGCTGAAAACAAAAGTAAGAACGAGGGATCAGTTAATTCCCAAAGGGACTTTTTAAAAAAAAGGCAATTTAATTATAGTAGAGCGTGGATTCATGGTTGAGCAGGGAAAGAAAAGGTGCAGTGAAACACAAGGAAAAAAAAAAAAAAAGGGGGGGGGAGGAAGAAAGTGTGGGAAGGAGGAAGAGGGGAAAGAGGGGGGGGGAATAGAAAAGACCAAACACCGAATAGACAGTGAAAACCCCAGGAGGGAAAAGAATGACTAACAGGAACAGACAAACCACAAGGGCCCTGCCGCCCATAGAAACCATGCAACGATGGAAATGTTGGAGAAAAGAGCACTGAGTGTGCACCAGTGAAGGGACCAAAATGTGAGGTGAAGAGAACCAGACAAACTGGATGGGATGGGAGGGAGGGGGAGGGGGGGGAGAAAGGGGAAACTTGAGAAGGGGGGGGAAAGGAAAAGGAGGGAGGGGGGGGGAAGGTGATAGTGCAGTGAAGGGAATAAGGAAGGTGACTGGGAAATATGAAAAGGAGAGGATGGGGGGGGGGGTGATGGGACTGGGTATGGTGAGGGGACACAGCAAAAGAACAACAATCCGCAAGACCAAACAGTGCATGTTAAAGAGTACTAAAAGTGTGGGAGTGCATGTGGTGTCTACAGTGCTATTTACCAATTCAGGAAAAATCACAATAGTTGGATCGAATGCCCAGGGTTCTAAGAATTTAAAATATAGTAATCAGACATAGCTGAATAGTATGGTTCATTGGGCAGAAAATACTGCAAAACCATGGTAGTAAAACACTTGAATAAAGCAATAAAGCCATCTGAAATGTACTTACCAGTCGTTCAGACCGGTGATTGCATACACAGGCATCACAGGGTTAGGAGAGAGTCAATGAGCCTCAGCCTAGGCTTGGTGCATATAAAGGGGGTGTTGATTAATTAAGCCCCCACAGGTGCAGACGCCAGATCGCTCCCTTCACTCCTCCCCCTCCTCCCCCTCCATTGGGGGAATGAGCGGCACAGCTGTGCGCCCACAGCGTGACCCCCCCGGCGTTCCGGAAGAGAAGGATATTCTCTCGGGTCCCCCGTCGCTCCCGCCGCAACTGCGCAGGCGCCGTGACGTCACGCGCACGCGCACAATGTCGCGCGCGCGTGAGCATGGCATCCGGAAGGGATCCGGGACTCCGCTGGCAGACAAGAGGCGCCCAATACCAGGTGCTGACACCTGGTGGGCGCAATCAGGAGACGCAGGGCCCAAGCGTCACCCCTCTTGTCCTGCCAGGAAGGCATACGGGTGGCAGAGGGGAAAAAGCTGAGGGCACATAGAGGGGCCGCAACACGGACACACACATTAACAAATAACTAATAAAAGAGATAAAAGTATTATCCTGTCTTAAAGACACACTACATGCTTGGATAAGATTTGCTTAACCCCTTGTTATACATGATCTGTGCCTCATACTGTACCGTGCCTTTTTCACCTTACAGGTGATGCTATGATTGTAATGGCATCATCCGTTATACAGAGTAAAACAACAAATCATACAAGAGAATTGCATAGTGACAAAGTATACATAAAGGTTATACATAAAAGGAAGAAAAAAAAAGAAACTATGAACTGTATTTCAAGGCTATGTCCCTTTGAGAGCAGGAGACCTACAGGAACAACACCCACTTTTTGTGTTTTGCACTTAAATGGCAAAGGGTTACGTCACAAAATTCCGAATATTGAACGTGGTCATATTGGGGATACTTATCGCAGGGAAAACCAGGCAGGAATAGATCAAAAGAGAGAAATTTTTTTTATTATTTTTATGCTTACGTGTTTACAAAAGACTGTCCCCAGGACTATGATAAGGGAAGGGGAGGAGGGGGATGGGGAAAGGGGGGGAGGGAGAAAGGGAAAAAAGGGGGGAAGGGAAGGGGAAGGGGGGACAAAGTTCTCGTCTCGAATATATTCACTGTGTCTTGCCAGATGAAAACCCATTCAAAAAGGGGGCATACGAGATCGATTCATTAAGGCCTGGTGGAGAGGTGGCATGTAACCGGAATATCCATCTCTGCTCGTTCTGTAACAGAGACTTGTTCCCGTCGCCACCTCTGATTGGAATATGCATTCTACAAAGGGCCACAAAAGTGACTCTTGGAACCCTGTAGTTGTGTGTGGAAATTATATGTCTCCCAATAGGGAGATACGGGTTCCCAACTTGTATACTGTATACATGTTGGGAAATGCGTTTCCAAAATTCCTGCCTGGTCTTCCCCACGTAATAAGCACCACATTCACATTCCATCAGATATACCACTCCACGTGTATGGCAGTTCACAAATTGTGTGGGTGTAAATGTGCTTCCATCAGGAAGGACAAAAGTTTTGTCCCTCCTAATGAATGAACAGTAGGAGCAGTGTCCGCAGGGGAAGGACCCCACTGTGGAACGATGTTTCAACCTCCTATTCTCATTGGTGTATTCGCTCTGGACGAGCTTATCCCGTAGTGACGTGGCTCTTTTATATGTTATAGTAGGTTGTTCTTGAACAAATGCGCGTAGTTTTGGATCGTCCGTCAGGATGCTCCAATGACATTTTAAGATTTTTTTTTTTTTTTTGATGGCTGTGTGTTGTCGAGAGTAGCGCATAATGATCTGGGTGAGATTACCCTCAGAACTCTTAGAGTGCTTAGATCTAAAAAGCAGCTGAAATCTAGATTGTCCTATAGCTTGATTATATGCTTTTTTCAGGCAGGATCGGCTATAACCCCTAGCTAGCAGTCGGATCTGAAGTCCCTCGGCTTCTTTTTTAAAGAGAGCATCGTTTGAACAATTGTGACGAAGGCGCAAATATTGTCCGTAGGGAATTGAGTTCTTAAGTGGTGTTGGATGAAAGCTATCCGAATGGAGAACCGTATTGCCAGCGGTTGTCTTTCGGAATAGGGTGCTGGATAGGTTTCTTTCAGCATTGACGAAAATGGAGACATCTAAGAAGGTGACGCTGTGGAAGTCATGAGTCATAGTGAATCTTAGGTTGCGATCGTTTACATTGATCCGATTGAAAAATTCAATTAGTTTGATCTCGGGTCCCTCCCATACGACGAAAACGTCGTCAATATACCTCAGCCATTTTGTTATATGGCTGGTGTATACGACAAGGTCCTCGTCCTCGAAGAGAGACTTCTCCCACTCCCCCAGGTACAGGTTGGCGTAAGAGGGGGCGCAGCAGGTCCCCATAGCCACACCCTGTACCTGGAGGTAGTGGGAGTTATCAAAACAGAAATGGTTGTGGTGCAGTATGTAATGCAGACCATTCAGGATAAAACTGATCAATGCCGGATCGTACTGAGAGTACTGTTGTAGGGCTCTTTGCACAGCTGCCAAACCCCGAGAATGGGGAATGTTGCTGTACAGCGCCTCGACATCGATAGTCACCAGAATGGCATTCTCTGGTATCCTAAGATCATTGATAAGTTGTAAAAATTGTATTGTGTCCCTGACGAATGAGGACAGGGTCAGAACAAGGGGTTGCAAATGGGCATCTATGACCCGACTTAGATTTTCTGATATGGCCCCGTTGCCGGAGACAATGGGACGGCCTGTAAGTGTGGTGGAATTTTTGTGAATCTTGGGCAGGCTGTAAAATGTGGCTACCTTGGGGTGTGGGGTCCTGATGAATTCATAGGTGTTTTTGGTGATTGCCCCTATATGGAATGCACGATCGACCATGCTGTAAAAGCTAGAATTGTATTGATTGATGCTGAGGGCCGAAATAGGTTTATACCATTCCTTGATTTTTAAGATGTTCAAACACATTGAGACGTAGTCGTCATTGTTCATGACGACCACATTGCCCCCTTTGTCCGAGGGTTTTATCCCGTGGACTATCCTTTTGCCCCGAACAAAACTTTGACGTTTTTGAAACCATCATTGATTTACAACTTTTTGCACGCAGGTTATTACTAAAATATCTGCATGCCAAGGATGACTCTGACGCTGACGCTGTGGATGGGTCTGTTTATAGTATGAAGGAATGCAGGGCCTTACGAGACCTAACTCTCCTTTCCCAAGAAAACAACACGGTGGATTTAATAGACCAAATCGATTTGGACGCCTTACTGCAGGAGGTTGACAAATCGATTCCAAATCCCCAATTAATGTTTAAAAAGGCCTCCACAACATTCCCTTCCTCAAGCATTAATCCTAACGTAGCAGTTTTTCTAAGGCAGACAATATATATATGCGAGATATATGCAAAATACCACAAACTAAATTCAAGCCGGCAAATCTTTCACACGATGAAAATCAGGCCCTTCAGCGCCTCACAAAGAACCCCCAAAATCACAATAAAACCCTCGGACAAAGGGGGCAATGTGGTCGTCATGAACAATGACGACTACGTCTCAATGTGTTTGAACATCTTAAAAAACAAGGAATGGTATAAACCTATTTCGGCCCTCAGCATCAATCAATACAATTCTAGCTTTTACAGCATGGTCGATCGTGCATTCCATATAGGGGCAATCACCAAAAACACCTATGAATTCATCAGGACCCCACACCCCAAGGTAGCCACATTTTACAGCCTGCCCAAGATTCACAAAAATTCCACCACACTTACAGGCCGTCCCATTGTCTCCAGCAATGGGGCCATATCAGAAATCTAAGTCGGGTCATAGATGCCCATTTGCAACCCCTTGTTCTGACCCTGCCCTCATTCGTCAGGGACACAATACAATTTTTACAACTTATCAATGATCTTAGGATACCAGAGAATGCCATTCTGGTGACTATCGATGTTGAGGCGCTGTACAGCAGCATTCCCCATTCTCTGGGTTTGGCTGCTGTGCAAAGAGCCCTACAACAGTACTCTCGGTACGATCCGGCATTGATCAATTTTATCCTGAACGGTCTGCATTACATACTGCACCACAACCATTTCTGTTTTGATAACTCCCACTACCTCCAGGTACAGGGTGTGGCTATGGGGACCTGCTGCGCCTCCTCTTACACCAACCTGTACCTGGGGGAGTGGGAGAAGTCTCTCTTCGAGGACGAGGACCTTGTCGTATACACCAGCCATATAACAAAATGGCTGAGGTATATTGACGACGTTTTCGTCATATGGGAGGGACCCGAGATCAAACTAATTGAATTTTTCAATCGGATCAATGTAAACGATCGCAACCTAAGATTCACTATGACTCATGACTTTCACAGCGTCACCTTCTTAGATGTCTCCATTTTCGTCAATGCTGAAAGAAACCTATCCAGCACCCTATTCCGAAAGACAACCGCTGGCAATACGGTTCTCCATTCGGATAGCTTTCATCCAACACCACTTAAGAACTCAATTCCCAACGGACAATATTTGCGCCTTTGTCGCAATTGTTCAAACGATGCTCTCATTAAAAAAGAAGCCGAGGGACTTCAGATCCGACTGCTAGCTAGGGGTTATAGCCGATCCTGCCTGAAAAAAGCATATAATCAAGCTATAGGACAATCTAGATTTCAGCTGCTTTTTAGATCTAAGCCCTCTAAGAGTTCTGAGGGTAATCTCACCCGGATCATTATGCGCTACTCTCGACAACACATAGCCATAAAAAAAAAAAAAAAAAATCTTAAAGTGTCATTGACGGACGATCCAAAACTACGCGCATTTGTTCAAGAACAACCTACTATAACATATAAAAGAGCCACGTCACTACGGGATAAGCTCGTCCAGAGCGAATACACCAATGAGAATAGGAGGTTGAAACATCGTTCCACAGTGGGGTCCTTCCTCTGCGGACACTGCTCCTACTGTTCATTCATTAGGAGGGACAAAACTTTTGTCCTTCCTGATGGAAGCACATTTACACCCACACAATTTGTGAACTGCCATACACGTGGAGTGGTATATCTGATGGAAGGTGAATGTGGTGCTTATTACGTGGAGAAGACCAGGCAGGAATTTTGGAAACGCATTTCCCAACATGTATACAGTATACAGGTTGGGAACCCGTATCTCCCTATTGGGAGACATATAATTTCCACACACAACTACAGGGTTCCAAGAGTCACTTTTGTGGCCCTTTGTAGAATGCATATTCCAATCAGAGGTGGCGACTGGAACAAGTCTCTGTTACAGAAAGAGCAGAGATGGATATTCCGGTTACATGCCACCTCTCCACCAGGCCTTAATGAATCGATCTCGTATGCCCCCTTTTTGAATGGGTTTTCATCTGGCAAGACACAGTGAATATATTCGAGACGAGAACTTTGTCCCCCCTTCCCCTTCCCTTCCCCCCTTTTTTCCCTTTCTCCCCCCCCCCTTTCCCCCTCCCCCTCCTCCCCTTCCCTTATCATAGTCCTGTGGACAGTCTTTTGTAAACACGTAAGCATAAAAATAATTAAAAAAATTTCTCTCTTTTGATCTATTCCTGCCTGGTTTTCCCTGCGATAAGTATCCCCAATATGACCACGTTCAATATTCGGCATTTTGTGACGTATCCCTTTGCCATTTAAGTGCAAAACACAAAAAGTGGGTGTTGTTCCTGTAGATCTCCTGCTCTCAAAGGGACATAGCCTTGAAATACAGTTCATAGTTTCTTTTTTTTTTTTCCTTTTATGTATAACCTTTATGTATACTTTGTCACTATGCAATTCTCTTGTATGATTTGTTGTTTTACTCTGTATAACGGATGATGCCATTACAGTCATAGCATCACCTGTAAGGTGAAAAAGGCACGGTACAGTATAAGGCACAGATCATGTATAACAAGGGGTTAAGCAAATCTTATCCAAGCATGTAGTGTGTCTTTAAGACAGGATAATACATTTATCCCTTTTATTAGTTATTTGTTAATGTGTGTGTCCGGTGTTGCGGCCCCTCTATGTGCCCCCAGCTTTCTCCCCTCTGCCACCCGTGCTCTCCTCAAGGGGGCGGGACCGCACCATCTATGCCTTCCTGGCAGGACAAGAGGGGTGACGCTTGGGCCCTGCGTCTCCTGATTGCGCCCATCAGGTGTCAGCACCTGGTATTGGGCGCCTCTTGTCTGCCAGCGGCGTCCCGGATCCCTTCCGGACTCCGTGCTCATGCGCGCGCGACCTTGTGCGCGTGACATCACGGCGCCTGCGCATATCCTTCTCTTCCGGAACGCCGGGGGGGTCACGCTGTGGGCGCACAGCTGTGCCGCTCGTTCCCCCAATGGAGGGGGAGGAGGGGGAGGAGGGAAGGGAGCGATCTGGCGTCCGCACCTGTGGGGGCTTAATTAATCAACACCCCCTTTATATGCACCAAGCCTAGGCTGAGGCTCATTGACTCTCTCCTAACCCTGTGATGCCTGTGTATGCAATCACCGGTCTGAACGACTGGTAAGTACATTTCAGATGGCTTTATTGCTTTATTCAAGTGTTTTACTACCATGGTTTTGCAGTATTTTCTGCCCAATGAACCATACTATTCAGCCATGTCTGATTACTATATTTTAAATCCTTAGAACCCTGGGCATTCGATCCAACTATTGCGATTTTTCCTGAATTGGTAAATAGCACTGTAGTCACCACATGCACTCCCACACTTTTAGTACTCTTTAACATGCACTGTTTGGTCTTGCGGATTGTTGTTCTTTTGCTGTGTCCCCTCACCATACCCAGTCCCATCACCCCCCCTCCCTAGATTCCCCCCCCCATCCTCTCCTTTTCATATTTCCCAGTCACCTTCCTTATTCCCTTCACTGCACTATCACCCCCCCCTCCCTCCTTTTCCTTTTTTCCCCCCCTTCCCAAGTTTCCCCTTTCTCCCCCCCTTCCCCTCCCTCCCATCCCATCCAGTTTGTCTGGTCCTCTTCACCTCACATTTTGGTCACTTCACTGGTGCACACTCAGTGCTCTTTTCTCCAACATTTCCATCGTTGCATGGTTTCTATGGGCGGCAGGGCCCTTGTGGTTTGTCTGTTCCTGTTAGTCATTCTTTTCCCTCCTGGGGTTTTCACTGTCTATTCGGTGTTTGGTCTTTTCTATTCCCCCCCTCTTTCCCCTCTTCCTCCTTCCCACACTTTCTCCCCCCCCCCTTTTTTTTTATTTTCCTTGTGTTTCACTGCACCTTTTCTTTCCCTGCTCAACCATGAATCCACGCTCTACTATAATTAAATTGCCTTTTTTAAAAAAGTCCCTTTGGGAATTAACTGATCCCTCGTTCTTACTTTTGTTTTCAGCATTATCGTTACCCCATTTTGGGTGTAGTGCATACCGTTCGCTGCCTATGTGTTTTTTCCCCCTTTTCTCCCCCCCCCCTGAGGTGGGTAATATATGCGTGATTCCTTGCAAGGCATACCTGGTCGATTGACCGCTCTCTGGGGAGCTGGTCTGTCATTGGGGAGACGGACGGCATAGGAGGGATTGCATCACTGGGAACATTCTGAAACATTGGGAACTCTGTGACGGGTAACTATACAAATCATGCATATATGCTGTGCTGTATGTACATGAGTTTGCCACTGTTGATTATTTACGCCACGCCTGACACATGCTTCCACCCCAACAGCTGACATTTATCCTCTGAAGATGACCCAGTGAGGGTCGAAACGCGTCAGTATTCCATTTTTCCATGATCTTGCTGTGTCCAATATACTGTACTGTACATTGTTCCCAATTACGGGCATTGTCCGCTGTGATTTTTATATTGTACTCCAGTTCGTGTCCTGACTCAAAGGTCAGAACTCATATGTTTTATACTATTTTCTGTATTAATAAAATTAACTTTTTGACTATCTATAGTCTTTTTCATTGGCTGCTTTAAAGCCCCGTTAGGGGGTTTCTCGTAGTATTTTTTATACATGAGACAACATAAATACACAAACAAATATTTATAAAAGGTGTATCTCTTAGGATCCCATCAAAATAGCAATATGTATCGAGTTTCTTCCCCATGGAGGAGGCAAGAGAGGTGGGGGGCTCCACATCCAGATACAAAAACTCCAGATAGTCTTAGCCTTTTTTTTTTTTTTTTTTTGCAGGGGTAAGGAAAAAATCTCAAAGTTTTAATCCTTGCTCACCAATCTCCCACTCCCCTGCCCACTTGGCCCCGCCCCCTTTTATCTTCCTCCCAGACTAAGGAACAGTTGTTGGAATGGAGAGAGATAAAAAAGAATTTAAATCATGAAGCTTGTAGGAGGAGTTTTCATTCTCCTCTGACTGTCCTATGAGGGTACATGACCCTGACCCTCTGTCTGGACTGTGTTGATTGGCCCTGTGCTGATCACACGCACCCTTCCAAAAAAAAAACCCCTCTCTAGCAATACACACCAATACTCACTGAGCATGTGCAGAGTGCCTCCAAGGCTCTCTACTATCATGAGATGGTTTGGGGACTGTGGAAGAAGGGGAGGAACCGAGAAGACAGGATCAAACAGCCTTTTTACCCAATGGGGAGGACAGCGGTGGACCGTCCATTAGGGGCACCCGAGTGCCGCCCCCTCTATCACGCCACCCCCTATATGCATAATGGTTAGATTCATGCATAGCACAAACCTATCAACGGCCGCCGCGGCCATCCCCTATTCATGTGTCCGGCCTCTTTCAGGGCATCGGGCGCATGAATTACAGCAGCCAGGATTTTTTTGGAGCACCCCATTGGCCGCTGAGGAAGATGGGGGAAACGAATGCTGCCGCCGTGATGACGAGCAGAATGGGAGGCCACTGCCACGGAGCAGGGGAAGCCACTGGTGATGGTGTTAGTGCCACCAACAGACCGACTGACCGGGGGGGTGCTGTGGCACACTTTTTTCTGCCCCCCAAATAAAATTTCCACTGCCCGCCACTGGCGAGGATTAACCCCTTAGGTTATACAGTGAGTATAACAAGCATGCTTTACTGCATATACAGACTGGTTTTACTGTTGTGAGTTTAGAAAGACTTTGACAAAAAAATCCATAATCTGATTGGTTTCTATGCAGAGCTGCACCGGATTTTGCACTCTCCAGTTTTAGTAAATCAACCCCTTTGGTGTATATAATTTATTGTAAACCAACAGATACAAATAAATTACTCAAGTTCGACAGCTTTTATCTATCCCATGTCTTTAAATCTGTGGTTTGTGGAGAACAGTATTTTTAGCTGATGACGTTAAATTTTTTCTGAAGAAGCCTGGAGCTCCTCTTTAAATAGGTTCTGCCTGACCCAGGATAGCTGCCAGAGTCACATGGGGTGGCAGCATCCAATCATATAGCTTCTGCAGTGACCCAGGAAACCATAGAGGAACCATGTTGACTTGACTTCTCCAACCAACTGCAATGCCGCTGCAGACAAGCGCCACCTGCATTAGAGAATGTAGACTGCACCTGCCTACAAGCAGTTACAGCATGTTTTTTTTTCTTTTGGGTTAAATGTTTTACATAAATAAAAACTGGTCATTGTAAACTCCCCTGTCAATGGAAAATGGCTTGTCTCATTTTTGTAACTGATACATCTGCAAGAGAGTCTGTTTTTTTTAAAAACACCAGACTTAGAGCAGTAAAACCAAAAATGCCATATATTGCAGCCTGCCAACCATTAGTCCTCATGCACATGGACGTTTTAAAAAACGAGCTGTAAAGCTAGGTTCGACGCCTGGAAAAACCGGCGTTAAAAACGCGATTTTTACAGCGTTTTTGCGCGTTTTTGCGTGTTTTTCTGCGTTAGCGCTAAGAAGCGTTTTTTAATGAAAAACACATCTCTCAGCTATATACACTCCCAAATTTCCCACAATGCCACAGAAACCAAAGAAAATATGTAAATGAGCATGTGTCGGTGCCATTTTGGTAGGAGAGAGAGAGAGGAGAGAGTGTTTCAGAGTCTGTTAAGTTTTCTGTATTTTTCTGAGAAATATGGATCCTGTCATGCAGAAGATCGATGAGGCAATCCTTCTGATTGTTTTGCGGAGGCAGCGGAGAATGAGACAGGAGGAGGAGAGAAGCAGCAGACGTCGATTTTGGGTGCATCCAATGGTATCCAATCGGTTTTCTATGGGGTACTTTGGCAACATTTATTCCCAACTGCGCTCATATCCGACAAAGTTCTTTAACTTTACAAGGATGTCAGTGCCGCTCTTTGATGACCTGTTGGAGAGGCTCAGGCCAAGGCTCACAAGGATGGACACTGTGATGCGTAGCTCTGTGTCACCGGAGGAACGGATGCTAGTGACACTCAGGTAAGTGAATACACATATGGGAGTAGGGGTTAGGGTTACGGTTAGGAGATAGGGTTAGGGGTTAGGGTTAGGGTTAGGGGTTAGGGGTTAGGGTTAGGGGTAGGGGTTAGGGTTAGGAGATAGGGTTAGGGTTAGGGGTTAGGGTTAGAGGGTTAGGGTTAGGAGTTAGGGTTAGGGTTAGGGGTTAGGGTTAGGGGTTAGGGTTAGAGGGTTAGGGTTAGGGGTTAGGGTTAGAGGGTTAGGGTTAGGAGTTAGGGTTAGGGTTAGGGGTTAGGGTTAGAGGGTTAGGGTTAGGGGTTAGGGTTAGGGGTTAGGGTTAGGTTTAGGGGTTAGTGTTAGGGGTTAGGGTTAGGGTTAGGGGTAGGGGTTAGGGTTAGGAGATAGGGTTAGGGTTAGGGTTAGGGGTCAGGGTTAGGATTTAGGGTTAGGGGTTAGGGTTAGGAGATAGGGTTAGGAGATAGGGTTAGGGGTTAGGGTTAGGGTTAGGGGTTAGGAGTTAGGGTTAGGGGTTAGGGTTAGAAGTTAGGGTTAGGGGTAGGGGTTAGGGTTAGGGTTAGGGGTTAGAGTTAGAGGGTTAGGGTTAGGAGTTAGGGTTAGGGGTTAGGGTTAAGGGTTAGGGTTAGAGGGTTAGGGTTAGAGGGTTAGGGTTAGGGGTTAGGGTTAGGGTTAGGGGTTAGGGTTAGAGGGTTAGGGTTAGGAGTTAGGGTTAGGGGTTAGGGTTAGGGGTTAGGGTTAGAGGGTTAGGGTTAGGGGTAGGGTTAGGGGTTAGGGTTAGGGTTAGGGGTTAGGGTTAGGGTTAGGGGTTAGGGTTAGGGGTTAGGGTTAGGGGTAGGGGTTAGGGTTAGGAGATAGGGTTAGGGTTAGGGGTTAGGGTTAGGATTTAGGGGTAGGGTTAGGGGTTAGGGTTAGGGTTAGGGTTAGGAGATAGGGTTAGGTTTAAGGGTAGGGTTAGGACTTATGTTTATGCTTTTCTCTTTCAATAACTAAATTTATTATGTTATCTTAGGTTCCTTGCCACGGGACAAAGTTATGCTTCCTTGCATCATTACTTCCTCCTTGGCCTCTCAATGGTCTCAAAAATAATAAAGGAAACATGTGTGGCAATATGGGAGGAATTGCATAACATTGTAATGCCAGAACCAACAGAAGACATCTGGGAAGAAGCCTCCCCACTCTGGATCGTCATATTTTAATTATAAAAAATATTTTTCGGTGGTCCTCCTGGCATTGTCCGATGCACACCTTAAATTTCTTTTTGTTGATGTGGGAGCATATGGAAGCCAAGGTGACGCCCGCATATTCCGCGAGTCGGCCTTCGGACGTCGTCTACATGAGGGACGACTCAATATTCCTGAAAGCAGGCCTCTACCCTGCACTGAAGAACCCAGCTTGCCATTAGTCATGGTGGCAGATGAGGCCTTTGGACTGGCTGAAAATCTTATGAGGCCATACAGTGGCACTGGTCTCAGCCGACAACAAAAAATATACAATTATCGGCTCAGCCGTGCACGCCGTGTTGTTGAATGTGCATTCGGGGTGTGCACGGCCAAATGGCGAGTTTTGCTGACAAGTATGCAATTGGATGTTGACTACGCCATTAAAGTCGTCCTGGCATGCTGCGTTCTGCACAATTTTCTGCGGGACAGTGACAGAAATAATGTTGAACAGGAGCCCATTAACCAACTTCAGAGGGTTCAATTTATGGACTTGCGTTCAACTGCACGTGTCATGAGCATTCGAAACCAATTTGCAGAATTTTTTGAATCCCCTGATGGAGAGGTATCATGGCAGAATGATTATATCTAAAAAATATTTGCAATACATCTACCTTTGCTTTCTTGTGTTTTTTGAAATAAAGCATTTCAAAATTGAAGTTTGTTATTTTTAGGTCCATTTATCAACGATTGTTCAACAAGTCAATTTGACTCTGCCTTCGGGGTAAGCCTAGGCTAAGCCCAAAAAAGAGCAAGCTTACGCTTGTCCGAAGGCAGAGTACGATAGAGTCCTTTGCACTCTGCCTTCAGGGCAAGCAGAGTGCAAAGGAGTGCTGTTGTGCATCATATAAAAGACAAATTGAACACATATTTCAATAAAAAAAACACATTTAATAAAGGATTGGGATCACAACTGGTATTTCAAGAAAAAAAAGAATTTATTTTGGGATCACAACTGGTGATAGGTGGTGGTGGATGCTTGATTGCATTGGGGATATGGGGATTGGGGACGGGGTAATGGTTGGGCCTGGCGATCACTCCCAAAATCCTGCTGGTAGCGGGGTAGAGGGTATGGGGGCTGAAAATGGGAGGTGGAAGGTTGAAATTCACCATAGGAGTGCACGTTATGGAATGAGGTCTGGGACGGCATAGGTGGTGGTTGGCGTTGAGGAGGGGGCTGATAGTGAGAGGGGGGTGCTAGCACTGCTGAGGTCCCAGGGGCCATTGGGGGATCATGAGAAACATTATATGGATCGCATGGAGGTGGCCCGCCACTTAATTTAGCATGACGGTATTGCATTGCAATAGAGTACATGCGATCCATACAAAGTTTCTCTTGGTCTCCCCCAATGTCCTCCAGGATGTGGTAAAGGCTGCGGCAGAAGCAGGCCCGTGGGTTGTTGGTGTCTAAAAAGGCATCCATACTGCGCCTCTCCTGCCGCACTTCCTGCAGCAGTGCTAGCACTCTGTCATCAGCCTCCGGATTATAGCCGCCCCTCGCCTGACGTCCACGCCCACGGCCACGAACACCGCCACGACTGCGCTGCTCTCCACCTTGCTGACTGGCAGGAGACAGTGATTCCACAGCCCTCGATTCCTGCAAAAGAACAAAAATGTTTACATTGACATGTACATGGACAGACAGACAATGAGATAGACAGGCAGACCGAAGCAGTTACCTCATCTGTGCACTCAACACCTCCCTCGCTGATTGGACGTGGAGATCCAGTGCTGGTCATAGGACTGCTTGGTCTCTGAACCTCAGCCTCTTCTAGTTCCACCTCTCTGAGTCTAATGTTAGAAGTTGTTATGCAGACAATACAAATTGTATAAACGTAACTACTTTAGCCCGGACCATTCAGCTGGCCAAAGACCCGAGCACTTTTTGCGATTTGTCACAGCGTCGCTTTAACAATTGTGGTCGTGCAATGTGGCTCCCCAAAAAATTTACGTCCTTTTTTTCCACTCAAACAGACCTTTTTTTATGTGGTATTTGATCACCTCTGGGTTTTTTTGGGGTTTTTTTTCGGAGCTATAAAAAAAGAGTGTAAATTTCTGTTTTAAATTTTGAATTAAATTTTTTTTAAGTAATAAATATCCCACAAAAAATAAATAAATATAAAATTTTCTTTTTGGTTTAGGCCAATATGTATATACAGATTTCAGTTAATAAAGTTTTTTTGGCAAAAGTTATAGCGTCTATGAAACAGGGGAGAGTTTTATGGCATTTTTCTTACAAATTTTTTTTTTTATTAGTAATGGGGGAGATCAGCGATTTTTAGCATGACTGCGACAATACGGCGGACACATTGGACAATTTGGACACATTTTTGTAAAAATTGTCATTTTTACAGCGATTAGTGCGATTAAAATTGCAATGATTACTGTAAAAATTACACTGGCATTGACCTCTTCCTCTCCCTGAGACGATCGCTGGTGTGCCCGCGGACATTGAGTTCGCAGGACCCGCGGTCGGACTCATGGACCTCGCAATGGGAAAGCGCGCCCCCAAGGCGGCAACTTAAAAGGGACGTACAGGTACGCCCATTTGTGCATCCGTGCCATTCTGCCGACGTATATGTACATGTGGCGTTCGGAAAGTGGTTACAATAGCCATGGAACATACTGCCTGAAAAGCAATGTACATAGGCAAATATATGAAAAAAACAAAAAACTTACGGTCTGGTATGGCTCTGCATATTTTGCCGTAAAAATAGCAGATTGCTGTGGTACACGTGTTGTTTCTTTGTTGGCGCTGGTGCTCCACTACGTGCCGCCTTGTTTCGTCCGTGAGGTCCCTCCTGACACGGTCACGTAGGGACTTCCAGTGGTGCTGCATAATTATGCCTAAAATAACATGGAAAACAAAGGGTTAAATATGCAATCTTCGTTTACATTACACACAAACAGATCATGCATTCAAGGAAAATAGACTTACTTATTTCCTTTCTTTTGGCATTTCTCATTTGTTCCCAGCCAGGGGTAATGGCAGCACTGATGTCCTCCCAGGCTTTAACTTTACGTATGTGGTCTCCATGAAGTGGATGTGCCACATCCCACAGTTCAGGATGGGCCTGTACCGCACTAATGAGCTCCACTTGCGAAACAGCACTTGCCATCTTCAAGTCACTAACCACAGTCACACGGCTGTGCAAAGGACTCTTGGGTAATCTAATGTCCAGACAGGAATTTCCTGTTTTTACAGAGATTACAGTGTCCAATCATCTATTTTGAGCAAAAAAACGCCGGAGCTAAAAAACGCGCAAAAACGCAGCGGTCGCGTTTTTGCGCGTTTTTGCGTGTTTTTGCACGTTTCGCGTTTTTACAGCTCTAGCGCCGCGCCTCGGAACGCACTGGTCCTGGGTTTTTTTTACAGCTTAAAAACGCCTAGGCCATTTGCAGCTCAAAAACGTCTAGGTGGGCATGAATCCATAGACTAACATAGACAGGCGTTTTTAAGCTGTAAAAAACGCTCAAAAACGCGGGTGTAAAAACGTCCATGTGCATGAGGACTTAGATGTGGTGGCTCCATCAGTTAAGAAAATTCTTTGGTTTTTGTCCCTCTGTGTTCATGTGGTGATCTGGCCAACAATATGCCTCCTGTATTAGTGAGACACAACTCTGGAGGAATGAAAAGTGGATGCACAACAAACAGCAGCATTTTTACGTCTGGGGGGGGGGGGGTGTGGTAGTGTTTAATGTATTAGATTTAGAACCACTAACAAATTGAAGCTAAACTCTAGCTCACACTTTATAAACATCTACAGAAAACAGTTTTTACCTTTTGGGATGGAAGTTTTGCATAAACAATTAAAAGATGATCATTTTAATTACCCTCGTCAGTGTTAAGTGCTTTGTCTCATTCATGTAAACTGATACGTTCTGCTGGCTGAGCTTGTGCTGTGAAAAGCAAGACTTGCTGGTTGGATTACCAGATGAAAATAGAAGAAAGCCTAAAAAATGAAACTAATGCAGCTATCACATCTTATGCCGCGTACACACAATCGGAACTTCCGACAACAAATGTTCAATGTGAGCTTGTCAGAAATTCTGACCGTGTGTAGGCTCCATCGGACATTTTCTGTCGGAATTTTCTGACAACAAAAATTTGAGAGCTGGATCTCAAATTTTCCGACAACAATATCCATTGAATCCGTTAAATTCCGAACATGTGTAGACAATTCCGACGCACAAAATTCCACGCCTGCTCTGAATCAATTACAAGACAGAAGCGTTCTGTCTGGTAAAACTAGCGTTCGTAATGGACACATTACGTAATGGAGCACATTCATCACGCTGCAAAGTTTTTCATCTTTTAATGCAGCGCATTCTCTTCTTCCTTATAATGCTAGAATAATGAAGTTTTGCTGCTGATATTCACACAGTTCTGACAAACTGATTTATTTATTATTTCTCGTGATCTCCTGAATAATCTTTTTTTTTTTTTTTTTTGTCGCCAGATCTCCATAATAATGTTTATATATTTTTTTTTAGTGATTTACTTTTTTTTGGTCAAGATCTCCTGATTTTTTTTTTCTAGTGATCTCCATAATATTTTTTCTCGTTTTGTGTGTCAAGTTACCACAACACTATTATTATCTTGTATTTTTTAACCTCAAGGAGATTGGTTGGTGTTGGTGTCCCTTCTTAATTTGACATTGTATTTTTGAAATGTACCTGCCTACTCACAAATAAACTGTCCTTTTTTAACTAAAACACATAGCCAAGTATTTGTGATAAAAAAATAGACATTTATTAGGGGTCATAACAAATTAAAGAGGAAGGCAACGCTGGATAAACTGGTGAAATTTGCAAAGCCTTTGTACCCCAGAACACATATACTATTTGACAGGCAAAATTGGTAGCCTTAAGAAGTCCATTTAATAGGGAGCACAATCCGGTCCAGGACTCTGTGAGATCAGGAACAGCAGCAGATGACATATATGTCCCGAGGCTGTGGTCATACTACAGCCTGCGTCTTTTGTCAGACCAGACCAAACCAAGGCCATCACTCTCAAGACTTCCTTGCATGCTTCCTTCCACGCTTGCTTCCGGGCTGTGGCTCTGGTGTTGGAGTTGTGGCAGGAGGTGGAGGAGGTGCAGGAGGAGGAGGATGGTCCAACCCACACAGATGGATTTTGCTTGTGAGTTCACCCCTCAACCCCTTATTTAGGGCCAGATAGATCACTTCCTCACAAATGATGCATTGGCCCACCTCCATTTCGTGCATTTTGCTGACTACCATGCAGGCATAGGCCTCTTGAATATTGGGGGTGGTTCTGAGGGCCGCAGTAGCCTCCCGAATCAAAGACAGCGCTGACTCCTCCACATTCCTCCCCTTCCTGGTACTTTTTATTGGAAGGCGGAGGGGAGGAACCTGGGATTTGGTCAGGCTACTAGGCACAGCCACCTCCTGGCTGCCACTTACCCCCGCCTCCTCCTGGCTGAGACTTTCCACAGCCTCATCCTGGCTGTGACTTTCCACGGCCTCCTCCTGGCTGAGACTTTCCATGCCCTCCTCCTGGCTGAGACTTTCCTGTGTATGAAAATGGGACATAGTTTTAGTTTTTTGGTCATCAATCACACACAATTTTGAGCTCATGATTGTTGCAAATTGAATGTTAACAAATAGAAAAGACTATCATTCTGACCCCAGCATTTCTCATTCTTGTCCCAATCATTTTTGGCTACTACTGTCTATTGATATGTAAATCACTTTGTTAATTCCGAAATTAGTGATCAATACTAACATCTAGATAACATCATTCAATTTTTGGACAAGAAATATGGTGAGCAATGCTATACCTGGCTCAAGCTGGGATCCTCCACATGTTCCTGGGTGGAAGGCCATCAGAAGCCTCATCTGAGGTGGAAGGAAGTGTGGAAGGAAGGGTCGAGAGTGATGGCCTGATTTCACTCTGGTCTGAAACCGCAGTCTGTTGTAGTACCAGAGCCTGGGGACATAAATGTCATCTGCTGCTCCTGATCTCATGGAATCCTGGACCTTTTTGCGCTCCCTATTATATTGCTCCCCAGGCCACCAATTTTGGCCTTCAAATAGGATATGGTTGCCGTGGGAGTCACCGGCTTCACCAATTCCAGCAATTGATCCAGCGCTGCCTTCCTCTTTATTTTATTAGTTTAAAAAGGGTGTTTCACCTGCCACAGACAGGACAGCTCCCTGTATTTATCAATGAAGTTGGGGAGAAAGTCATGATCATTGAATCTATCTATTTTATCTGCAAGAAGCAACACAAGACAAACCCTAATGTCAGGCTAAACTCTCCTAATCTTGTCCCAATATAGGCCTCAGTTTATAAGCAGTATAGGCCACTGATGCCCCAAGTTAAAATGGTAAGTTCGTTAGCACGATCGGAGCTTACGCTACTCCGTCCTCCCCTCAAAGATCGGATGTACGACGCACCCGTGTTACGCTTTATTTACACTGCGCATGCGTGATACTCCGCCTGCCCCTGACCTTCTTTCTAGTATATTCCCGCCCCTTCTCTTTCAGCGCAGTGGGAGAGCACATGGCGAAGAAAGAGCAAGTGCATGTAGAGGAGAGCAGCAACGAGGAGGACGACGAAAGCCCGGAGTCACAAACGTCCCGATCCAGGAGATTTAAGGCCTCAAATATGTCCTTTGTAGAGATGGTGGAGATGGTGGAAGTCTTGAAGAGGGCCAACTATGACAGGAATTATGGACCATGCAGAAACCCAAATGTGAGAAAGGTCAAGATCATGGCTAAAGTTGTGAAAAGTCTGCATAAGAATTTTGGGTACGGCGATCCAAGGATCAACTGAGGAAACGATGGTCAGGCCTCAAATTGAGGGAGCAGGATCAGTACAGAAGAATCAAGAGAGTGCTGCAAAAAAGTAAGTATTTTGTTGTGTGTTCCTATTATTATTATTATTACGTTCATGCTGCTCCATGTGTTTTTCTTTACTGTTGTACAGTTTAAAATGGCAAGTTTCATGTTCGTGGGCACAGTAATCGTTCATAGTAAACATAGTTTGTTTGCCCACTAATACAATGTTTTTGGCAGATGCAGGTTAAATACATTTTCCATGCCTATTTGTCTTAAAAGAAGTTTGTTGTCTAGATGGGTTTGTAACTAGAATGAAATGCAAACTTGATTCAGTGTAAGGAGTGGACACTTAGCAGCTGTTTACACATCTGGATGCAGGAGCACTAGTGTGGGACACCAGAAAACCCTTTTTTGGGTGTCCCACACAGGTGCTCCAGTGGATACTAGGGGTGTCTTCAGCTTGGAACTCTGCCAAAACAGACAATTGTACAACACTTCCAAGCAATGTTTCATATTCCTAATTCTGTCTTCAAATATATGTGTGCTAAGTATACCTATTTTTTTAATTCACATAGGGGAGAAAAGACTCGGGACATCAGAGGACACAAAGGACCCCCAACCTCATGAAGAAGGAGAAGTCACCACACCACAACCTCAGGATGTGGAGGAAGGAGGGGTTTATGAAGTGGGCGAAATAGTGACCACAACAGGTGAGTGTCTGAGACCACAGCTTCAGGTAATAGATGTATGCCTGCATATTTATAATACATGGTGTGTTTTTAGGTGATGTGGATGTTGTGGAAGAAGAATCTCATTTCACCAGTGCAAGTGCACACGTCCTCGGGGAGATCATGGTGTGCAATCATGATTTAGAGCTGATAAAGGAAAACATTAAAAAAAAAAACGAAGAACATTATTGATGTTTTAGGTAGAATCTAAAACACACAAAAATTGTGCCTTTTGTTGTGTAAATTTTTCTTTTAAATCAAGTTTTAAAGTATTTTAAAAGCCGAATTTTGAAGATGCACACAGTGTGTCAACATGTGCTATCTGCCATCACGGGATATCAATGTACGTGTTTTGTGGGTGCAACCCCTTCCTCGCAACTAAAGTAAATGGGAGGAAAGGGTTGCACCCCCGAAACACGTCCTTTGATCCCCCATGATGGGAGCTAGCACATGTTGACATTAAGCATGGGATCAGGAGGGAAATCCACATTTTGACTCCCAATTTGTGTGCATCTTCAAAATTTGGCTTTTACAGAGGTGACATCACCCCATCTGATGAAGGCAATATCAACACAGTTTACTAATGTCTGATATTGCCTTCACTTTGTCAAAGTTGAACTTTGTAAGTTTCTGAGCTGTGTATGTTTTATGGTTTTAAACATGCCTGTTTAACCCAAAAAAGGCTATTTGTACTGTCAAACCTAAAAATGTTATACAACAAATATGTTGGTGAATGTGCTTTGAGTAAAATGTTTTATACTCAACAATGTGTGGCTTCTTCTTTCAATGCTCAATACCAGTTTTTGGAGTAAGTTGGTGTTTACAGTGATAATGGGGATTATTTACTAAAGGCGAAACCACTTTGCACTACTAGTGCACTTTCAGTGCAGTTTCAAGTGCACCTGCAGTGCACTTGTAATACAAAGTGGATTTGCCTTTAGTAAATAACCCCCACAGTGCTCTAAAATTTGCCACAATCAGGCCACTTTCGGGACTCAAAACAATTCATAATTCATGGTGCTGAAAAGGATGGTGCTGAAAACACAAGCAGTAAATCAAATGAAATATTATTTCAGTTTAAATAAAAAATGTATTTTAAAAATGTTTCTCAAACATTTGCTGGCATATCAATGGCCCCCCTACCCACAAAGTATTCCAGATATTTTTGACGGACTTCGCAGGCGCTTTGGGGGGGCAAGCCAGGACAGCCAGCTTCAATCGTTGTCAGGGTTTACTGATCTGGCAATCCTGTCTCAGGCCCAACTGAAGCCACATAGTTCGAAGCATTTCTCCTTAGAAAGTTGTGCATAATGCAGCATGCACGTACAATATGGTTTATTTTGTATTCCGCCATGTGAATTGGCATCAGGAATAGGTGGAACCGGATGGCCATTATGCCAAAAGCATTCTCCACCACTCTTCTTGCTCTGGCCAGCTGGTAGTTAAAAACCCTCTGGTCCGGGGTCAGGGTCCTAATGGGGAATGGCCGCATCAGGTGTTCACCAAGCCCAAATGCTTCATCAGCGACAAAGATTAACGGTAGACCAGCCACGTTGTCTTCTGTAGGTGGCAATCCGAAGCCACCACTCTAGAGCCATCTGTAGAACTCACCATCCGACACCCGGCCATTCTTCCCCACGTCCACATAGAGAAACTTGTATGTTGCCGACACCACCGCCAACATCACAATACTATTAAACCCCTTATAGTTGTAATAGTATGACCCTGAGTTGGGGGGGCATGATGTAGACGTGTTTCCCATTAATTGCCCCTCCGCAGTTGGGAAAGTCCCACCACTGGGCAAAGTGGGATGCCACAGTCTGCCATTCCTGTGGCGTTGAAGGAAACTGTGAAGCCAAACAAGAAAAAAAAGTTAGTACTTTTGCACATAACATTGCTAGCAGATTAGACACAAACATTCTTGGCCAACATCAGTGCAACATTTATTTTAAGGAGTATTTAAAGACAAAAATATAAGGTCTACTTATCAGATTCCTCACCCCCTCTGATGGCCCATTTAAAAATTTTAGGGGGGGTTAGATGTTTTGGACAGTTAACCCTCTCCACTTCATTGAGACCTGAATGCATACATAATGTCTGTTATTTTGTCCAGGCCCTCCTTACTTACACTATTGGCAGCCCACTGGACAGGTAAGAAGTGTCATAATACAAAAATATGAATACACACTGTACAAATTGAAGCACAATTTTACATTCTGCAATTACCTATCAAGATAATACGAGAACAAAACTTGAAACAGTACCATTTGAAAGTATTCAGGCAGGCCCTTGCACTACATGCTTTGGTGAATTCATCCATAAATATAAACACAAAAGAGGTAAGTACAGTGTGTATGGGTTTGGCAAAGTCAGCAGATAGAAAATTGGTATCGGTTGACTTAGCGGATGGGGGGAGGGAGAGTTCCAAATGAGTTTTGAACCCCCAAAAAAAGCCTCTTGCACTTTGCACTCTGCCTGAATTTAAGAACAAAAATCACATCTGTACATATTTTAGGGGGTGTTTAGGGTAAAGCAGCATAATGGAGCTGACAAAATACATTGTTACGTGACTAGGCTAGGTGTGTATGGGCCTAGGATAGCATGCTGGGGGGGTTAGTGAAAGCAAATATGCATGAAGGACAAAAAAGGAACTTTAAAAACTTCCAGAATGCATGAGGACAAAGGGGACATTCACAGCATAATAAACTCATGGTAATTATGGAATCATGAAATAAATACAATACATTAGCAAACATTAAATACATAGAATGTGATGTTAAAGGAGAAAACTTACCCTAATATAGTCCTTCTGCAGGACCTGAATGATGGCAGAACAGGTCTCTAGAATAATGAGGAGATGCCTGTCGAGAACTTGATGTCCTGCAAACTTCTCCCTGTCGCCAAGTACTGCAAGGTGGCGACTAGCCTCTGCTCGGGAGCGATGGCTTGCCGCATGCAGGTGTCCTGCTTTGTAATATAAGGGGACAGCAAAGCCAACAAATGGTGAAAAATTGGGTCCGTCATCCAGAGATAATTCCTGAAATCATCAGGATTATTCTCACGGATCTCCCGCAACAAAGGCATGTGCGAGAATTGGTCACTCTGGAGTAACCAATTCTTCGTCCATGAACTCCTCCTCGCCCTGTTCATGGACTGGGCTTGGGTCAAAGTAAGAACCCCAACACCAAGTCCCCGCATAGCATGAACTCTACGATCAGTACGTACCCGCAACATGTCTAGAAAAAGGTTGGATGGTCAGAACGAACTAACAGAACGCGCTGAAAATACGAAAGGCCTGAGAAGAGTGACCTGAAAATCAGAAACGAGCGGACAAGAACGCCCTGAAAAACAGATACGAACTGACTACACGCACTGAAAAACAGATATGAACCCACAAATACAAACTGAAGAGCAGTAACGATCTGAAAAGCACAAGGCTGAAAATAGGAATTGTCTCTCACCAAACTTCTACTAACACAAGATAAACACAAGATTAGCAGAAAGAGCCCAAAGGGTGGCGCACTGGCTATTGAACTTCCTTTTACTAGTCCCATCGTCTGATTTGTATGTCAGCGTGTTCTTGCCGATCAGAATTTCCGAAAACATTTGTGCGTCCGTGTGTATGCAAGACAAGTTTCAGCCAACAAGTGTCGGACATAAATCCATGGTTTGGTTGTCGGAAATTCCGATTATCTGTACGATTATCACTGAGACTCGGGTGATCACAGATCCGAGTATGGAGCTGGTACCGGCCCCTTACCAGGTGATCAGTTGTCAGCCAATGACGGCTGATCACATGATGTAAACAAAAGCTCGGTAATCGTTTTTTTTTCTCCTCATGCTGACAGCTTGAGGAGAAAAAAAAGGCGATCGCCGGCTTATCTGCAAGGGACATCGGTCTCGAAGAGGAAGAGGCAATTATGCCTCATCTGTACCCACCAGTACCCCCTGCCAGTGCCACCTGCCATTGCCACCTGCCAGTGCCCACAGTGCCCACCAGTGCCACCTATCAATGCCCATGAGTGCCACCTATCAATGCCCACAAGTGCCACCTATTAATGCCCATCAGTTGTGCCAATCAGTGTCACCTAGCAGTGCTGCCTATCAGTGTAATCAATCAGTGCCCTTTATTGCCACCCATCAGTGCCGATCACTGCCACCTATCAGTGCCCATCACTGCCACCTATCGGTGCCCATCAGTGCCGCCTCATCAGCGTACATCAATGAAGGAAAAAAATTACCTGTTTGCAAAAATTTTTAACAAAATATATATATATAATTATTTTTTTTTAAATTCTGTCTTTTTAAAAATTTTTAACAAAAAATAAAAACCGCAGAGGTGATCAAATACCACCAATAGAAAGCTCTATTTGTGGAAAAAATGATAAAAATTTCATTTGGGTACAGTGTAGCATGACCGCGCAATTGTCATTCAAAGTGCATCAGCGCTAAAAGCTGAAAATTGGTCTGGACAGGAGGGGGCGGGTTTAAGTGCCCAGTAAGCAAGTGGTTAAAGTGATTGTAAAGGATTTTTTTTCTTTTTAAGACTGGAAAAACATCCTATACTGCACTTATCCGAAGTGCAATAGGGTCGATTTACTAAAACTGGAGATTGAAAAATCTGGTGTAGCTGTGCATGGTAGTCAATCAGCTTATAACTTCAGCTTGTTCAATTAAGCTTTGACAATACAAAAAATTGAAGCTGATTGGTTTCTATAGCTACCCAAGTTGTTGCACTCCTCAATTTTACTAAATCAACCCCAATGTGTTGGAGTCAGCTACTGTCTCTAATTAAAGAGTTAAGCTACATAACAAATAGATAACATAGACATGTTAAATGCAGTGTGTATATGTGTGTGTTATATATAGTGGGGACGGAAAGTATTCAGACCCCCTTAAATTTTTCACTCTTTGTTATATTGCAGCCACACACAGCACCCCATATTGACAGAAAAACACAGCAGCGTGACTGTTCTTGAATGGCCCAGCCAGAGCCCTGACTTAAACCCAATTGAGCATCTCTGGAGAGACCTAAAAATGGCTGTCCACCAATGTCTACCATCCAACCTGACAGAACTGGAGAGGATCTGCAAGGAGGAATGGCAGAGGATCTCCAAATCCAGGTGTGAAAAACTTGTTGCATCTTTCCCAAAAAGAATCATGGCTGTATTAGATCAAAAGGCTGCTTCTACTAAATACTGAGCAAAGGGTCTGAATACTTAGGACCATGTGATATTTCAGTTTTTCTTTTTTAATAAATCTGCAAAAATGTCAACAATTCTGTGTTTTTCTGTCAATATGGGGTGCTTTGTGTACATTGATGAGGAAAAAAAATGAAGTTAAATGATTTTAGCAAATGGCTGCAATATAACAAAGAGTGAAAAATTTAATGGGGTCTGAATACTTTCCGTCCCCACTATATATACACTATATATTTATGATGAAAATGTGTTAATATATAAAGTATCATTTAATTCCTAATTTTCCTTTTTCTACTAATGGATAAAATGATAAAACATTATTGCACTTCCTGTTTTGGTTCAGAGGCAGTAATGAATCTAGAGGGTAAATGAGATAGATACTGTAGCTAGGAATTAAAATTTTCATAAAAAGGTCAGCCATTGCAACCTATATCTTTCTAAATGACCTTCAACCACCCTCAATACAGTTGGCACTGACAAGTAACATTTACAGGGACACCCCTTGTTCTTAACATATTCCCTTAGAAATGTGAACTCTGTGAATGTTGAATTTCACAAATAAACTAAAATATTGCATTAACCCTTTATTTAGTGTGATTTAGTGTCCCATTAGGAATGCTAACATACATTAATCCGTACCGAGGAATAATGTTTTAAATGCACAAAAATGTTGAATTTATTTTTACTCTTCTGTTGTCATCTAAGACAGTATTAATAATGATAAGGTGAGATAAACAGATCAAACAGCAAAGGGTGTCTGGAAATGAGTTAAAAATATTGGCACTTAAGCTGACAAGTAGGTCCTTCATATTCTTTTTCACATGCACAATTTATGAGCACCACACGCTGACTTCACAAATGCCATGACGCTTATGTGTTTCAAAAAGATTTTTTTTTCTCTGTTTTGCTTTATAAACATTTTGTTGAGTAAGAGACATGCTGCAATTTTATATATAAGAAAAGCACACAAGATTAACACCAGGGCTCCAAATTTTCAAGTCCTGAGCTAGTAGCCAGGCCTTAAGAGTTACTCGCCACCAGTTGCTGCACCCAACCCCTACCCTGCCACGCCCCTAATTCCTCCCCTAAACACACCTTCATAAATTATCTCATCAAAAGACGCTGTTAAATGCTTTAAGCAGAACTAAATTACAAAAATAAATATTAACAACAACATAAAGCACACGTCTACCTCTGGTTTCCTCTTCCCAGCATATCTGTAATAGTCCAGGGCTTACTATGCATGCACCAATGGCGTGTTGCCGCAAGAGGAAATCCATGCCAACTGAGCATGCGCCAACCTGCACCTGTGCAGAAGACTTGATGGAAAAAGGCAGGAAAATGCCCAGGAGGTGCACAGGAAGTGACCTCAACCTGATGGAAAAAGGCGGGAAAATGTCCAGGAGGCGCACAGGAAGTGACCTCACTCTGATGGGAAAAAGGCGGGAAAATGCCCAGGAGGCGCACAGGAAGTGACCTCAAACTTCCCTATATAAGCCCAGCCAATTTGTGGGATTATTTTCAGTCCCCCCTTGTTCCTGTGCTAGAGTGTGATCTGTCTGACTCTGAACTTGTTGTGATCTGGAAACCTATTTAGCTACTCTTGATTGCTGCTTGCCATTGACATCAGATTTGTACCTTAACCATTCTACTTCTTTGTCCCTTTTGTACTCAGCTGCCAGATTGGAACCGACCCCGGCTTGGACCTTGACCATTCTTCTTCTGATTAACCCTTTTATACTTCGTTGCCAAACTGGACTTGACCTCAGCTTGGATCTTGGACTAGGCTTGCACAGTGCTCCCCACCCCTGGCACCCATGCCACTCGGTGTACACCAAGTCTCTGTCTCCATCTCCAGAGGCTTCAAGGACCCGAGGTGCAAGGGAGGCCTGCCCACTACTTCAGTCTCACATCAGGTACGTGGCCCTCGTGACAGAATAATCCAGCCATGTCTGAGACTGAGGGGAGTGTTTCCGCTTTCGAGCCCCTGTGCCTCTGTGTGGCCTCTGTGTCTCAGGCCCTGACGTCCATACAAGAGGGGTACTTTCAACTGGAAGGTTGGCTGACTGCAATGGCCAATACCTCAGGTCTGAGCCCTGCTAAACCACCTGTTATGGCTATGGAGCAGCCCATCTCTTCTCCAGCGCCTGAACCACGGGTTCCTGTGCCGGAACGCCACAAGTTCCGGGCTTTAAGGCTATACTTTACCTTACAGCCTAGAACCTTCTCTTCAGAGGATACAAAGGTCAGCTTCATAGTAGCCTTACTTACAGAAGAACCTCAAGCATGGGCTCATCAGCTATTGGAATGGGACAGTCCTATACTGCACTCACTGTCTTCTTTCTTTGATGCCATGGCAATGCTCTATGATGACCCACAACAAACCACCATGGCTGAAACAGTGTTGACCTCTCTACAACAGGGGAAATGCCCTGTTGAGGACTACGTAACGGAATTCTGCAAGTGGGCTGCAGACACTGCATGGAACGATGCTGCCTTGCGCCATCAGTTTTGCTTGGGCCTGTCCAAGTCCCTCAAAGATGAATTAGCCAGAGTGGGGCTCCCTGATACATTGGAACCTACAATTCAGTTGGCTATCCAGCTTGATCGCAGACTCAGAGAACATCGCAGGGAACGATCCGGTATGGCCCGTCCCACATGGATGCTCCCACGAGTACCCATAGCTCAACACCTGAAAACCCCTGAGACCCACGCATCAACCCCAAATCATGATGCATAACCGATGCAACTCGGCTTAGCTTGTGCACCCCTCACACCCCAAGAGCGACAACGCAGTCGCCTGAACAATCTATGCCTGTATTGTGGTGGAGTGGGTCACTTTCTTCAGGGATGTCCCATTAGGCCGAGTAAGTGGATCGAACCACCATCTGTTTCACCGTAGGTTGTTAAATCCTCGCATCTCACTTTCTGCCTCTCTTTGCAGATAGCAGAAAGGATAATCTTAGCGAGTATTAGCAATTATTCACTCTGGGGCTTGCAGCTGCTTTACTGACATCCACTTCTCCAAAAAGTATGGAATCCCACTATGCAAGAAGCCCCAGCCATTTATCGTTCATCTAGCAGATGGCTCAACACCAACCTCGGGTCCCATAACCCATGAGACCACCCTCATATTGGCCTCCACTGAAGCAGACCATCAGGAATATCTTTGGCTGGACATGATTTCTTCCCCCATTTTCTCCATTTTTTTGGGGTTACCGTGGCTTTGACAAAACCAGCCACAGATTGATTGGTTCACTGAAGTTGTGTCTTTTGGCTCACCCTATTGCTTACACCACTGTTTCCCACAACGAGCCTGTTTGATGGTTCAACCCCTTTCCACACTCTTCTCCCACAAGTTTACAGAGACTTCCTGGACGTTTTCGAAAAGAAAGGGGCTGAATCCCTACTGCCTCACCGGCCACATGATTGCCCCATTGAGCCCATTGAGCTTCTTCCTGGTTCTGCAATACCATTTGGGAGGATCTTACCACTCTCTGAGCCTGAATTAGAAGCCCTCCGAAAATACATTGATGACAATCTTAGGAAAGGGTTCATCCGGCCCTCTACCTCTCCTGCTGGCGCTGGACTCTTCTTTGTGGAAAACAAGGACCATTCTTTAACACCATGTATCGACTACAGAGAATTGAACAGTATCACAATCAAGAATCGATACCCGTTGTCTCTAGTCCCTGAGCTTGTTCAGAGGTTCCGCACCACCAAGGTTCTCAAAATTGGACCTACGGGGGCCTACAATTTAATATGGATAAGAAAGGGTGATGAATGGAAAATAGCCTTTCGTACTAGGTTTGGCCATTTTGAGTATTTGGTCATGCTATTTGGGCTGTGTAATGCCCCAGCAACTTTCCAACACTTGGTGAACGACATCTTTCGGGATTTTCTTGACCTCTTCATGATAGTGTACTTAGATGACATCCTTGTTTTTTCACCTTCCCTCGAGGCACATCACATCCACATGCGAAAAGTCCTTTTTCGCCTCCGAGCCCATAAACTCTACGCCAAGCTTGAAAAATGTGAGAAAGATACCATACAATTCCTTGGCCTCATTATTTCGACTTCCGGCATATCCATGGACCCCCGGAAGGTAACTGCGGTTCTTGAATGGCCAGTGCCCTCAACCTGAAAGAGCATCTATACCCGAGCCGAGCTGAAGAGTGGAAATTTTGAGGGCTGATTAAAACAATATTACTAACACAAATTTATTTCAGTTCCATTATGTATTTAGGAAATTACCCAAAGCTAATTTCTGAGTTTTGTGAGTAATGGGTTAGGCACAAATTGTGTTGTGGGAGGTAACTGGTGATATTTTAGGTAGGGGGTATCTGGATCAGTCTCCTTGGAGAGCAGGTTAAGGTAGGGTTGGGAAAGAAGATGATATGGGTCCTAAGAAGCTCAGGGCTCATAGAAGATATAGAAGGAGGAATGTGTTAAAAGTAGTACTGAGCAAGGGGGTCAATGAAAAGAAGATAGAGTTATTTACAATATCTCACAATAGTGAGTACACCCCTCACATTTTTGTAAATATTTTATTATATCTTTTCATGTGAAATCACTGAAGAAATGACTTTGCTACAATGTAAAGTGATGAGTATGCAGCTTGTATAACAGTGTAAATTTGCTGTCCCCTCAAAATAACTCAACACACAGCCATTAATGTCTAAACCGCTGGCAACAAAAGTGAGTACACCCCTAAGTGAAAATGTCCAAATTTGGCTCAAAGTGTCAATATTTGTGTGGCCACCATTATTTTCCAGCACTGCCTTAACCCTCTTGGGCATGGAGTTCACCAGAGATTCACAGGTTGCCACTGAAGTCCTCTTCCACTCCTCCATGACAACATCATGGAGCTGGTGGATGTTAGAGACCTTGTTCTCTTCCACCTTCTGTTTGAGGATGTCCCACAGATGCTCAATAGGGTTTAGGTCTGAAGACATGCTTGGCCAGTCCATCACCTACACCCTTAGCTTATTTAGCAAGGCAGCGGTTGTCTTAGAGGTGTGTTTGGGGTCATTATCATGTTGGAATACTGCCCTGCGGCCCATTCTCTGAGGGGAGGGGATCATGCTCTGCTTCAGTATGTCACAGTACATGTTGGCATTCATGGTTCCCTCAATTAACTGTAGCTCCCCAGTATTGAGAGCACTCATACAGCCCCAGACCATGATACTCCCACCAGCATGCTTGACTGTAGGCAAGACACACTTGTCTTTGTACTCCTCACCTGGTTGGTGCCACACACACTTGACACCATCTGAACTAAATAAGTTTATCTTGGTCTCATCAGACCACAGGACATGGTTCCAGTAATCCATGTCCTTAGTCTGCTTGTCTTCAGCAAACTGTTTGTGGGCTTGCTTGTGCATCATCTTTAGAAGAGGCTTCCTTCTGGGACGACAGCCATGCAGACCAATTTGATGCAGTGTGCTGCGTATGGTCTGAGCACTGACAGGCTGACCCTGCAACCTCTACAGCAATGCTGGCAGTGCTCATATGTCTGTTTCCCGAGGACAACCTCTGGATATGACGCTGAGCATGTGCACTCAACTTCTTTGGTAGACCATGGCGAGGCCTGTTCTGAGTGGAACCTGTCCTGCTAAACTGCTGTATGATCTTGGCCACTGTGCTGCAGCTCAGTTTCAGGTTCTTGACAATCTTCTTATAGCCTAGGCCATCTTTATGTAGAGCAACAATTCTTTTTTTTCAGATCCTCAGAGAGTACTTTGCCATGAGGTTCCATTTTGAACTTCCAGTGACGAGTATGAGAGAGTGAGAGAGATAACACAACTTTTAACAAACCTGCTCCCCATTCACACCGGAGACCTTGTAACAATAACAAGTCACATGACATTGGGGAGGGAAAATGGCTAATTAGGTCCAATTTGGACATTTTCACTTAGGTGTGTACTCACTTTTGTTGCCAGCGGTTTAGACATTAATGGCTGTGTGTTGAGTTATTTTGAGGGGACAGCAAATTTACACTGTTATACCAGCTGTACACTCACTACTTTACATTGTAGCAACGTGTCATTTCTTCAGTGTTGTCACATGAAAAGATATAATAAAATATTTACAAAAATGTGAGAGGTGTACTCAATTTTGTGAGATACTGTATATATTTTCATGTGTAAGGGTATGCTCTCTAAGATCTGAACCCATGATCATACAGTGGTGGAGCCAAAATCTAAAAGATTATCTTAAGAAGGGGAGCTGCTGGTGTTTTAGTTTCTGCAAGAATTAGCTCGATATCTACATAACAACTTCAAACAATTGATTTGTGTACAGTACCTATTCTTCACAAACCTAAACCATATTAACTTCCTTCACTTCCATAGCTGTCACAGCTCACTTTTCCTGCTGAAGTGATTATACCCTGGCTATTACTAACAGCCCACAGACTTCCCAATAGGAAATTAGTTATTCAGATGATAGCATAGCCACCACAGTTACCAGCAGGATTCACAGTAGGTTGCTTTTTCAGCATTACAAAATCTTCATCTTTGTCACTGTCAAATCCATCCTGACCAATTAGACATTTTGTGGTTTGTCTTATGCATCCTCTTTTGTAAATTGAGGTCATATGCAATCCAGTTTGCTTTTCATGGCATACGTTTTTCAGAAGCAACAGAAAATGCTTTTTTTTTATTGCAGAACAAAGCAACCTCTCTGGGTTGTAAATAACTGATAATACTGAAAAATAGCTTGCCATCTACCATATAAAATTGGTAGTATAACGTCTAGCTTTTTCTGTTATGTCATTTTATATGTAATATCTAATTTATAAATGTGTATTTGCATCTTTACCTTAAGGAAATCAGTCTTTATAAAACAGTTACTAGCCTTCTTTAGTTCATTGCAATATTAATCTATTTATTTTAAATCTAGTATATAAACACCAATGATTTGCATGCTATTGTTTTTGGCCAAGTTCATTTACGGTCAGCACATAAGGCTTACGTTTTGTATTTTCAGAGAGACGTGCAATGGTACATAATTTATACAGTGAATTAGTGATCGTCTCTTTTAAAGAATTGTTTAATTAAAGCCCAAGGCAGTGTGCATTCCTCTGCTATTCCATCCATGTCTGTATGCATGCCAGCACTAGGTAATAGAAAAGGGAGAGTTTTGTCAGAGACTTGAATGTAGGAGTAGTAACTAATTCAATCCTGTCAGCTTGATACAAGCAGTTTATGTTAACCTTTTTCCTATTATTATTCGTTGGTTCACTATAAAGTCTGCAAGAGGCAATTTCTTAGCAGAAGCTTATGTTTTTTACCCACATGGTATATTTGTACTACGGTGGAACAATCACTTTGTAAATAACCCCTATACAAGAACACTTGTTTGCCGTTATTTTCTAAAGGAATAATAATAACAATAAAAAATAAACCTGCAGGCTATGTTGTGCAACATGTAAAGCATATATATATATATATATATATACACAA
The DNA here is from genome assembly GCF_042186555.1 of Aquarana catesbeiana. Classification (NCBI taxonomy): domain Eukaryota; kingdom Metazoa; phylum Chordata; class Amphibia; order Anura; family Ranidae; genus Aquarana; species Aquarana catesbeiana. The sequence continues at coordinate 471,128,628 of NC_133324.1, read as the reverse complement.
AATGTACTCCTAAAATACCTTGCTTATGTGTACATGCTGCCAGACTGATACACCCAACAGTACAAAGAAACGGAAACTGCCCCAACCGCACATGGAAGGGCGATGCATGTAAAACAACAAAGAAAAATTCCCAGCTCAAGTCACCAGCCAGCCTGCAACAAACTGAATTGTCCTGTCTAACAGTTCATGTTAAAAACAAATGGTTTAGTTTGTACACATTTGCAAATACACGCGTTGGCTGCAGAGGCCACAACAAGGCACCCTAGTATTATCTGCAGTCCTAACTCTATACATTTTGAGAGCCTCCATAGTAGGAGCACATATATAATTATGGACAGATTGAGGGCAAGTATGCCTGGAGGGAGCCCACTCCTCCTTAAAGGTACAGGGGCACACTGGACATCCAGCAAATAGAACAATGCCAGCAAAGGTGTCAAAGGCTACGGGAATGTACGTAAATTGCACGCATTCCTGCACCCACTTGGGACCACACATAAAACACGCTGTTTTTAGGAAAACATGCAAGGGAGCTATTAACTATTAATGCCACCCCCATGCACTGAAAAGGGCGTTGCAGTTTTCCGCACACAGAAACTGCATGGTGCCAAAGCCATTTCTTTGTTATTGAACGCAGCCTTAGTTTAATGTCTTTTACATTTTATGATTATGATTAGCTCCCCCTTCTATGGACAAAATAAAAGAGATCTATCTTTTCAGCCAAGGTGGTCTGAAATGTACAAAAACAAACTAAAGAATGGTCTTTTATATGCACCTGGAGTTCTGCTCTAACTGTTATGAGATGACTGTGTTGGCACTTAAGGGTCCTTCTCATTGGCTGGCGGATCCCACCATGCTGACTGTCAGAGAATGGTTCGTAGAAGATTGGCACATAGGAATTCTCCATTGGCACATAGGAATTCTCCATTGGCACATAGGAATTCACCAATGCGAATGCGCATGCATGAAAGGGCAAGAACGGCTGGGAAAATTAATGTGCCAGTGCACATGCACGTATGCCAAAGTGCGCGCAATGCGTGACAGATTCTGGCGCCTAGTGGCCTTTTTAAAGCCAGCAGTATGAGACATTAGTTGCTAGATCATCTTTAGCTTCCCCTGTGAGTTCCTGTGTTCCTGATATCATTGGATCTCCTGTTACCGACCCGGCTTGCCTTTGACTTATCTTGTCTGCATTCCTGGCTTTGACCCTTGACTTGTTCCTGTGACTCCGCTTCTGCCTGCTGATCCATGTTTGACCCTTGGCTTCCTCTCCTGACTCTGCTTCTGCCTCATTACCAGTGTATGACCTTGGCTGACTCCTGACTATGCTTGCTGCCTTTCACCTGGATGACCTTCTGTGCATGACTTCTGGCCTGGCACCTGACTCTGCTCCTGGCTCTCCCAGCTGCCAAGTCTCACCTGGTACTCCTGAGGGACCCCTGCCCAGCAGTGCACTCCCAGCACTCCCTGTTACCACCTTCAGGAGAGCACTGCACCCAGCCCCAAGGGAAGCCCTCTCAGCACTTCGGCCTCTGACCAGGTACGTAACACTGTACCCGCTCCACTTCTTGTTGTATAAGATAGTCATACTTCCTGATCAGAAGCCTGCTGGGCCTATCGCACAGAATAAAGAAATATCCAGTCAAAAAAGACTGCTTTACACAAGCATTGATGTGACACAGGATCACGTCAGCACAATCCTTAAGGTCACAGGCACTTTTTAGTGCATTTCCCAGTACCTGACTTACAGACGTCTACAGTGCAGCACACTTCCCTCTCTCTCATGAGTTCCCATGCAATGGTCCCATTTCACTGTCTCACAAAGCAGTTACAGCCAACTTCCCCAGGTGTTACAGTCTCTTATCACAGATATTAATCACACATTCCCCTCTCAAAAGGGAGATCCTCCATAGGCCCAAAGGCCGCTCTAAACCAGACCTGCTAGGCGAGGGTCAGGGTTTCTCTGTCTGCTCCCATGTGTCCTCACCCACCTCCTTGGCAGTTCAGCTCTGCAGAGGGCTCTTTTCCTCGCTCTCCTCACAGTGTTAAATCTGGTAGATCAGGGGCAACCTGTGAAGCTCTGATGGCACTCCATGCCCAAGAGGGTTAAGGCAGTGCTGGAAAATAATGGTGGCCACATAAAATATTGACACTTTGGGCCCAATTTAGACATTTGCACTTAGGGTGCGCTCACTTTTTTGCCAGCGATTTAGACATCAATGGCTGTGTGTTGAGTAATTTTGAGGAGACAGCACATTTACACTGTTATACAAGCTGTACACTCATTACTTTACATTGTAGCAAAGTGTAATTTCTTCAGTGTTGTCACATGAAAAGATTTAATAAAATATTTACAGAAATGTGAGAGGTGTAGTCACTTTTGTGAGATACTGTATATGCGTACTGTCGGCGCCAAGTGGTTAAGCTGCCTGTATAATATTTTTTTTTAATTTTACATTTAGCTTAGCTTAAACACAGCAAAAGCAGCCTACTCTTATTAGTTTCCTTGTCAAAAGAAGTTTATTGAGTATACAATGTTATAAAGATACATAAAGATACATAAAGTAAGTTTACAAGGATCTATAAAGTAAGCTCATTGTTTTACAGTAGGGTTTATATAGGTAAATATCGTGAAATTTCAAATATTAAACATTGGGTTCACGTAAACCTAAATTAAAGATATATATCATTTCCTTAGTTACTTTTGTAGGTATTTAAATGATTTATACCTACTATACATATTGTTTACAAGTAGAGTGTATATAGGTCAAATAAATTCTGATAATGAGCTTTAATCGTAAGGTGGAGAAAAGAAAAGAGAAAGAAGAAAAAGGGTTGAAAGGTAGAGGTATGGTCCACAAGGTTGTCCCGCTCGTCAGTTTATTATTCTTTTTTGTTCTCTTTGAAGCCTTAGAATGGGTGTCTCTGTAAGTCATTTAATCTGTTACCATGGCAACAGGACAGAGTCATTGAAATTTGACAGGAACTGTTGTTTTATCCAAGGATGCCAAAGTTTTTCAAATTTTGGAATTTGATTTTGATCGATGGCTACCATCTTAGCATGGGACATTGTATTATTCATTCTGTGAATTGTTTCTGCTAGTACCAATGTAGGAGATTTCCATGCCTTGGCCACTGTTTGTTTTGCAGCCGTTATTAGTTGGATCATAAGTTTGAATTGAGAGAGTGTTAACCATTCCGGTTTTAGATTAAGTAAAGTTAAATATGGATCTGGTTGTATTATTTTTTTAAATATTTTAGATGCAATCACGAAGACTTCCTTCCAGAAGGTTTGGATTACTGGGCACGTCCACCATATGTGTAAATATGTGCCTATTTCTGGGCATCCTCGAAAACAAAGAGTTGAGGTATTAGGTGAATATTTTGCCACTCTAGCGGGTACAAGGTACCAGCGAGTTAGGACTTTATAATTTGTCTCCAGTGCTAAGATGTTGGGTGAAGATGACTTAGATGTGAGCCATATATTAGACCAGTCCGTGTCTTCTAAAGTTCGTCCCAGGTCCTCCTCCCACCTCTGAACGTAAGAGGGTCTATTAAGATTTGCTACTCCATATAATTGATTATAAAGTAATGAAATTGTACCTTTAGCAAATGGATCTTTTGTACAGATTGATTCAAAAATGGATAATTGGGATAATGGTGTATCCCCCTTTAGGAATGGTGTATAGAAATTTTTGATTTGGAGATATCTAAATATCTCAGAGTTTGGTAGATCATATTTTTCTCTAAGGGATGGGAATGAAAGGAATGATTTAGATGCTATGAAGTCATTTAGTGTCTGAATGCCTGATGTTGTCCAAGCTTTAAAAGAATTTGGGTAGATCCATGCCGGATAAAAGGCCGGATTTCTGATAAAAGAAAGGAGAGGATTGTGTGGAGATTGTAACTGATATTTGGTTTTTAGTTTATCCCAGAGAGATAAGAAGTGTTTAGTTATGGGATTATGAATTTTAAAGCGGTCTTTAGGATCAAGCCATAATAAATTTGATATTAATAGAGGGTCATTTTCTGAAGCCTCTATAAATACCCATAATGGGATTTCCTGTTTTGCATGGTATTTGGACAGACTGGCCAAATGTGCTGCTCTGTAGTAGTTAGTAAAATTAGGGTATCCCAGGCCTCCTTTATTTTTGGGAAGATGTAGTGTGTGTATAGGTATACGTGGTTTAGAAGAGCCCCATATAAACGAAGTTGCTCTTTTTTGTACTATTCTCAAAAAATAGGAAGGAATTGGAATAGGGAGGACTCTGAATAGATAAAGCAATTTGGGTAGAATAGTCATTTTGATTGCATTAATCTTCCCTATCCAGGATAAAGGAAGTTGCGACCATTGTTTTATTAGATTTGTGATCTGTCTTAATACAGGAGGATAATTGGTTGAGAATAAGTCAGAATGAGATGCTGTTAAATGAATTCCAAGATATGGGATTGATTTTTCTGCCCATGTGAATGGGAGTGCAGCCCTAGCCGGGATCAATTCCATGTTTGTGAGTGAAATATTAAGCACTAGGCATTTCTTAGGATTAATCATAAGGCCGGATAGGGCTGCAAATCCATCAAGAGCTGGTATTAAGTTAGGACCAGAGACCTGTGGTGATGATAGAAAAAGTAATATATCGTCTGCAAATATACATAATTTGTGTGTAATACCTCCTACTTCAATGCCAGTTATAGTTTGGTTTGTTCTGATGTATTGGGCCATGGGTTCGAGTATAAGGGCAAATAATAAGGGAGATAATGGGCAACCCTGTCGGGTACCTCTTTCGATATTAAAGGCTTCAGATTTGTATCCAGCATATTTTATATAGGCTTTGGGTTTATTATATAATGCTTTGATCCATGTTAAAAAGTGGGGTCCAAAACCCCATTTTTGTAATGAATATTGCATATATTGCCAGGATACTGTGTCAAATGCCCTCTTAATATCGAGAGATAGAAAACATAAAGGGATTTTCCGTTTTTTAGCAATATGTGCCAATAACACTGCCCTGCGTATATTATCGCCTGCCTGTCTATTTGGCATGAAGCCTACTTGATCTCTATGTATTAATTTTCCTATAATGCTATTGAGGCGTTTTGCTATTATTTTTGCTAATAATTTAATATCGAGGTTTAACAGAGAGATAGGCCGATAATTCACACAGGAAGTATCATCAGAAAGGGGTTTTGGGATCATACAAACAATTGCCATTAGTGTTTCTTGCCGAAAAGAATGTCCATCTAGAAGTTTGTTAAAAGTTTCAGTGAGAATGGGAGAGAGTATTTCTGAGAATGTTTTATAGTATAAAGCCGAGTAGCCGTCTGGGCCTGGTCTTTTGTTAAGTTTTAGGTCTTTTATGGCGTTAGCAACTTCATCTATAGTTATAGGCTCATCCAAACTGCTTTTTTGATTCTGAGATAACTCAGGTAAGGTTATTTTTGAGAAGAAGGATTCAGCTTCTGTAGGATTAAATTCATTGTTTGTCTTGTATAAAGTTGCGAGATGTGAGTGAAATTTATGGACTATTTTAACTGGATTACAAGTGTAAACATTTTTTGATAATTTCAAACGTATTGGTTTGAAAGATTTGTTGGTTGAATTTAATGCCCGAGCCAAATATGTACCTGGTTTGTTTGTATTCATGTAGAAATTGTGTTTGGAGCGTTTGAGGGATTTATCAACTGACTCAGTGAGAAATAGATCGTATTCCAATCTAGATTTTTCCAGATGAGATTTTGTACTCTGAGATGGATTATCTTGAAATGATATGTAGGCTGCATTAAAATTGAGTTCTAGTTTTTTTGCTAGATTTTTGCGTTCCCGTTTAAATAGTGCCATTTGTCTTTGTATTGTACCACGCAAGACAGGCTTATGAGCTTCCCACAGTGTTATTGGGGCGATGTCTGTTGTATTATTAATTGATATGTATTCCTTTAAAGCTTGTTCAATGGCCATCTGATGTAGTGGGTGTTTGAGCATTATGTCCGGTAAGTACCACGTTGGGTCATGCGCTTTTGGTATGGCTGAGGCTATAGTAGTGTATACTGCATTATGGTCAGACCACGGAATCGGAATTATATCTGATGCAATAATTTCTGGTATCATTCCTATTGTTAGAAAAATATGATCTATTCTGGTGAAGGTTTGATGAGGGTGCGAGAAATAAGTGAATTTCTTTTTCATTGGGTTACTTTCTCTCCATGAATCTACCAGATTGTATTTGGAAAGAAGTTGAGAAAAAGGTAATCTAGAGGTTATTTTGGATGGTGTAAAAGGTGATTTATCTAGAAATGGGAGGAGGACCTGGTTCGAATCCCCACACATTATCACTGTTCCTATTTTGTGTGTATTAATCACTTGTAATATATGTGAGAGGAATGGTGTAGGTTGTTTGTTAGGAGCGTAGTAGGAAATCACCGTGATTGCTGTATCCATTATATAACCCATGAGTATCAGGTATCTACCTTCTGGGTCTTTGATTTCTGATGATAAGGTGAATGGTGTGGATCGGTGAAATGCAATTAGAGTTCCCCTTTGCTTGGTACAGGCAGAAGCCGTGTAAATTTGTTGATAAAAAGGAGAAATATATTTTGGAGTAGAATCTTTGGTGAAGTGTGTTTCTTGGAGGCATACTATGTGAGCCTTCTTGTTATGGAAAGTACGGAAAGCTTTGGTCCTTTTTTGAGGGACATTTATTTCCTGAACATTCAGGGAAAGTATATTCAGTGGTGCCATGGCAATAGATCAAATAGTTTTGACTTACTTTTTGTTATGCAGAGCTGACTGCGCAGATCAACCTGTGTGGACTGAAGAGATGAATAGATAGAAAAGAAACCAGTGAATTCTGGAGTAAAGAGTAAACAAAAAACATATGAGATTAGATGATACATTGTATAAATTATTTTTTGCAAGTAATCACAATTTACCCGTGAAAGAGAATAAATATCTCTCTCAGGGGAATAAGTGCCTTCGTCACACTCCCACATAATATGGTTGGGAGAATGAGGAGGGCTAATGGGGGTACACGGATCTTCCGCTTACAGGAGAGAAGTGCTATGTCATCATAATGATGTTTCATTAATTGGAGTGCAGAATATAGTTTTTGTTGAAATTATTTATTCCAGGGTGGTTGTATATGGTTAGTCTTGCCCTAGGCTAAATAATTCAGTTAGAAAGGTACTGTTAATAACTTTGGTATTGATGAAGATAGTTTGAATTATTTTGGGATTTTAACCCTTTTAGAGTAAACAATTACATATTTTATTCATATGCAACTGTTTAGATATGTTAACTCATAAAATTGAGGTTGTATTGCTTCAGATTAGAATAAACAAAAACATAATTCTAGGAACTAGTTAGGTAATAATATATTTGTTTTAAGAAAAGAAAGAAAAAGCTTCCATTACTTCTGGATTATTGAACATATTTGTCCTAAAAAGTAATAAATCTATTGTTATTACCTGATAATATATAACTGAACAAGAATTTCCTTATTTCACTTATATATTCTAAGGCTATATGAATCAGAAGCAATAAGAAATATAACTGGAATGTAACATGATCCCACACAGTGTGTGACTATCAGAATGCAGTTACATTCACTTATAAATATAGTTTTTTTATAGAGAACCATCTCTTAGTATAATAAATGAAGAGATATCAGGAATTAGGATGTCAGTCCATTGAATCTTCTTGGTCCATGGATGATGTGGCATAACGGCCTCTTTTGTGAGAATGATGATTCGAATTTTGTTCTGAAATTTTCTGGGTGCTGCCTGAAAGTGAAGATGACGCCATTCTTCTGCGCGTGGGAGTGTTGCTGCTTGTGGGTTCTGTCAGATTTAATTTTAAAAGGGTTTGTTGTAGTTCATCTGCTGATCTGCTTCTGTAAATTGTACCTTGGTAGTTAAATCTGACTGAAAAGGGGAAGCCCCATTGATACATAATGTTGTGGCGTTGCAGTTCCATTAGTTGGGGTTTCATGGATCGTCTTTTAGTAATAGTAAGTTGGGATAGGTCAGCAAAAATTTGATAATTGTGTCCTTGAAAATTAAGTTCCTTTTTTTCTCTTGCAGCAATTAGTATTTGTTCTTTCGTTCTGTAATAATGAAATTTTGTGATTATATCACGTGGGGGTCCATCTTTCTTTTTGGCTGTGAGGGCTCTGTGTACTCTGTCCAGTTCTAAACGTTCAATAGGGATATCTGGCTTTAGTTCTTGTAATAGAGCAGTAATAGTAGATTGCAGGTCTGTCACAGTTTCAGGTATTCCCCTTATGCGCAAGTTTGAACGTCTGGCTCTATTTTCGTAATCTTCGAGCTTAGTTTGAAGTATTAAATTCTCTTTTTTTAATTGTTCCAATTCTGTTATATTTTCTTGGGTTGTAATTTCAATTTCATCCATTTTTATTTCTAAGGCTGCGGTGCGGTTTCCCAGCTCTCTTATTTCTTTGGTTAAGCTTTTTGTTATTTGGTCTGAGGTTTGTTTTAAAGCCTTATGAAGCATCTTTTCAAATTGTAATAATATTACTGGGGATACTGAGGAGGCTTGTGGAGAAGTTTGTGAGAGGATTTGTTCTGTATCTGACTCAAATGGAGAGTCTTGCTGTGACATTTTCTGTCTGTGAGAGCGCCCTGATGCTGTATCTTGTGAGGTGACTGGAGCTGCTTCAGCTGCAGTGAGTGCCTGTGAGCTCTTTGTGAGGTGATTTTTATTTCTGCCACGGTTTCCTCCCAGTACCATATTTCCTGCCCAAACTTTCACAGTTTGTTCCCTGGGGCAAAAAGGTTCAAATGGATACCTTTTGAGCCTGCAGGCTCCGCTTTGTCCTTCTCTTCTCTCCTCAGCGGTGTGGAGCTCTAACAATGCATGACTGCTCTGCTAGGCTCCGCCTCCTGCCTCACTCTTATTAGTTTCAACTTGATATAAGAATTTTTAGGTAGTTTTGGCTGCATGACACATGACTCTATTGACGCTAATAGAGCACAGATCCAAAAGCTTCTTCTGGCTGGAGAAAATGAAAGCTGGATCTGGAAGTGACATTTTACACATTGTGTTTTGGTTCTTAGAAGGAAGGGGAGATCCGCGAGCGTCTGTCCGTTTATTTCCCTCTACTCTTCCCGACTGGACCGACTGGACCCCCCATTCCAGTCCCAGGTTCAGAGATGGGAGTGCAGATCCAGGGAAACATGGGGGGTGCACACGGAGTGAGGGCGACTGCTGCTGGGGTGTGTGGAAGCAATCAGGCAGCTGTACAGCCACTCAGTCGCTTCCATATGACAGCTGACCATTAGCTTCTCAGATTTACATACATTCCTGACTGATGTAGCCGCTGCTGCATGGCAGACATTTTATTTCGAGGACTTCTAATCTGCCTATTTCCTCATCAGAGGCACAATGTAGCTATTTCATTTTGAGTAATTCTAATGCATCCTTTTCTGCCTCATCAAGGGTTTCTATTGTTGCTGTTGCCCCATCTTGTATGGCAGGAGGTTTGGGTGGATGGACAAAATGTTATGAACATCAGTTCCCCAGCTGGACTTTTATTTACTGTCTGTCAGGTGTACAAGAAACTAAATTTATTTTATTCAACTTCACTGATGTAGCACTAACCCCCGAAGGAGCTGCTGATTTTTATTGGGCTGTTACCGTCACCTCCTTACCCGTAGTTTCACCAATACTAGAACTTAGAGTCCATGTTGAGCTTTGTATCTGACAATGTAGGCACCAGTCACTTAGTACTTTTTCAATGCTTTAATAGGGAATAACTTGAAGAAGTAGCAGGAAAGAGGTAGAAGAAGAGTTGCAGGAAAGTTCAAATATTATTTTTCTTAAGGACACTGAGGGATTTGAAATCTTGGGGATGAATGTATCTTCAATCCAAGGTTTAATCTTTGCCCACCCGGATAGATCTCTCTCACTGACCTAGCAGTCGGAGTGTAACACAAACAAAAAGAAAAGTCTCTGCCACAGACTTTAGAAGAGCGATCTAACTGTATAATCCTCTGCCACAGGACGTAGTAGTTTTAGATGAACAGCAACACAGTACCAGAACCTTTTAAGCCGACCCGGCAGTACTTGTGTGGTAGGTTAGATATAAGATGCGTCCTCCAATGGAGTCACCAGGCCCCTCTCAAGACCAACCTTCTGCATGGTCCCTTCCAAGATGGGTCCTCCCCTGGGTCTTTTCAATTGTTCAGCTTCTTCCCGCAGGACAGACAGCACAGGGCCATCCCAGCAGTAGTAGGCCCCAGACAGGCTTCTGGGCCTACTTGCACGGCTGCAAAATCGCAGCCCTCCAGCCTGGAGGGCCACAAGGTACAACTCCCTGTTACATACCTTTAGGCCAGGAGGGCCAGCAGGTGAAAGAGAAAGAAAAATGGCGTCTGCCCCTTAAGTACTCTCTCCCAGAATGCATAGCAGTGGACCACCTCTGCCGCTTTACCTCTGAGAAAGAAGAGCACTCAATATACTTCAGCTTGTTGCTTTTCAACACCGACCTATGGTGACAACGACACCTACAGGCAACAATGTGGAACTGCACGCAACACAGCCAATGCTGGAACAGAGGCTAATTTAGCCATAGATTAAATTTGAACTATGTACAGAACAGATGACCCACTAAATTTACATACAAGCGGTAGATTAGAAATCTACCAGCGCTACACCTATTTCCATTAACATGCAAGTAGGAATGAGCTTGCAAGTTAGGGTGTTTGGACAAACTCCCAAACACTTACACGTTTTGTGGTTGCTGAATGTCATGTATAATAGCGGTATTGCTATTATACATATGGTTGTTAAGACTGTTCATGGCCATATATGGTCAATAATGTCATAGGGATATTTCACTTTAAGCATTACCAAAATCGCTGCTCCCAGGTCAAATGGAATTTAAAAAAAACATTTTTTTTGCTTTCAAACATGTCCCCTAGGGCAATGCCCAGTCCCCCATGCCATATGTTTGACAATCCCTTGGCAATTAGGAATTGCTCCATTGTCTTTTTTAATATTCAGCCCAATTCAATAGGGTTCGGAAGCTAAAGGTCTGACAAACCCAACCCTACTGGCTTCTACACAGGAGGTTGTGTGCCATTTGTGGTTGGTATATACAATTATTTTACACATTTCTTTTTTGCCTATTAGACTTGTAAGGCAGTCCCTGCCCTGGCAAACTAATGGCACTGAACAGCAATACAAACTGGGCACTATCTTTATAAAAATAAAAGTCATAGGCCTATAACCCACCTTGCTCCTATGCAGGAATAATAAGAATGACATTGCCACCACTCACAAAATGCCTTGAAACTTTTTAATGAATACAAGGTGTTCTCTGATTGGATTAGGTGTTTTTAAAGTATTTTTGCATTGGTACATGTCTTCCATAGGCCTTTTTTTCTGGACAGTAGTTTGTATATTAGCCCTAAAATTGACCAGAACTTATTAACTGAATTTGCCCCAGAGACATAAATGGGGTTGGCAGCTAAGTTTGAGTACCATTCATTTTAAATAGGATTTGCTTGGAATCTAAACCAGGCAGATTTGCCCATTTCTGCTGTAAGTAAGCAGCCTCCATGAGGAGCTGAGCATATTTCTCCTTGCAACTCCAGCTAGCTGCCAGCTTGTTGTTTGATGGGCTACAACCACTGATTTGCTTCTGTCAAACAGGAGCAAATACAAAAGGATCAAAATTCAGGCCGGTCCCCGCTGAACTGGATGAACTTCAATCCATCTATTGCCAACTTAAATGGGGCTTTAGAGGTGCTCCAAAATTCAATATAAAACCCAACTAGTACATTAGCATTTTGATTTTTCATTATTCTCATTCTTCATTAAAAATGTATACAGGTATATATGTAGTACTCTTGCCTCCCACATGAGTCTACAACATATATAATATATTTAAAATCACCATTCTCTCATTAGCGGAAACCTCCCCAAAGGTGTCCAACCCCTTGCTATGCACAAAGATTGTATCAACTAGTCCAAAGTTTTACATCTTGTCACCAACAAAGGTTTCTGTATCAATGCATTTCACTTATACAGTTTCATCAGCAGAACAAAAAAAGGGAAAAACTATAATATCATATTAGAATCAGAATATACCATTACTATGTAACCTCCTCTATTTATTTATTTGCTTCACATTACAATTTACACTTACAAGATGGCATTTACTGCACATCCAAACCGCCAATCCCACAGATAGTCCTGGGTGCCCCTTACATTTCCTACCACACCCCAGATGAGAGTGTGATGGATCAGATAAAATGCCCATTTGTTATTCCCTTCTTTTTATACTACAAAGTCTATATTTTTGCATATAAAGTGCTTTCTTATTCTTAAATGGCCGCTAGCAGCACCCCTCCTATCGAGTGAAGAATGTGTAACTAAGATGGCGCCTCCATCGAGGACTACACCCAGGATGCTGACACCTAGATCCTGGAGGAAGTTCACCTTACATGGACATGACCAGTCAGAAGCTACAAGTATCTAGATAACGCTATGCTAATGATGCACTCCTTCACAGCACTAGTCGCTCACCTATAAAACCCCATGTATCCAGGAACAATAAAGGAAGTATCACGTATCTATTTCAGTGTGGTTCTTCTTGTGCATGCACCAAATTACATAGGCCTAATCAGGACAGGGACAGATACTCACCAGACGATTGGTCTGATCCATTACAGCTGGCACCCAACGTGGGTTCCCGGGTTGTAAACCAATGGACAGCCGATCGTTAGGACGCCGAGGTAGACCAACGCGGACAGGCTGGAGACTGATCACCTCCAGAGTACAGTAAGACAAGGTACTTTCAGTACCTTACCAGTACCTGACCCATCTCCGTTGTTGTTCTATCTCTGTGTCTGATGTGGCTGCCGGCGGTCACCAGAGACGGGTAATTGCCTGGGGTCTAATTTGTATCGAACCTGTACCTGAGTATCTGTTGCCCAGTTTGTGTCTGTATATATGTGTCAGTTGTCCGAGAGAGAGAGAAAGACCTGGGGAGTGGGTGGTTGCACAAAGGGACTAATTTGACACGGAAACTCTCCCGCTGGTGCGAGTGCGGTGTGCGCGTCATGGGGTAGAGGTGTTGGGTGCACGTCATGGGTGGTGGCAGTGCAGTGATTCTGTGAAATCCACTCCTGAGAATCTCTCTCCTCCCGTGGCACTGATTAGTATGTCATGTCATGTTCTAAATGTGTATGTGGATTAATGTTTGGTATTCATGACGGTGGCTAGGGTCTGTTGCGAGTAAAAGAATTAGGATATAAGCAGGAACTGTTAGGACACCGCTCCTCTGAAACCCAAAAGACCTATGGTCTAATGCCGCGTACACACGATCGGACTTTCCGACATACTTGGTCCGGCGGACCAGAGTCCGTCGGACAATTCGATCATGTGTGGGCTCCAGCGGACTTTGTTTTCTCAAAAGTTTGATGGACTTAGATTTGAAACATGTTTCAAATCTGTCCGACGGACTCTTCTTTCTAGCGGACAAACCGGTCGTCTATGTGCTAGTCCGACGGACTCAAACTGACGCATGCTCTGAAGCAATTAGAAGACGGAAGCGTTCGGTCTGGTAAAACTAGCCTTCATATTGAAGCTAGCACATTCCTCTTCTGTGATCTTTTAATACAGCACATTCTTTTTTTCTTTATAATGCGAGAAGAAGGAAGTTCTTTGGCTGCTTATATGCACACAGAGTTCTCACAAACTACTTTCTTCATGATTTATCCTCATGCCATGACTAATATTAGATTTTTGAAAAGCCAGATCTCCAGAAATAAAGTAGCAAATTTGTTTTTGGACTCATCTTTTTTTTTTACAGATTTCAACAATATAGATTTTACAATGTGTGCTAAATTATCCAAAATGTTTTTTTTTTTTTTTTATTTTGAGTTTCAAGTTACCACAATAACCTTAATAATTTTTATTGTTTTAATGAATCCTAATGAGGTTGGTGTCCCTTGTTAATTAGACATAGGGGGGTTAGTTTAAAAAGGCAAAATCATTTTTCACTACAAGTGCAAATTGTACTTGGAATTGCCCTAAAAGTGGATTTGTAAGTTCATTCGCTGTGGATCCGAGGGGCACATGCAAGGAACCCCCCAACCAAAAAAAAATACTCTTGCACATGATTGTATGATAAAATCAGCAGAGCTTCCCCTCATTTCAGATCTTCCCCTCAGATATACAGCGACTGCAATTCCAACAAGTTCACTTACAGTGCAATTTATCAAGTGCACTTTGCAATAGCACTTTGCACTTGAATTGCAAAATGATTTAGCGTTTTGTAAATAACCCACATATAGTCTTTTTGACCTGTACCTGCCTACTTACAAACCAAATGCCCTTTTTGAATCAAAACACATAGTCAATAATGTAAGGTAACGAAAATATTTATTTATTTGGGTCAAAACAGAAATGAGGAAGGCAACACTGGAGACACTTTTGGAATGTGTGAAGCCTTTTGTCCCCCAGGACACACATCAAGTTAGAGGACAATAAAATTGGTATCTTGCGCCTAGGGAGCACAGTCAGAATTCAGACCAGACAGAAGCCAGCCAATCACTTTCAAGTCTTCCGTGGAGCCTTCCCTGCACGCTGCCCTGCAGCCTTCCCTCCAAGCTTCCCTGCAGCCTTCCTTGGAGCCTGTGCCTCTGGTGGTGTACTTGGGGCAGGAGGAGGAGGAGGAGGAGTAGCAGGAGGAGTGGCTTCATCTGCTATATATGATTTTGCAGTAAGCTCCCCTGTTAAGCCCTCCTGATAGGCTTTAAAAATCAGACCCTCACAGAGGAGGCGTTGCCCCTTTTCGAGTTCCAGCAATCTGGTGGCCATATAGGTTCCATACGCCTCTTTCGCATTGGGTGGTGTGCTGAGGATTTGGCTGGCTTCGCCAATTAGGGCTAGTGATTCCTCCTCAGTTCGGGTCATCTTTCTTGCCCTTTTGGTGGTAATGTGGAGGGGAGGCACCTGACACTCTGTGAGGCTTCTACTGGGCCCAGCCACGGCCTCCTCCTCTCTCCCACTGGGCAAGGCCTCCTCCTCTATACCTCTGGGCACAGACTCCTCCTGGCTGAGCTCATCCTGGGTAAAAAAAAGGGACATACCGGTATTTGTAATTTTTGCTTACGCAATCACACACAATTTTCAGCTCATGACTTGCAAATATAATTCTAAACAAATATTAAAGGCTATCATTTTGACACCACCATTATTCTAGCTGCTCACCAATATTTGAAGTCTATTTTTGCGCACTACTGTCTAGTGATATGTCTACATATTAATAATTATGATGAAGTAATTTTTGGTGAAATTATTATTATTATTTTTATTATTATTATTATTTACACAATCCCAAATTCACCAAAAAAGTATACCTGGCTGAAGCTGGGCGCATCCACCTCATCAATGATGAAAGGGCCCAGTTCTTCTTGGGACTCCTCAGATGGGGTGGAGGGAAGGGTGGAGGTGGAGGGAAGGCTGGAGGGAAGGGTGGAGGGAAGGGTGGAGGTGGAGGGAAGGGTGGAGGGAAGGGTGGAGGGGAGGCTGGAGGGAAGGCTCGAAAGTGATTGCCTTGCTTCTGTCTGGTCATCCAGAAATAGCATTTTTTGGTAGTACCACAGCTTGGGGACATACACCTGGTCTGCTGCTGCTCCGGATCTGCGCAACTCCTGGATCTTCCTGTGTTCTCGCCTATACCTGTTGCGCAAGATACCAATTTTAGTGTCCACAAACTTAAGGTCTGCCTGGGGGACTCGAGTCTTCACAAATTCCAAAAGTGTGTCCAGTGTTGCCTTCCTTGCCTCTCTATTGGAATATAATGGGTGCTTGACCTCCCACAGGTTTCTGTTTTCTTCATACAAATCAATAAAACCTGCCAAAAAATCTTGATCCTTAAAAGGATTCATTTTTGCTGAAAGACAAGACACAATTTAAATGGCAGAAGGAGACAATGCCATATTTAGGCATCTTCCTTACTCCCACCCTTACAACACTGTACAAACATAATTATCCCCCACTATTTAGGAAAATACTAGAGGACCTCAAAAAATGGTCGAATAACCCTCCGTCATGGTTTGGAAGGCTGTGCTCAATTAAAATGACGGTCTTACCGAAAGTACTATATCTGTTTAGGACTCTTCCAATAGCAATAGTAAGGAAAGACTTACAGAAATTCCAGACGAGATTGCTAGACTATGTATGGGGACACAGGAGACCTAGGGTAAACAGGTGAACACTATATACACCAAAGCTGAGAGGGGGCCTGGGAATGCCCGATTTACTTGCAGCACAAATGTCCCAATTAATCAAATTCCACACAAGACAGCCTAGACCGCTTTGGATGTCAATTGAATCTTCTCTGTACCCTGATAGAGAGATTAGCCACTTTATGTGGATGAAGGCGAAGGACAGGCCGGTCATGATGTGCCCGAGCTTGTCGTTCTCCCTGAACTTGTGGGATAGATTGCTGACAGCCCACAAGTTTAAGTCCCAACACACCCCTTTGGCCCCTCTATTCGGAAATGCACTGTTCACCCCGGGTCTCCATCCCCAAAATTTCTCGTGGTGGACCAACAAAGGTTTAATGCGTATAGCAGATTTTTGTGATCATAGAGGTGCTTTATCGAAATCAACCTTACAGGAGAAATATAATTTTCCAAATTCAGAACTTTTTCGCTATACCCAGATAAAACATTTTTGGCGACACTGAATCGCACCTCTGATCTTACCACATTCACCCCAATGGAAAACCTCTGTAGGAATTTTGATAAGCACACTGGTCATATATCACAGATATATAACATTTTGACTTTGTCTGCCCCAAAATTGTTCTATATGCATAAATGGAAGCAAGACATGGACATAGATCTGGATATGGAAGAATGGAGCAAAATAATACAGAACGCATCTAAGTCGCTTATTAATACCTCTTTGATAGAGGCAAATTATAAAGTATTGATGCGATGGTACTTGGTCCCAGAGAGGATAGCAACCTTCGTCCCAGGGGCATCCCCCCGGTGCTTTAGAGGATGTAATGCAGACGGTACTATGTTCCACACTTGGTGGACGTGTCCCAAAGTGAGGAGATTTTGGATACGCACGTATAATCTCATATACTCCCTCACGCAAGTGAATCTAATTAAATCACCCCTGCACGCGCTGCTGGGACGCCCAGGGGAGGGGGCATCAAAGCCAATGTGCAGACTCATCACATTCATATTTGTGGTGGCTAGGATTTCAATAGCCAAGTCTTGGAGGTCTCACACGGTTCCTTTTTACGTACTAAAAGCTAAACTTTCATGGATAATGGTAAATGAACGCCTTTCGGCAATCTTGAAGGATAAGATCACTAGATTCAATAAAATATGGGATCCCCGGATCAGGTACCTTACTAATACGTAGGATGCCTGACAATTGAAGCATCCGCTGCGTGACAGGAGCGCATCCACACCACCTCCCCATCCCCTACCCCCTCCCAATCTCTCACACTCCCCCTCTTTTTCTTTTCTTTTCCTCTTTTCTCTTTCTTTTCTCAGGTCCTTTTCCAACACTGTTTTTTTTTAACGGGTTGATGACTCGCTTTGAGTTCAACCCGCATAGTCGAATAAAATATTATGTAAATCGGGAAGTACACAGGATACAATAATACAATAATACTTACCAGTAGAGTCCTCTTCAGTTACAAAAGTCCTTATACTGATAAAGAACATTGGCATTTCCTTATCCTTGTTTTGTTTGTGGGTTTAGTTGATAACATGAATAAAATGTTAGTAGATAAATAAATAAGCATTGACTTGTAGGGACTGCACCTCCGCCTAGTCAAAGCAAGCTCCCATGGGGGTGACGGGTGGAGGAAAACAGTGCCATCTGCACAAGGTATAATCCCTACGAACCAAGCAGAGGTGATGTAACTGTAAGTTAATGTACTACCCTGAGAGTTGTTATTCTCCCCTTTTTTATCACAGTCTATGATATCTGTAGAAGTATGCTAAATACTGTTCCCGTTTTTGTAAATCCAAAATTGAATAAAGATTGTTGATTTAAAAAGACAAGACACAAGATAAAAACTGTAATGTCAGTCTAAACTCCCAGTATTATATTTGGCTCAATCTAGGGTACACACACACACACACATCAAACACATTCACCTTACCTTCGTTTCTAACGCTTGCTACTTCCGCTCGGACATACATAGGCCAGCGTAACAGCTTTATATACACTGCGCATGTGTCATGCTACGCCTGCGTCGCCCACCCCTGACGTTCTTTAGTACGATTTGTCCCCGCCCCTTCACTCTTCATTGCGCAGTGGGAGTATACAGAGAAAGATGGCGGAGAGATTATCTGGAACTAGCGCGGAGGAAAGCCCGGAGCCACAACCATCCAGATCCAAGAGGAGATATAAGGACACCAACATGGCCTTTGAAGAGATGGTGGAGATGGTGTCCATATTGAGAAGGGAGGACTATGATGGGGAAAAAAGGACAGTACACCCGACCCAATATGCGGAAGGACAAAATAATGTCCTCAGTTGTCACCGCTCTTGAACATAAATTTGGCACTAAACGGGCTAAAGAACAATTGAGGAAACGGTGGTCTGACCTCAAAAGTAGGGAGCCTGAATAATATTGGTGAATAAAGAAGCTGCTTAAAAAAATAAGTACTTGTTGTGTGTTCCGAATGAGATACTTAACTTGCATGCTGACCCATATGCTTTTCGTTTATACAGCATCGTTCGTTAAGACCGTTCTTTATATAAAACATGATACTTAGAAAATTACTTTTTTTTTCGCCAAATACGATGGTACAGGGTTTGGACATACATTTAGGTCTTGATAATTTGTCGTATTCCAAAAACGTGGTGATGTTGTGTAGATGTGTTTGAAAATATAATGCTTCTTTAAAAATGATTCAGTGTAATGTAAGGACAGGACACAGCAGCTGTTTCCACATCTGGACTCACGAGCACTAGTGTACTATGTGACACCAGAGAAAATGTTTGTGAGTAATACACATAGGGGCTCCAGGGGATACTTGAGGTCTCTGCATCTGTGAAACTTGCATGAAAATGTGTATTGTTTGGCATTTTTGGGCAGAGTGAATGTAGATCCTTGTTTGAAAGAAATGACAATTGTCCACAACTTCTAACGAACGTTTCATATTCCTTTTTCAAGACTGAAATATCACTGTGTTTTAGCTATACTATAACTATAACTTTTGTATAATTCTCATAGGGGAGAAAAGACTTAGACAACAGTCCAAGGATCCCAGGACCCCCCCAAGTCACCAGCCTGAAGCTGAAATTAGCCCAAGCCCCAGCCCAAGACCACAGACACCCAACGAGCTGGAGGAAGGAGAGGTGGAGGAAGTGTGCGATATTTGCACCCCACCAAGTGAGTGACTGACACCCCAGCTTAAGTTAATCTATTTAGGCGTGCATATTTTACAAAAATGCTTTTTCCACAAATTTTAGGTGATGTTCTGGTTGTGGAAGGCCAAGCGGCGGAGCCATTTAGCACAGACAGTGCACAAAGACTCATTGGCCAGATAATGGTGTGGAATGGCCAAATTGATCGAATGCGTGACCAAACTGACAGCATGAGAAATCGGCTGGACAGCATGCAACAGAAAATGAAGAACATGATTGATGTTTTGGGCAGAATCTAATAACTTTTTGCCTAAAAACATCAATCATGTTCTTCATTTCATTGTCAAGTTTTATTTTTCTAAAATTTTTTCACTTGCTAAATACTAATGTCAAAAATTTTGCAGATGCACACGGTGTGTCATCATGTTCTATCTTCCATCGGGGATATCAATGTACTTGTTTTGTGTTTGCAAGCCCTTCATCAGAATTATGTTAGTTTGTGAAAGGAACAAAGGGATTGCAAACACAAAACAACGTCCATTGCTCCCCCATGATGGGAGATAGCACATGTTGACATGAACCTTTTTTCAGTGGAAATTGTGAGCATCTGCAATTTTTTTTTGTTTTACATGGGTGACACACCAGCACCATTATTAACATGTTGAACTTTGTAAGTTCCTTTTATTTTTTGGTCTTTAAAACCCTGTTGTGAAGCACAATTTTTTGAAAAATGTATATTTTCGATAAATATGCAGAAACTAAAAAAAAAAAAAAAAAAACAATATTGCAAAAAAAAATAAAAATATAAAAACAGGTTCAAACAAAATGCAACTTTCAATGTGCACACAGTAAAATGTTTTTACTACTACAATGTGTGTGGCTCCTTATTTATCAATAAAATTTTTTTAGTTTAATTGTGTGGTTACAGTGACAAAGGGCCTTATTAACTAAAGGGAAATGCACTTGCCACTACAAGTGCACTAGGGGACAGATAAAACAGAATGCAAACAGGAATCAAAACAAGAGATTGGCCAAAAGTTTTTATTTTTTTTCTAGAAAAAATTAAAGATCTTGTGGCATTGCAATGGCCCCCTGACCATTAAAATAATTGACATATCTGTCACGCACTTCACGTGCGGTGTGGGGGGCCAAGCCAATATGGCCACTTTCCAGGCCTGTGAGTGGTACATCAACACCAAGTCCGGCCTCAGGCCCAACAGAAGATACATATGTTAAAGAATGTTTTCTCAAAAAATTGTGCAGAATGCAGCAAGCAAAGATCACATGATTTATTTTGTATTCAGCTAGATTGATTGCGGAGAGGAACAAAGGAAACCGGCTGGCCAGAATCCCAAAGGCATTCTCCACAACTCTTCTTGCTCTGGCCAGCCGGTAATTAAATACCCTCCTCTCAGGGGTGAGTGTCCTTTGGGGGAACGGCCTCATCAAGTGCTCCCCGAGAGCAAACGCTTCATCAGCGATAAAAACTGAGGGGAGTCCATCCACATTCTGGTCATCAGGTGGCAATCCCAGGCCACCAGTCTGGAGATGCTGGCACAGCTCAGTCTGTGCAAAAACTCCTCCGTCAGACATCTGGCCGTTCTTCCCCACATCCACGAACATAAATTCCAATTGTGCCGAGACCACAGCCATCAAAACTACACTATGGAACCCCTTATAGTAAATAAGACCCCGAATGGGGTGGTGGCACAATGCGGACATGCTTCCCATCGATCGCCCCGACACAGTTGGGAAAGTCCCAACGGTCAGCGAACTGGGAGGCCACAGTCTGCCATTCCTGTTTGTTTGAAGGAAACTGTGGAGTCAAACAAGAAAAAAAATATATACATACTTTTAAACATAACTTGAATATCAGATTACACAAAAACATTATTAAACAACAGCAGTTGACCATTATTAATATGTGTTATTTAAAAAAAAAAAAAAAAAGGCTACTTATAACATTACTCACCCCCTCCGATGGACCATTGATCAATTTGTATGTGGGGGGAGGGGTGCTAATTGGGGCCAAGAACACACCTGACAGTTGCAAACATTTGAGGGGGTGGGGGAGGGGTACTAATTGGGGCCAAGAACACACCTGACAGTTGCAAACATTTGAGGGGTAGGGAGGGGAACTAATTGGGGCCAAGAACATACCTGACAGTTGCAAACATTTGAGGGGGTGGGGGAGGGGTACTAATTGGGGCCAAGAACACACCTGACAGTTGCAAACATTTGAGGGTGTGGGGAAGGGGTACTAATTGGGGACAAGAACACACCTGACAGTTGCAAACATTTGAGGGGGTGGGGGAAGGTAAAACAGTACAATGGAGATGACAATATACATTGTTCAAAGGACTATAGGCTAGAGGTATAAATGGTCCCAGGATTGCATGGTGGGGAGGTTATTGAAGGGAAATATGCATGTAGGGCAAAAAATTATTGACGTAAAAAAACAGCCATGCCTGAAGATAAAGGGGACATTCCCAGCATATTCCAAGCATGGTAATTAGGTAACAAGGACATTTAGACAATACTGTACATTAGCAAACATTAAATACATATCATGTAATGTTAAAGGATAAAACTTACCTTCGTATAGTCCTTCTGCAGGACCTGAATGATGGCAGAACAGGTCTCTGGGATTATGATCCCCAGAGCCTGGGGGGAGATGCCTGTTGAGAACTTCAAGTCCTGAAGACTTCTCCCAGTCGCCAAGTAACATAAAGGGCAACTAGCCTCTGCTCCGCAGTGATGGCTTGCCTCATGTAGGTATCCTGCCTGCTGATATAGGGGGTCAGCATAGCCAGCAGACGTTCAAAAATGGGGTCCGTCATCCAGAGAAAATTCCTGAAATCCTCAGGATTATTCTCACGGATCTCACGGAGCAAAGGCATGTGTGAGAATTAGTCATGCTGGCGCAACCAATTCTTCATCCATGAACTCCTCCTCGCCCTGTTCATGGACTGGACTCGGGTCAAAGTATTAACCCCAACACCAAGTTTCCATGCAGCATGAACTCGAGAACGAGTACGTCCACGCAACATGGCTTCAAAACAGTCGGCTGGTCAAACAAACGCACTGAAGAACAGCAAGGCCTATAAAGAGCGACCTGAAAATCAGGAACGAGCGGACCAGAACGGCCTGCTAGGCAGGTTACGAACTGACCAACACGCACTGAAAAGCAGATACAAACCTCACAAGCACAAACTGAACTGCAGAAAATGATCGAAATAAGCTGAAGTGTGAAAAGCGCGAATCGTCTCTAACCAAACTTCTACTAACACGAGATAAACACGAGATTAGCAGAAGGAGCCCAAAGGGTGGAGTAGTGGGGCTTGAACTTCCCTTTTCTAGTTCCATTGTACGTGCTGTACGTCACCACGTTCAAAACTATCGGACTTTTGGAGTGATCATGTGTGTCCAAGTCCGTCCGTTTTTAAGTACGGCGCACCTAGCGTACAAAGTCCGTTGAAAAGATCGCCGGACCAAGTATGCCGGAAAGTCCGATCGTGTGTACGCGGCATTAGTCTTTAGCCTTAACGTCCACTACCCGGTCAAAGAGGGTATAGGAAAGTCGGTACAGCAGATAGAAATAGAGGCTAAGCGGGAAGGATGGACGGTACCTTTTACATGCCTCCCCTACCGCCCCAAACCCCTGACATGCCCAACTTATTAGGACCGTATGCCACCGTTCCAGCAGATGGAGTTCCGGCCCTCCTTGATACAATGGCAAGGCCAGATGTGAGTTCACATTCATATCAACATCCCCCGGCGTCCATACCGGACACTTTCCCATCCTCTTTTCAGGATGAGGAGTTGATTACTTGGAACCCCCCTCCACAAACCCCAATGCCACGGGCATCGACAGTAGCTCCTCTGCCAGTGGCCGATGCACCTGTGATGTAAGTCGTGTTCACTCCATCCCAAGCATCCACCCTGGTGACCACTCTGCCAGACCCAGAAAAACAACCCATGCCCTTTTACCGTAGGTTGGCCCAGATCCAATAAACTTACTCAGCAGCATGGAGAAACCTAGTTAGCTTATGTGAAATAAAGGCTGGAGACGCTTACTGGCTCATCATGGAGAAAAGCCTCCATGATGCAAGGATTGTCAATGACAATACCTTTACTTCTGGTGTGGAATTCTGTGAGCAGTTGCACGAGTGGGCGAGGGACAGACTGGCCGGCCAAGCTACAAGTATCCAAGATGTTACTCAAGACAAAACAGAGTCAGTAGAAAAGTTTTACACCAGACTGTCACAAGTTTTTTTCAGATTTGGGATTCACCACCCATAACAAGACACACAGTCAGATGCTGTCTTCAGCCTTTGTGGGAGGCCTCAAGGAGTCAATCCGAAAAGGCCTCACCATGGCCCGACCGAAGTACCGTGTGCTGCCCCTAGACACCCTCCTTTTGGTAGTAAAGGGTCTGGAATCTTCTCAGACCACCAAGAATACCACACCACTTATGGTTGCGGGGACTACACCATACATACCGAGGCCACCACCAACTTGTTTCAACTGTGGAAATCCTGGACATTTCAAAAGGGAATGTAAAGCGCCCAGATGCTCTAGGCGATTTCCCCCACCATGGAACCCAAATGCAAAAAATCAATATCCTCAATAACAGTACCAACACCAGCAGCAACAATATCAAAACCCTGGACGTCCCACCTCGGAACACCTGGATCTCCAACACTAGGAATTGGGCAAACCTGTGTCACCAACCCCTGTCATGGCAACCTCTTCAAAGAACCCAGAAGGCCCATTAGTGAGGGTGACCCTACACATTGAGGGGCATCCAACCACTTTCCTAATCGACACAGGTGCAGCCAGAAGTGTGATTAGGGAAGAGGATCTACCTGACCACTCCTACCTTTCCGATATTGACCTATCTTGTGTGGGTGTAGATGGAACTCCCAGAACTAACCCGTTGACCCGCCCCCTACAAATTGAAAAGTACCCAGACCTTCTGGCTCAATTTGTTCTCTTCCACCTGTCCACTTAATCTCCTGGGAGCAGATGTACTTCCAGACTTCAGGCTTCCATTGTTTTTTCTGAAGATGAATCTGTTACTGTCTCTTCTCCACTGGGACTTGAGGACACCTCTGCACTGTGTTCCATCCCTCTGCTAAGGGAGAACCAGACAAGTACAGAATGGTCCAGGACCTCTGAGCAGTTAATGGAGCTACAGTCTTAGACACACCAATTGTCCCAAACCCTCACACTCTACTTGCGGGGGTGCCTCAAACAGCGACATACTTCACAGTGGTGGACCTTACAAACGCATTCTTCAGTGTCCTCCTTCACCCCTCCTGCTGTTACCTTTTTGCATTCACCCACGAAGGACAGCAATATACCTGGACAGTTATGCCCCAAGGGGCACAGAACTCTCCAAGCCAGTTTGCAAAATCTATGGCTACCATACTTGACACATGGCAAAAAGATCACCCGGAAGTGATTCTCCTCCAATATGTTGATGACCTTCTCCTCTGTGCAGATGACTTACCCACTGCTGAAGCCACCTCAGAAAGCCTGTTGTGCTATCTTGCCAACCAGGGTTGCAAAGCCTCAAAACCCAAATTGTAGTGGTGGTCAACATCTGTCATTTTTGGACACTGTCTTTTCCACGAAACAAGACACCTAACAAGAGACAGAGTGAAAGCAGTCTCAAACATTCCACTGCCACAAGGCCAGAAGCCCCTTCATGCCTTCCTCGGGCTGATCTCCTATTGTAGAGCATGGATTCCGGAAGCCTCCTTACTGATGCAAGCCCTTTATGATGCCCTGAAGTCTGACCCCTTCCAAATGTCCTCAAAGGCAATATCCAACTTCGAGGCCCTCAAACAAGCCATTTCATCAGCTCCAGCTTTAGGGCTTCCAGACTATGAAAAAAAGTTCAAGCTCTTTGTATCCGAATGTCTGGGACAGTCTGCAGGTGTACTCACCCAATCACACGGCAACCGCCTACGCCCCATAGGATATTATTCCTGTCAGCTGGATGTGGTAGCAAGAGGAGGTCCATCGTGTCTGCGAGCTGTCTTTGCTGCACAAGCCTTGCTTGACAAAACTCTGGACTTGGTCCTCGGACACTTCCTCATTCTGCTTGCTTCCCATGATATTGCTGCCATACTCAACCAGATCCAGCCAAAACATCTGTCCACTTCCAGACATTTGAGACTCCAATGGTCCCTCCTTCTACTGGACAACATTACTCTATCACGTTGTCAAACACTGAACCCTTCCACCCTCCTTCCACTTCCTGAGGGGGGAATAGAGGAGGAGTGGAGTCCTGACTCGACACCCCATGACTGCTTTGAATTAATGCGGCTGGAAACCACACATCTTCCCACCGTGAGTGAAATACCCCTGCAGAATCCAGACCTAACAATTTTTGCTGATGAACAAGGCAAATACCACACAGGATACGCGGTCACCACTGAAAACACGGTTCTACAGGCTGAAGCCTTACCACCAGTGATGTCTGCATAGGAGGCAGAGCTTCAACCACTCACTACAGCATGTAAACTGGCAGAGGGAAAAAGAGCCAACATTCATACAGACTCAAGATGCCCATGACTTTGGTGTTATCTGGAAGGCCAGAGGATTCCTGACAGCTGCAGGAACACCTGTGAAACACAGTTCAGCTATCAAGACCTGATGGATGCCCTGCTTCTCCCAGCCCAAGTGGCTATTCTGAAAGTAAAAGCACACAACAAACTGAACTCAAGGGAAGCCCAAGGCAATCATATAGCCGATTTGGCTGCTAAACAGGCAGCCAGCGGTCCACGGGAAGTGGAAAGCAGTGTGGTAGAAGAAGACCACCCCATGCTTGCCCTACAGACTCTCCCAGTGGACAGAGTTTATCTGAAAGAACTACAGAAAGCAGCAAGTCCGGATGAGAAGGAAAGCTGGAAGCGGAGTGGAGCAATCCTCAAGGATGGACTATTCGAGTGCAACAGGAAACCCTGCTTGCCTAGGAATATGTACCCGGCTACAGTACAATGGGCACATGCAGCTGCCCATCTGTCAAAGACTCTTATGAATTACCTCATCAACAAATACTATGTAGCACCAGGAATCACTCCATTGACTAGCAACTTCTTTAAGTCATGCACCATTTGTGCAAAGTGTAACCCAGGACGCACAGAGAAGACGCCACAGAAACACCTGGCAAAGCCCTTGTACCCTTTCCAGCAGATACAAATTGACCACATCCAAATGCCAAAGAGTGGACGATTTGAGTATGCTTTAGTGGTGGTAGATATGTTCTCCGGGTGGCCAGAGGCCTACCCTGTAGCCAACATGACCATTAAAAGGACTGCTAAGAAACTCCTCACTGAGGTGGCATGTAGGTACGGGTGCCCAGAAGTGATAGAGATCGACCAAGGCCCTGCCTTTACAGCATCAATAACCAAAGAAGTCTTGGCTGCACTGGGAGCTACCTTAGTGTTTCACACACCCTACCACCCCCAGAGTAGCGGGAAGGTAGAAAGAATGAATGGCACCTTGAAAACCCAAATGCTCAAAATGGCCCACGAAACTGGTATGAGCTGGCCGGACAGTCTGCCCATTGCCCTGTTCAGCATCAGATACACACCAAGGGGAGAGCACTCCCTATCTCCTTACAAGATTTTGTTTGGTTCAGCCCCTAGACTTGGTTGTTATTTTCCACAACAGTTACAACTGCAGTCTGATGTGTTAGCTAACTATGTAACCGCATTATCATGAGAATTACCTCAAATACATGCCCAGGTGTTTTCTTCCATTCCAGATCCTGAATTAGATACAGGAACACACCAGCTACTGCCTGGAGATTGAGTGCTGGTAAGGAAATTTGTGAGAAAACATTCCCTTGAACCCAGATATGATGGTCCCTTCCAGGTCCTGCTGACTACAACCACATCTGTCAAGTTGGCTGGGAAGAACACTTGGATCCATGCCTCCCACTGTAAGAAAGTCCCAAACCCGAAGGACAAGACATTGACTGCACCATGATGTCTACATTGTATATCCTTTTCCTGTTAAATCTGGTGAGGGCCCAACAGGTGGCTATCACTAAGAGGGGGGGCATCACACAATTTTGGTACAACTCATCCAACACGCATGTAGCCACTTTCACCTTTGATTACTGTAATATAATTGATTGTCCCTCAGGAGCATGGCATTGTCATTGGTACCGTAATGTCCAATATATATGTATCACAGACAACTATTGGGGGAAAAAACTGAGATTACCGGGGATCAGTAGGATGGAACACAGGAACAGATTGGGGGTATAAACCACAGAGTGCAATGGAAAGGACAGACAAGAATGGAAAATCTTTGATTAGCAGAATGACTCTATGGAAATCCAGTACATGTTTAGATAAAGGGAAAACTGGACATAGTATGGGGCTTACCCTGCCCATAGAGAACCCCAGTCCCAGAGATTCAGGCATTTATATACTGGGAACCTGGGTAACTTGGAAAACAGCAGGAGCAGGAGGAGGAAAATTAGGAAAATTCCAGTTAAAAGATATGTACAACTCCACTGAATGGCGGCCGTTTCAGAAACAAACTGATTCAGCGAACCCCCTAACTCCCAAAGTCTGCGTCCTAGACAATATGGTAGCGATGGCAAATCCCACTTTTGAGGACACTATGGCTGCAGAGACTGGTTTCTCTGACACCAATCTGTGGCTAGACTAGATGAAGTATAGCACAGACAAACACAACAAGACCAACTGCTATGTTTGTGGTAGTGCTAGGCCACACCTGGGTACTGTCTCACTGTCAATCCCTGAAGAAAGTGAGGAGTGCTTCCTTAGCCTGTTCACTAATACAACAACAAACCACTCATCATGTAAAGAGTGGAAAAAAGACTACCCCATAGTTACCAAAACCCAGAGGCCAAGCGAAAGCATCACCATTTACCCAAGAAACTATACCTGTCACTCAAATTATCAGGGAAGAGGGAGGTTTCTGGGTAATTTTACAGAAGGTTACTGCTCTACCTACAGTAATGTTCCGGGAAGGCAGGTACAGAACCAGGTCCAGTCCTTCGGCGATGTGTACTGGATCTGTGGGGATTTGAAAATTAGGACAAGGCTAGAAGGGAACTGGAACGAAGAGTGTTCCCTGGCAAAGGTTATTATGCCCTTCCACATTCTCCCATATGACCCATCTCCCTCACACCCTGAACCGTCACCCAACCGTAGGAGAAAGAGGAGTGCTCCTGAGGGAAGTTTGGACCCACATGTGTATATAGATGCCACAGGGGTCCCAAGGGGGGTCCTGGATGAGTTTAAAGCCTGAGACCAAGTAAAGGCAGGTTTTGAGTCCTGATTCCCATAATCACTGTCGACAAAAATGTAGACTGGATAAATTACATATATTACAACCAGCAGCGGTTTGTGAATTACACCAGAGATTCCCTACAGGCGATTGCTGACCAATTAGCCCCCACATCTTACATGAAATTTCAGAATAGGATGGATCAGTAGAGCTGAAGAAGAATTCAGGTATCTCAGACCCATGGGACCAATATTTTAGCTGGATGAGCTGGAGGAAAAATATTTTAGCCCAAATAGGTATATTGTCGATCATCCACGCGCTGATAGTTTGTTGCATTTTACCTTGTCTGAAGAAGTTAATGGAGAAAACTGTAGAAAATAGCACCCCAACCTTCTTGAATCAAGAAGGAGGAGATTTTTATGGGGCAGATGAGAAACCTTACACTCCATTGCGGCCCACCCCCCTGTGAAGTACAATGCCATTAGGGACAGAATCTAACTTCCTTATGTGCAAAGTCTGTGGCAAGGGGGGTGATGGAAAAGTCATCACCCGTCTAACGTGCAGCACAAAAGATTTCCAAGGCACATACGGACAGATGAGTTAGGATGATTAGGGACAGTTGAAAATAGTCATTTTAAGGGGGGACTGTGATGGATCAGGTAAAATGCCCATTTTCAATTCTCTTCTTTTTTACTACAAAGTCTATATTTTTGCATATAAAGTGCTTTCTTACTCCTTGCTCAAAATAGTCGCTAGCAGCACCCCTCCTATTGACTGAAGAATGTGTAACTAAGATGGCGCCTCCATCCAGGACTGCACCCAAGATGCTGACACCTAGATCCTGGAGGAAGTTCACCTTACATGGACATGACCAATCAGAAGCTACAAGTATCTAGATAACGCTATGCTAATGATGCACTCCTTCACAGCACTAGTCACTTACCTATAAAACCCCATGTATCCAGGAACAATAAAGGAAGTATCACGTATCTGAGCATGGTTTCAGCGTGGTTCTGCTTGTGCATGCACAAAATTACATAGGCCTAATCAGGACGGGGACAGATACTCACCAGACGATTGGTCTGATCCATTACAAGAGAAACAAACCCTCTGGGATTGCTTGATAGAAGCCACAATTGGCCTGCATGTGAGTCTCTAATCCTACTACCTTTTTTTATTTTCTCTCTGTGGAGCTAAACATATTAATTATATATTTACTACTACTAATCTCCATTAGAGATGGGCCGAACACTCCCCAGATCAGTTTGCACCAGAACTGCCAAACATAGCAAAAGTTCAGACCCAAACGCTGAACCTCATTGAAGTCTATGGAAACGGAACTTGAAAAATCAAAAGTCCCCATTTTGAAGGCTTATATGCTAGTTATTTGCCATAAAAAGGGTATGGGGCCCTGGCTACTGCCCTGGGGGATATATACCAATGCAAAAAAAAAACTTTTAAAAAGATTGTTTTTAACTGCTTCAAGACCGCCCACCGTCGTTTGATGGCAGCAGAATGGCACTGCTGCATGAATTGCTGTAGCTGTACGGCGCTCACGCCAGCGGCTGGGGGGGCACGCGCGCACCCCCACAGTGCCTGCAGCGATTGGATTTGTTACAGAATCGATCAGTCTTCAGGTCCAGGCCAATGATTTCTAGCCTGGACCTGCTGATCGGTTCTGACGAATGAAAATGCTTCCTCTGCCTGTAAATGTAAACACAGGCAGAGGAAGTGATGTCACCTCCCGTTCTGGAATTCTTTTCAGTTCCATAGTGCAGAGAGAGAGGACATCTGACAGTGAGCTGCACCAACACTACATTGACACAGTACACATAGGCACACTTTTCACCTCCCAATTGCCCCCAGTTAACCCCTTCATTCCCTGTCACCGTGTCACCAAGTGCAGTTTTCCGATTTTTCACTGATCACTGTACTGGTGTCATTTCATCACTAATCAGCATTAGGGCAGTTAGTAGTAGGCCCAGGTACCCCCCTAAACCCCCCCATAAGGGTTTAACCCCTTAATTGCCCCCCAGTTAACCATTTCACCCCCTGTCATCAGTGTCACTAATATAGCATACAGATCTCTTTTCTGATTACTGTATTTAGTGTCACAGGTGATGCTAGTTAGCCAGTTAGCTAGTTACTGTCACCGCCAGGTTTTTATAGCATCAGGGTACCCACCATATATTGCTAAATAAAGGTTTAACACCCTGATCGCACCCCAGTACAGGTTTTAGCATCAGGGTCAGCGACAGCCCCAGGCAGCGTCAGATTATTGCCAGTAGCGCTAACACCCATGCTTGCACCATACACCTCCCTTACTAGTATAGTGTTTGAACGGATCAATATCTTTGATCTGATCAGATCTATACTAGCGTCCCCAGTAGTTTAGGGTTCCCAAAAATGCAGGATTAGCGGGATCAGCCCAGATACCTGCTAGCACCTGCGTTTAGCCCCTCCACTCAACCCACCCAACTGCAGTACTAATCGATCACTGTCACTTACAAAACACAGAACACATAACTGCAGCGTTTGCAGAGTCAGGCCTGATCCCTGTGAATGCTAACAGTTTTTTTGGTAGCGATGGCAGCAGGCTCTGACAACCAGGTGCTCCTTTTGCTTGTGAGTCGCACTAGTTGTACCTGTAAATTTAGAGGCCACAATGTCCAATAGGAGGTACAGTAGTGAAGAGGCCTACACATTTCTGAGCATGTCAGATGAGAGTGAAAAGTAAGTCACCCATCTGTCAGATTCAGGCTCAGAATACGAACCTGTAGACAGCAGTGGCACCCTGACAGATAGCTCTAACGACGGAGTAGTGGTCCCTGCTAAGGTCATGCGTACCCGACCCTGTTCTTCTTCTATTGTTGAGGTGCAAGAACCGCAGGGCTCTCGTATGGAACAGAGAGCCAGTACCAGTGCCGCTCATCCTTCTGGTGAACTGGCAAGCACCAGCGGCTTAGTACATCCTGGCCATACATCCAGCACTGCAGTAACACTTGGTGATGTGGAGAGTCCCATAAGTGCAGTTCAAGCTGGTGCGGTGGCCAGCACAAGTAGTGTCCTGCAGCCACCAATAAGACAAGCACAGGCGCGTCAAGCCCATAGTGCCCTTCCTGCTGCATTTGCCAATCCTAATTGGGAGCCCACAAGCCCAATTACTTTTGCAGGGCCCATACTTCCCCCATTCACTGGCAAACCCGCAATTCAGGTGGAAGTTGATTTTACATCACCTGATTTTTCTCTGTTTTTCACGAGAGATCTTTATAGATCTATTGTGGACCAAAGCAATTTGTATGCTGGTCAATTAATTGCCTCTAATCCCCAGTTGACCCTTGCCAGAAAATGGAAACCTATTACTGTTTCCGAATTTAAGACCTTTCTGGGCCTATCCCTCTTCATGGGCATAGTTAAAAAAAGCGAGTTGCGGTCATACTGGTTCACTGACCCAATTCGCCATATGTCCGTGTTCTTTGCTTCCATGGCCAGGATGTGATACGAGCAGATCTTACAGTTCATGCATTTTAATGACAATCAACTCTGTCATCCTCGGAGTGACCCTGAATTTGATTGGCTCCACAAAATTCGGCCCCTCATAAACCACTTCAACCAACAGTTTGCAGCCTTGTTTACTCCCAATCAAGTTGTCTGCATTGATGAGCCCTGTTTAAATTTTCTGGCCGCTTGTCTTTCAAACGTAATTTTCCCAGCAAGCGTGCCAGATATGAGATCAAGTTGTATAAGCTCTGTGACAGGGCAACAGGCTATACATATAGTTTTATGGTTTACAAGGGAAAAGTCACATGGAGCCCGAGAACTGCCCAAACTACATAGGGAGTGCTGGTAAGATTGTGTGGGACTTGGTGTCGCCCTTATTCGGAAAGGGGTACCACTTGTACGCGTGCCGCTTTTTAGTCACTTGTTTGATCATGGAATTGGCGCTTGCGGCACCCACTTTTATTGTCCCTCCCATCCTAACCAACCTGGTTGTCACGGTCCCTACTGTGCCATGCAGACGGGCAGGCGTGGTCACGCCCCAAGTGGCTCTAAGAGGTATTGAACCTATGACTGTCTGTTTAGTGCTCCTGTTACTTTGCCTCTGAGCCACACCTCAGTTCCTTTCAGCCTGCTTTACAGCTTTGCACAATTCTGCATGAAATACTAAGGCCATACTCTGGATCTTGTTGCAAATAGTACCTGTCACTCCTGGTTCAGCTGAGGCAGTTTATTCAATCAGCTGGGTATAAAACACTGCCTCACTGAGGACTTTGTCAGTTCATTGTCTCTTGTCTCTATCATTGCCAAAGGTTTCTGTGTTCCTGTGTCTCTTGTTTTGCCTAAGTATTCCTGTGTTCCAGTGTTCCTGTGTTCCCGTGTTCAAGTTACAGTGTTCCAAGACTGACCCCGGCTTCTGACCCTGGCTTGTTTATCGTTTATTCTGACTTCTGAACTACGGCTTTACCTGGACAATCCTTTGGAAAATTCCTGTTAAGCCCCCGTGCACAGATTCACAGCCCAGGTAGCTTTTTACCTTGTTACTGTGGGCTGTGTGTATCTGCAAGGGTGAGCATACATCTCTGCATTATGGACTCCAACCTAGGTAAGCCCTTACATAAGCTTTTACAGGAGAGGAGTAGGGTGAGCATCTTGTACATCTCTGCGCACTCCATGATGGTCAGTTCATTATGTAAGGGCTTACCTAGGTTGGAGTCCATGATGCAGAGATGTATGCTCACCCTTGCAAATGCACACAGCCCAGGTAGCTTATTACCCTGTTACCGTGGGCTGTGTGTATTTGCAAGGGTGAGCATATCTCTGCATCATGGACTCCAACCTAGGTAAGCCCTTACACTGGGCTCTGCATCACATTAGTGGAGTATTAGCGTAGGGTACTGCACAGTCATAGGACACACTTTCACAGGGTCTCCAAAGATGCCATTGCATTTTTAGAGACCCGAACCTGGAACCTTTATAGTTACAGTTACAAATAAGTGTTCAAAAAAATAAAAATCATAAAATAAAAAAGCCAAAAATAGTTGTTGTTTTATTGTTCTTCTCTCTCTATTCTCTCTTTATTGTTCTGCTCTGTTTCACTGTATTTTATAACTGCAATGTTTTAATGTTACTATGTTTTATCATGTTTACTTTGCAGGTATGTAATTATTTTATACTTTACTGTTTACTGTGTTTAATTGTTAACCATTATTTTCTTTGTAGGTACACCATTCAGCTGCAGCACTGATTTATTTATCTTGACAGCAACAGCGTTTGCTCTCACGATACGTAAATCAGCGACTCCAGTGCTGTAGGAGGTGATTTCACCACCACAGTTAAAAAAAAAGAGCATATATGCCGAAGCATGGGGGCAGGGGTGGAGGGGTGATTTGCTCCTAACATTAGGGGCGGATTGCCCCCATCCTTCGGCATATGTTTTCGGCACAGATTGCATTAAAAAAATATGTTTTTTTATTGAGTTAATGTTTTATTGTTACCATTGTATGCTTTTCAGGTATGTCATTCAGCTGCAGCAGTAATTTATTTAGCTTGACAGCAACAGGGTTTGCTCTCATTATACATAAATCAGCGACTCCAGCGCTGTAGGAGGTGATTTCACCACCACAGTTAAAAAAAAAACGGTGCATGTATGCCCATCATTAGAAGTGGGTGGATGCAGGGCGGTATTCTAATGGTGGGCATACCCACCAATCAATGTCTTTTTTTCGTTCAGCCCACCCACAGGCTGGATGAAAAAAAGAACATCACAATATATGCCCAACAAGGACCAGCAACGTAATGGTATGTTGCTGGACTTTGAGTGGTTATGCCAGAATGATGCCTGCAGGTTTAGGTAGTATCTTGGTATCAATCTTTTCAGCCAGTGGTTGGCTTAGCTAATTAGCCACTAGACTGCTTTTCCAAGCAGTGGGAGGGAATGTCCCTTCCCTCCTGCCATCTTCCATGGTTTTCTCTGGCTCTCCTGTCCCACTAGGGAACCTGATAATGCAGCCGGTGGTTCCGACAGCTGACCATAGAGCTGATTGTACACCAGAATGGCTCCAATCATCTCTATGGCCAAAAAAAAAGGAAGCTACAAGCATTTCATGACTTTGGTTTTGCCGGATATAAACAGCACCATTGGAAAATTGGAAAAGCATCTTATCACACCAATCATGGTGTGCTCAGATGCTTTGAGGGCAGAGAAGCGATCTAGAGTCTAATAGACCCCATTTTTTTTTTAAAAAGAATACCTGTCACTACCTATTGCTATCATAGGAGATATTTACAGTCTGTGATAACAATAAAAATGATAAAAAAATAAAAAAATGAAAGAAGTGTAAAAAAAAAAAAAAAAAAAAAAAAAAAAAGCAAAATAGGTAATAAAAAAACAAAACACCCCTGTCCCCCTGTGCTAGCACGCAAAGGTGAACGCAATCGTTGGCCTCCTGTCATATGTAAACAGAAATTGCACTATGCATGTGAGGTATCACTGCGAACGTCAGGGCAGTAATTTTAGGCTGTAAAGGCTTTTAAAGGCTTTTCAAAATGCAATTTGTCGCAGCTGCACAGTTATGCGCAGTTTTAAAGCATGTCATGTTTGGTATCTATGTACTCAACATAAGATTATATTTTATATTTTACCAAAACATTTGGGCAATATAGTCTGTATTAGTGCATTGATCAATAGAGTGATTTCGCACACATAGCGATAAACGATTCAAAATAAATTAATCCTTAAGTTTAAAGAGAGTGTTTATGGTAGTCAAAATACCATCAAATAAAAAGTCTGTTATGCCCCGTACACACGGTCGGATTTTTTGATGGAAAATGTCCGATCGGAGCGTGTTGTCGGAAATTCCGACCGTGTGTGGGCTCCATCGGACATTTTACATCTGATTTTCCGACACACAAAGTTGGAGAGCAGGAGATAAAATTTTCCGACAACTAAATCCGTTGTCGGAAATTCTGATCGTGTGTACACAAATCCGACGGACAAAGTGCCACGCATGCTCAGAATAAATAAAGAGATGAAAGCTATTGGCCACTGCCCCGTTTATAGTCCCGACGTACGTGTTTTACGTCACCGCGTTTAGAACGATCGGATTTTCTGACAACTTTGTGTGACTGTGTGTATGCAAGACAAGTTTGAGCCAACATCCGGCGGAAAAAATCCTAGGATTTTGTTGTCGGAATGTCCGAACAAAGATCGACCGTGTGTACGGGGCATTAGACATCTATAGGTGATAAAGAAATGAAGAAAGGAAAACAATATATGTGAATAACAGGTGTTCACTCTTACCATGTATACTCTCACAGTGTTCTTAGTATATTTGTGTGTAATAAACTATATATCAACTAACGTGAACTAAAACACCAAATGAGATTAAAAAATATAAAAACAAAATAAAAATAAAAATACTAGCTTTAAATATCAAAAACAATATGTTAAAAAAGATAATGACAACAAAAGTCCAGTGGTTGCTGCAGTGTATGAAGAGTGGTGAGGTTCTAAGGTTGTAAAAAGGTGAAGGTGATTATTCACAATAATCCTGTTGTGGCTCCTTTAACAGTCTGGTCTCCCAGGACTCTTACCTCAATGCTAGAAATAGCAAGCAATCACTCACAGTTACTCTTGTGGGGCACAGGAACAGGCCCTGCATTGAAATATTATATCAATAATTGTAATTACATGCCCCTGTTAAACGGGGGCAAAAAAATTGGGCCTTGGGCAGTGGTGGTGGTGCCACAACACTGTAATCCATCACAGATACTCTTTTTGGGTGCAGGAATTGGCCCTGCTGTAAAATATTATATCAAAAAATTATAATTACATGCCCCTGTTAAACAGAGGCAGAAAAATTGGGCCTTGGGTGGTGGTGGTGGTGCCCTAAACCAAAAATATTGTTGGAAGCTAGCATCATCAAGATTGAGGAGGAATAGGATATTCAGCATAGGCAGTCTTCAAGGGATCCCACATCCATAGCAAATTCAATCAGTTACATCAGCATCAGGCGCTTGATTGCTGCTGATCCATTTTTATGAATGTGAGCCTATCATCAGAGTGTGTGGACAGGCGCACTCTTTGATCCGTTACAAACCCTCCAGCAGTACTGAATGTGCGTTCAGAAAGCACGCTGGATGCAGGACATATTGAGCAAGTTCTGGCCAGTGTACCATCCTTAAGACCCAGTAATCCAGTGACCCAGTGGATGCACTGTTGGAATGGTCTCCAAGTCTGCACTTGCCCCTAGATATTCCTGCACCATGTAATGCAGACGCTGGCGTTGGTTGCTTGAACTGATCAGACCTTGGTGCTGAGGACTGAAAAATTGTTTAAAGGCATCGGTCAGCCGGCCACCTTCTCCACCGCTCTTCCTCTGACTGAACGAAGCCTCAGCAACACATTGTCCAGCACCAAAAAATTGTAACCTCCCAGGGTCTGGAAATGCATTGCACAAACCTTTCTCCTCCTGAAGATGTTTCATCCTCTGCTCTCTCTGCGAAGGCAGGATGAGTTCTGCAGCCTTACCAGCCAGTAATGATCCCTCTCCTTGATACCACAAATCCTAGGGTCCTTTCGCAGGCTTTGCAGAATCAGGGAGGTCATGAAGCGTAAGTTTGCAGAGGCATTAGATTCTGAGTCCTCTGGGTCACTGAGGATGACATTGTCAGGAACTACCTCCTCCCAGCCTTGTACCACTCCTTGGGTTTGTGGGGACTGAAAACCATCACTTGAAGACTGCTGCTGAGTGTTATACTCTACATCCATGCTGACACAATCCTCCTCCTCTTCTTCCTGTGTGTTTGGCGGGCCCACAGGAATGCTATCTGGATAAAGGGGGCCTTGAGAGGTAAGGAAGTCCTCCTCTTCCTCCCGCTGTTCTGCCTCAAGTGCCCATGATTCCACAAAGCGTATGCTCCAACAGGAAGACTAGAGGGACAGTGTCACTGATGCATGCATTGTTGCTGTTCACCATCCTTGTGACTTCCTCAAATGGTGACAGGACAGTGCATGCATCCTTGATCAGTAGCCACTGGCATGGCGAAAAGAAGCCAAGCTCCCTTGACCTTGTCCTGGTGCATGGGGAAAAAAAGCCAAGCTGGCCTGAGCCTGTCGTTGTGCCATACTTACACAGGTACTCATTGATGGCCTTTTGCTGTGTGTGCAGCCACTGCAGCATTGACAACGTTGAGTTCCACCTGGTGGGCATGTCACAAATGAGGCGGTTGGTGGGCAAGTTGCATTCTCTTTGAATGTCAGCCAGCCAAGCACTGGCATTGTATGACCGGTGGAAATGACCACAGACTTTTCTGGCCTGCTTCAGGAGATCCTATAAGCCTGGGTACCTGCTCAAGAAACACTGCACCACCAAATTCAGGACGTGTGCCAAACATGGAACATGGGTCAAGTGTTCCTGTCGGAGGGCAGAGAGAAAGTTGATGCCACTGTCGCATACAACCATTCCTGGCTGAAGCTGGCGTGGCATCAACCACCTCTGAGCCTGCCCCTGCAGAGCTGAAAGAATCTCTGCCCCAGTGTGGCTCCTGTCCCGTAGGCACACCAACTCAAGCACCACATGGCATTTTTTAGCCTGACTGCTTGCATAGCCCCTTGAACGCTTATGGAGCACCGCTGGTTCAGAGGACAAATCTGCAGAAAATATGCCATAGAGGAAGAAGAAGAGGAGAGGGTGGAGGAGAGAGCTGTGGCAGAATCACCACTAGCATTTTGGAGAGATGGTGGTGGAACAAGCTCCAACAACACTGAACCCTGTCCGGCATCCTTCCCAGCTGCCAGCAGAGTTACCCAGTGCGCCATGAAGGAAAGGTAACATTCCTGCTCATACCTGCTAGTCCATGAGTCAGCGGTAATATGAACCTTACAGCTGACCGCCCTGTCCAACGAGGCCAAAACATTGCCTTCCACATGCCGGTAGAGAGCTGGAATGGTCTTCTGTGAAAAGAAATGGCGTTTTGGAAACTGCCACTAAGGTACAGCACGTTCCACAAATTCACTAAAGGAGGCAGAATCTACTAGCTGAAAAGGCAGCGGTTGCAGTTCTTGCAATTTGGCCAAGCTAGCATTTAGACGCTGAGCATGTGGATGGCTGTGACCAAATTTCTTTTTATGGTTCAGCAACTGGGGTAGGGAAATTTGCCTGTTAAAATCAGATGGTGGTGTACTGCTAGCGGATTGGCTGCAAGTACTTGGGACACCTATTGCTATATCTTCATTCCTCTCAGTACAGGTTTTTGAGAGAACTGGAGGTATAATAGGGTTGGAGATCCCAGATGAGGAGCAAGGAGAAGTCCGCCTTTTTCTTTAAAGTGTGTCTTTCAAGTGCTGTTGCCAACGGACTGCATGGCAGGTCATCATATGTCTGGTCAAGCATGTGGTGCCCAAGCGGCTGCTGTTCTGCCACACTTGATCCGCTTCAGACATAGGATGCAAACAGCAACGGTGCGATCTGCTGCACATGTGTCGAAAAAGGCCCACACCAAGGAACTTTTAAAAGTCAGCGGGGAGTCCCTGCACCTGTGGAGCTCTGCGGTGTGATGCAATAGGGTGGCTGCCCTTAAGCTGCCCCCTAGAAGACATCTTGCCTCGTTGGAGTTGTGCCTCCTCAGGCACCCAAATACAGTCAGTGACCTCATCATCCCCTTCTTCCTCGTCACTGGAGCAAACTTGGCAGTATGCTGCAGCTGGGGGAACATGACTACCAGTTTCTTGTCCTTCTTGGGCACCCCCTCTCTCTAGGTTCAGATTACTCTCTTCCTTAAACTGGGTACCATCATCGGAACTTTCAAATTGCTGTGCATCCTCCAGCAGCATGTACCCGACACTGTGGTCGAATAATTCTGGGGACTCCTCCATGCATGATAGTGGGGCTACGGAAGGAGTGACTGTGGACAAGGAGCTGTTGGAATAGGCAGTTGCGTTAGAAGGCAAACTACTCTGAGCCTGGGTGGCGAAGGATGAGGAGGATGAGGACAGCTTTGTTATCCACTCCACCAACTCTTCTGCATGTTCTGGCTCAATAACACGGCCAGCAGCAGAAAAAAAGGACAAGCGTTCCCCCACGGCCACCTGCAGAGGATGCACCATATCCATGACCACCACTGTTGACTGTAGACACAGAGGCTGCTTGCCCTCTTTTAGTGGCCTGTGAGCATCTGCCTCTCCTTGGTTGTTTTACGGACATGATGTATTTTTTGTTTTGCAACACCACACTACACTGTATTAGATACTGTGTACACCGTCTTAAGTGTATTAGAAACTGTACACTGTATTAGATACTGTGTACATCGCCTGAAGTGTATTAGAAAGAGTACACCACAAAATGCACTGTAGATATAGGATATACTGGATGCAGAGTATATATATATATATATATATATATATATATATATATATATATATAAATATCTCAAGCTATCTCCACGCCCACAACACTACACACGTCCGCCGTGTAGGCAGCCTTATATAGTGTGGGGCATGGACTTAGTCCCCCTGAGCCATAATTGGCCCAAGGCACTCTGCCTTGGGCCAATCATGGCTCTCTTAGCAGAGCATGCTGTGATTGGCCAAAGCATGCAGGTCAGGTGCAAGCATTGGCCAATCATACAGAAATGCACAGCGATCTCGCAGTGCATCATGGGGCGTTCGGCGGCACTCAAATTTTCTGCGAACTCCCCATAATGTTCACTCTTCGGCAAACGGCAAACACCCAGTGTTCGAGTTAAACTTATGTTCAACCCAAACATTGAGCTCATCCCTACCTATCACAGTTTCGGAGGCCCTGAAATGTCAATATAGTACAAACTCCCCCAATTTACCCCATTTTGGAAAGTAGACACCCCAAGGTATTTGCTAAGAGGCATGGTGAGTATTTTGCAGCTCTCATTTGTTTTGGAAAATGAAGAAAGAAAAGGAAAATGTATTTTTTTTTTTCAATTTTCAAAACTTTGTGACAAAAAGCGAGATCTGCAAAATACTCAGTAAATAGCTTGGGGTGTCTACTTTCCAAAATGGGGGGTTTTGTGCTCTCTGGGCATTTCATGGCCTCCGAAACTGTGATAGGTAGTGAGCAGTGAAATAAACAATTTAGAAAGCCTGAAGGCGTTGCTTGATTTTCGGGGGTTCTGTACGCGGCTAGACTGCCAAAAAGTCCCACACATGTGGTATCCCCATACTCAGGAGAAGCAGCAGAATGTAGTTTGGGGTGTAATTTCACATATTCTCATGTCATGTTTGAGTAATATATAATTTCAGTGACAACTTTGTGTGAAACACTTTTGACAAAAAATAAAATATTCAATGTGCTCAACAAGCCTCTCAGCATATTCCTATATATATTCCTTGGGGTGTCTACTTTCCAAATCTGGGTCATTTGGGGGGGGGGGGTGTGCCCTGCCATTTTAGCACCTCAAGAAATGAGATAGGCAGTCACAAACTAAAAGCTCTGTAAATTCCAGAAAATGTACCCTAGTTTGTAGACGCTATAACTTTTGCGCAAACCAATAAATAAACGCTTATTGATTTTTTTTTTTTACCCGAGACATGTGGCTGAATGCTTTTTGGCCTAAATGTATGACTAAAATTGAGTTTATTGTATTTTTTTATAACAAAAAGTAGAAAATTTTTGGTCTTTTTCATTTACATCACTAAAAATAAAAACCGCAGAGGTGATTAAATTCCACCAAAAGAAAGCTCTATTTGTGGGAAGAAAAGGACGCAAATTTAGTTTAGGTACAGCATTGCTGAAGTGGTTAAAGGAGCAGTGGTTTTAATGATGCTTAAAGTGAAGCAATAAAAACGAAATATTGCCTTAAATATAGGGCCGGGGGTGGGGGGGGGTGTCCCCTTAGTCTGCCTGTAAATTGGCACATCTGTACTGTGTATGGGACCTACTGCAGCAAAACTGACTTTTATAAAGAAAAAAAGACATTTAAATTGCCAGCAATAGAAAAATGTGAAAAAAAAATGTTGTGGGGGTCCCCCCTAATCCATACCAGGCCCTTGGCAAAATTTGAGAAAAAAGAATGGCGTGGGGTCCCCTCTAAAATTAATAACAGAACCTTTTCTGAACATACAGCCAGTAGAGCAAAGGTAATGCCGCTCTTCAAGCCCTGCGGACCATGGATTAAAAGATCTTCCACCCTTGATGAGAATCAGGTGCAGACTGTGCGCAAGTCTATGTGAATGAAGGAATCCCGGACCGCTGCGCTCTGAAAAACGATCATCTTTATTCCATGATAAAATCAACAAAAGTCATCAAATACAGACAGGAGATAGCAATAGCTAACGCGTTTCACATAAAAAGATGCTTACTCATAGCTAGAGTGTGAATAAATGCAGTTACAGATATATAGATGAAAAGAGTAGTTGTATTAACTCTAGAGTTAATAGGATAAAAATCCGATTTAATATTCAGGGATACTGGGTTACAATTAACATTTCTGATAGGTACGTCATGAGTGGACTCCAATTCCAAATCTGACAGATCTATAAGTGCACATACATCGGTAAATAAATGAGAATTGGAAGGAAACTCACCACCTGTTGTGCAATCAGTAGAATTCGAAATTTCAGAGGTAGAGCTCGTTATTTCCTTTTCTGAAAAAAAATGTTTTTGTAGCGTAAGGTTGCGAGCTAATCTGTTAACATCCAGAATAGTTCCAAACAGGTCAAAATGGTTAGACGGGCAAAAATTCAACCCTTTAGAAAGAAGTGATGTTTCATCAATGGAAAGTAAACGTGATGACAAATTGACAACATTGAAATTCTTTATTGTTTCCGACCCCGGAGTGGGTAACGATCCCCACTGACTTCTTTTACTTCTTTGGAGTCTTTTTCCAGCTCTCCGTGTCTTCCTTTTCTTTTTTTCTTTCCTTTCTTGTTGCGGCCATGGCTTCCCTGGTTTAAAGCATTGGTATTTTCTTTCGGTGTGCTTTGAGATGCATAGTTGTTGTCCGAAGAGGAAGAATCTGAAATCACCAGTGCATTCACCCTCAGTATCTGAAAAGCTAACTCGCTTTTTAGAGGGAGTCCTCCTTGGATAGCTCTGGTAAAAGGAAGGTTTCTTCCAAGAATAGACCTTGCCCGTATCATAATCCAGTTGATCTCTGGTTTTCTTATCTTTCTTAGTGGCTTTCCAGTTTGTCCATCTTTTTAGTCAGCTGGCTATCTAGTTCAGTATAAAGTGTCATATGTTGTAGCTCAGCCAATTCTTTCCAAACATTAGCCATCTCGCCTTGTAGGCAGTCTAAATCCTTTTGTCTGAAGTCCACGATAATCTTCATTAGTTGAAATGAACAGTTGGAAAGTGCATCAGTCCACTCCGATTTCAGAGTATCATCTGTAAGCTCAAACGTTGGGAACTTCTTGATCCCTAAACCCCGAGGAATCTGTTTAAGCGATATATATTTAGTAAGGGTGTTAACATCCCAAAAGGCCCTGATTTATTTGGCCATAATGTTTTCAAGTCGCCGAAAGGTGCTCCTTAGCAGTAAATCACCTGTATCCGTAATCCGGGACAAGCTTCGCTGGCTGTTCCTAAGTGGGTTGTCAGATGGGGCCGTGATTGTCCGGCTAAACTCCAGATCTGCACCTGGGATGACAGGAGTTGGTTGAGAATTCATCAATGACTTATTAGTCAGGTGGTCCATAGTGTATCCGTATAGCTATAACTACTATGGAAGATGTACATGCCAAAGGAACCGCAGAACATATACATGTTTTTCATACACGTTGCATTTTAATAGTTAAGGATTTGGG
Source organism: Aquarana catesbeiana (assembly GCF_042186555.1). NCBI lineage: Eukaryota > Metazoa > Chordata > Amphibia > Anura > Ranidae > Aquarana > Aquarana catesbeiana. The sequence goes on along the minus strand of NC_133324.1, from coordinate 471,085,195 downwards.
GCCATGTGATTCCACACAGGTGTGTTCTTTTTAACCCATTACTGTTTATTGATTTAATTGATTAATTGCCACAAGTTCTATTATTGGTTGTTTTTTTACTCTTTTCATCTATATATCTGTAACTGCATTTATTTACACTCTAGCTATGAGTAAGCATCTTTGTATGTGAAACGCGTTAGCTATTGCTATCTCCTGTCTGTATTTGATGACTTTTGTTGATTTTATCATGGAATAAAGATGATCGTTTCTCAGAGTGCAGCAGTCCGGGATTCCTTTGTTCACATAGACTCTGAACATACAGCCCAGCAGGGCAGGGAAGGGGGGGGTGACCGCCCTTCCCCCCTGAACCATACTAGGCCACTTGCCCTCAACATGGGGGGTGCTTTGGCACAGTTTTTGACAATTCCTTTATTAAAAACAAAAAAATCAATGTCCCCTGATGTAGATCCATCGTCAGTCATGCCACCGCCACTGCTGGACCCGAAAAAAATTGCTCTGCCCGCAACAAAGGTAACCGCCGTGTACCTTCTCTGCCATCTGACAGTTGTTATATGGGTAAGGAGCGGAACCACCTGGCGACACCGCCCCCTTGTGACGTCACCAACCCATTGTATTCCTTCATTGTATCATGTCGTTTGACTGACAATATGAGCCATGCCAAACAAATCTCAGAAGTAAGATCATTACAGATCCTTCGAAGTAGGTGATATCTCTTCCTCCATTGTGTCCCGTCCAACTACTAGACACAATTAGGACACGGACAGTCAGATCATGCCTAAATCTGGCTGATTTTTCTTGGATCTGTTTTGGCACACAAATGCTCAAACTCCTGAATTAATTTTCGGACAGTCCTGGTGATTTAAATTTTTCCCTGCCTACTGCAGCATATCCTTTGGGCAAACATTCCCTCTTCTTGGGTGTGTGGTAGTCTAATCTACAGGTGCCTGTGATGGTTGGATATCCTCCCCTGACTCCCCCTTTTTTTCCTAACTGAATTATCGCATTCGTGTTGGTGAAACGCTCCTAGCAGTGATCCAACTTACAACTTTGAAAATAATAAGCTCGGTTTAGTCCCTAAAGAAGATAAAAACCATGTGTGTTTTTCGAAACGCGTGGGATGATCTGTCATCCTGACAGCTTCTGGGCTTTGGTTCATAGTTGGTCTTTTTAATTCTGTGTTTTTCATGTATATGTCTTGGTTTTATCCAATGCTTTGTATTGTGTTTTTCACCATGAGTTGTCTATTCATGTAATAAAAATCCAACCATTTTTCTATACTCTCTCTGTCTGTGATAAATTCAAAGTCCCACTTCTCTGAGGAAATTGTTCTTACTATATGTATATGGGGATGGGATCAACAGAGAGTGTTTTATCGGCTAACAAAAGCAAATTCCTTTCTTTACACACACACATCCAGAAAGACATGGGTATCCCTTGAAAATTCTTTTACATCTGGACCCTTGCACCTACTCCCCTGGCTGCTCCCCTAACACTGGCCGCATCCTCTCTCATCTCACCCGCTCATCTACCCCTCTCTCCTGGCCTTTAGAAGGGCAACATTGTCTGGGACATTCGCTCCTGTTCTGGGACCCTTGACCACACTGAGAGAAAACTCTGCCTTCCCTCTGGGTGAGTCTCAATCCTTCTTATATCACGAATGGCCCTTTGATGACGTACTAGCCCTTCAATTCTTCTCAAAAGGGACCCCTATCCCCTTGGAAAAACTAAGAACCATCTCCAAAAATGCCTCTTTCTCTTTTTGGACACATAGGCAAATCCGACACTTCCTCGCAACCCACTATCATCAAACCAATTGGACGAGGCAACTCACACCGTTTAAGTCCCTGTGCCACCTTAAAATACCGCAAAGACATCTGATCTCCTATTTATACATCCTCCTCTCGGAGGCAACTATTCCTACCGCAGCTCCTTCACAAGCATCCTGGAATAGGGATTTACAAAAAACCCTAACTACGGAGGACTGGGATACCATTTATGAATTTGGACATAAATGCTCTTTGAATGTAGCCATTCAAGAGAATTGCTATAGGGTTATTACTAGATGGTACAGAACTCCATCTCGCCTTCATAAATTTTCCCCTACCATTCACAATACCTGCTGGAGATGTGGGAAAATGGAAGGTACCATGCTCCACATATGGTGGGACTGTGAGCGACTTCAACCCTTATGGATGGAGATGCATAGCCTCATCACGCATGTCACCACATTCACTTTAGACTATACTCCTGCTCAATTTCTCTTACACCACACGTCCTTGGCAAAAAAGGACCATGCACATTGTGAATGCGGCTAGACTTTGCATCCCTAAACATTGTCTGCGAGACTATCCAAAATAAAGGACATGGAGGAACTGATTTATATTTCCCAAGAAAGAATGCATACATTTTCAATCATTTGGGCATGCTGGTCCCACTTCACAACCGTTATCGTCAGTATGTTCCCTAGAGCTGACCTGTGACCATCAGAATTGGCCTTGGGGTGCTTTGCGGATGGCGGGGGAGGGGTGTTGGGGAGCGGATCCACATGCAGATGTCCAATACACAATAACAATATCTATCCAATCGCTCCCTTCACCCTCCCACCCCCCTTTTTTTTCTTCTCTTCTTCCCTGCTCTTGTCCCTTTGTGTTGTCCCTCTTTCTTCCTTTTCCATCTTGCTCCCTTCCCTCTTCTCCCCCTTTTACTCCCCCTGTCTTTTTCTTCTCTTCTTGCTGATTGAGCGAATGGGCCTCGACCTAACTCACTGTATCCCTCTTATGCCCTCACATATGACTCATTAGGATACACTATGCTCAAGGCATCCACCTGGAACAAACTTCTAAGCCACCTACCCCTTGTGGTCAAACCGAGGGGAGGGAAGGGGGAGGGGAAAATGAACAGGAGATCCTCCACCTCACTTATGCTATATCTTGACTATTTGGTTGGTTCCTGGTTATTTCATTCCAGGCTGTTCTCACAAGATGTATCTGATTTTTGTATAACTATTTCAAGCTTGTTTAGTGATTTCATTTGGCAAATGTAATGATCTGTATGACTGCTTTTATGTATATTGAATAAAAACTCTTTATGGAAAAAAAAAAATATATAGTTACCAATGAAGGGTGTGGTAGGATAATCTCCTGACCAGAGTTTCTCTAAAATCAATCAGATAATCCCTTGCATCCGTGCCGTACGCACTCCAAGAGAGAATGACCAGCTTTATGTGGCTTGCAAGGAGTCACACTATAGAGCAACCAACAAAGAAGGGGTGGGCCCCCTGGGAGAGAAAGTCTCGACACCTGCAGCAAAGACCCCAATGAATATAAAATTAATTTCAATTCTTCTTTAATCTAAACTAAAAATGGCCCATTAATTATAATATATTGCTGGGGGTTGCCACATATTACATCCAAAATATATGAAAAAAGTACCCTATATCGCAATGTTGTTGTAATGATATAAATATCAGTGACAACTAAAAAAAGTAATAAAATATAATGTAGGATGTGTAATATAGATATGTGCAATAAAAGTAATAATATTGATGAGTGATGGGAGTGTTTGTGAACGAGTGAATAAATGAATGTGTGTTAAAATATGAATATATAGTGATAATAAGACCCCAATGGGACAAAAGATAAACAGTGAAAAAAATGAAATAAAAAATGATGAACAACAAAAAACCGTATGGTGACACCCATAGTAGGAATTAGTGCTAAAGTAACATATGTATAAAATATAAGTGAAAAAAATATGTAATTATGTGAAAGAATGTTGAAACAATTCTTATTGACTGTGGGACTGGTGCTCAACAATTATATATTAAAAATAATATATGTAGAAGTTAATAAATTATTATATACCTTATAATCTGGATAGTGGCACTGGCAACCAATATTCAAAGCATTTTGGTCAGTACCAGGTTTGAGATTAACATAATCTCTGTGCGGCCGTATGAAAGACCCAGTAGATATGAAAAATATCTGTTAAAGAGGTTTAAAGTCATGTGTCACTCAAAAATGAATTGAATAGGTATCACTGTATGGTATTTATTAATTATGTGGGGGTCTTGTGAGCCAAAGATGGACTGATGCCTCTGTGAGGTGAAACAAATATAGATAAGCTGCAAACACTAACCACGTTTTAATGCGTGCATAAACCAAAAAATATAAATAAACGTGCCTGCGCTGAAAAAACAGATATATCCCAATAGTTGGGAGGTGCATATATAGTGTAAATCTATACTACAAAATTTCAATACAAAAAAAAAAAAAAAATGCTAGTAATATATAAATTATAGAATGAATACAATCCTTATATAAAAGTATCCCATAAAGTGCAACATGCAAAAAAACAATATATATATGTGGTTATAAATATAAGATCAAAGTACAAAATCAAGTGTCCACATTTAAAAAGTTCAATTCATTGATATCAACACATAAAGTGCAAGTAAGTGGTGTCCACAAAAAACAGTGTTCCTCATGCTCCTCCTTAATGGTGTTCACAATCCAGCATGCTTCAGTGCTCTCCTGTGACCCCCCACTTGTGCTTGCGCTCACCTCTGAGCGTGTGACACGGTAATTAAACGGTGTCTAAACACGCATTGGAGCCACCCCTTGGGCTCATACAGGGTATGCTGGTATAAACTCCACCACTCTCAGATGTCATCAGATAGTCTCACATACAAGAAAGAAAAAGCTCCATAGTGTGATACAGTAGGGATTTATTTAAAATATATTAAAACTTCCCTCCAGAAGGGTACTCACAATATGTAGGTGCGTGAGTGCACCAATCTTTCCAGAGAGTGTTTGTATAAAACAAGCGTTTGTATGGCGTGTGGTGTGTCGTTCCTCATCTACCTCTGTTGCTGACAGCTCCGTCCTACCCCTCCCCAACGCGTATTCGGCACAGGGATCACGTGCCTTCCTCTGGGGTATCAGGCACGTGATCCCTGTGCCGAGTACGCGTCGGGGAGGGGTAGGACGGAGCTGTCAGCATCAGAGGTAGATGAGGAACGACACACCGTACGCCATACAAACGCTTGTTTTATACAAACACTCTCTGGAAAGATTGGTGCACTCACGTACCTACATATCGTGAGTACCCTTCTGGAGGGAAGTTTTAATATATTTTAAATAAATCCCTAAAGAGATCCCCCAGAGGAAGGCACGTGATCCCTGTGCCGAATACACGTCGGGGAGGGGTAGGACGGAGCTGTCAGCAACAGAGGTAGATGAGGAACGACACACCGCACGCCATACAAAAGCTTGTTTTATACAAACACTCTCTGGAAAGATTGGTGCACTCACGCACCTACATATTGTGAGTACTCTTCTGGAGGGAAGTTTTAATATATTTTAAATAAATCCCTACTGTATCACACTATGGAGCTTTTTCTTTCTTGTATGTGAGACTATCTGATGACATCTGAGAGTGGTGGAGTTTATACCAGCATACCCTGTATGAGCCCAAGGGTGGCTCCAATGCGTGTTTAGACACCGTTTAATTACCGTGTCACACGCTCAGAGATGAGCGCAAGCACAAGTGGGGGGGTCACAGGAGAGCACTGAAGCATGCTGGATTGTGAACACCATTAAGGAGGAGCATGAGGAACACTGTTTTTTGTGGACACCACTTACTTGCACTTTAAGTGTTGATATCAATGAATTGAACTTTTTAAATGTGGACACTTGATTTTGCACTTTGATCTTATATTTATAACCACATATATATATTGTTTTTTTGCATGTTGCACTTTATGGGATACTTTTATATAAGGATTGTATTCATTCTATAATTTATATATTACTAGCATTTTTTTTTTTTTTTTTATATTGAAATTTTGTAGTATAGTTTTACACTATATATGCACCTCCCAATTATTGGGATATATCTATTTTTTCAGCGCAGGCACGTTTATTTATATTTTTACTGTATGGTATTTAACCAGACAGGAAAAAGAAGAGTATCTATGCACATTAGCCGAAATGTCAAACGTCCAGGAGGGTGGGCGGAATGATCCAGTCACCAGCCGGAGCATGTAAAAGCGATGCATTATATTATATTGGCTGAGAAGTATATTTGCTATGGTCTAAACCTATGAAAATGTAATAGACTATAATAAAAAGTAATTATATTGTAGTATAAAGTTTTCATTGGGTCTTGCCTGATGAGAAACCCTTTAACCACTTCAGCCCCGGAAGGATTTACCCCCTTCCTGACCAGAGCACTTTTTCCAATTTGGCACTGCGTCGCTTTAACTGCTAATTGCGCGGTCATGCAATGCTGTACCCAAACGAAATTTGCGTCCTTTTCTTCCCACAAATAGAGCTTTCTTTTGATGGTATTTGATCACCTCTGCCGTTTTTATTTTTTGCGCTATACACGGAAAAAGACCGAAAATTTTGAAAAAAAATTATATTTTCTACTTTTTGTTCTAAAAAAAATCCAATAAACTCAATTTTAGTCATACATTTAGGCCAAAATGTATTTGGCCACATGTCTTTGGTAAAAAAAATGTCAATAAGTGTATATTTATTGGTTTGCGCAAAAGTTATAGCGCCTACAAACTAGGGTACATTTTCTGGAATTTACACAGCCTTTAATTTATGACTGCCTATGTCGTTTCTTGAGGTGCTAAAATGGCAGGGCAGTACAAAACCCCCACAAATGACCCCATTTTGGAAAGTAGACAGCCCAAGGAAATTGCTGAGAGGCATGTTGAGCCCATTGAATATTCATTTTTTTTGTCCCAAGTGATTGAATAATGACAAAAAAAAAAAAAAATTACAAAAAGTTGTCACTAAATGATATATTGCTCACACAGGCCATGGGCATATGTGGAATTGCACCCCAAAATAAATTTAGCTGCTTCTCCTGAGTATGGGGATACCACATGTGTGGGACTTTTTGGGAGCCTAGCCGCATACGGGGCCCCCGAAAACCAATCACTGCCTTCAGGATTTCTAAGGGCGTACATTTTTGATTTTACTCCTCACTACCTATCACAGTTTTGAAGGCCATAAAATGCCCAGATGGCACAACCCCCCCCCCCCCAAATGACCCCATTTTGGAAAGTAGACACCCCAAGCTATTTGCTGAGAGGCATGTTGAGTCCATGGAATATTTTATATTTTGACACAAGTTGCGGGAAAGTGACAATTTATTTATTTATTTTTTTTTTTTTGCACAAAGTTGTCACTAAATGATATATTGCTCACACAGGTCATGGGCATATGTGGAATTGCACCCCAAAATACATTCTGCTGCTTCTCTTGAGTACGGGGATACCACATGTGTGGGACTTTTTAGGAGCCTAGCCGCGTACGGGACCCCGAAAACCAATCACCGCCTTCAGGATTTCTAAGGGTGTACATTTTTGATTTCACTCTTCACTGCCTATCACAGTCTCGGAGGCCATGGAATGCCCAGGTGGCACAAACCCCCCCCAAATGACCCCATTTTGGAAAGTAGCCACCCGAAGCTATTTGCTGAGAGGCATGGTGAGTATTTTTCAGCTCTCATTTGTTTTTGAAAATGAAGAAAGACAAAAAAAAAATTTTTTTTTTCTTTTTTTAATTTTCAAAACTTTGTGACAAAAAGTGAGGTCTGCAAAATACTCACTATACCGCTCAGCAAATAGCTTTGAGTGTCTACTTTCCATAATGGGGTCATTTGGGGGGGTTTTGTGCCACCTGGGCATTCCATGGCCTCCGAGACTGTGATAGGCAGTGAAGAGTGAAATCAAAAATTTACGCCCTTAGAAAGCCTGAAGGCGGTGCTTGGATTTCGGGGTCCCATACGCGGCTAGGCTCCCAAAAAGTCTCACACATGTGGTATCCCCGTACTCAGGAGAAGCAACAGAATGTATTTTGGGGTGTAATTTCACATATTCCAATGGCATGTTTGAGCAATATATCATTTAGTGACAACTTTGTGCAAAAAAAAAAAAAAAAAAAAAAATGTGTCTCTTTCCCGCAACTTGTGTCACAATATAAAATATTCCATGGACTCGACATGCCTCTCAGCAAATAGCTTGGGGTGTCTACTTTCCAAAATGGGGTCATTTGGGGGGGGTTTGAACTGTCCTGGCATTTTATGCACAACATTTAGAAGCTTATGTCACACATCACCCACTCTTCTAACCACTTGAAGACAAAGCCCTTTCTGACACTTTTTGATTACATGAAAAAATTATTTTTTTTTGCAAGAAAATTACTTTGAACCCCCACACATTATATATTTTTTTAAAGCAAATGCCCTACAGATTAAAATGGTGGGTGTTTCATTTTTTTTTTTCACACAGTATTTGCGCAGCGATTTTTCAAACGCATTTTTTGGGGAAAAAACACACTTTTTTACATTTTAATGCACTAAAACACACTATATTGCCCAAATGTTTGATGAAATAAAAAAGATGATCTTAGGCCGAGTACATGGATACCAAACATGACATGCTTTACAATTGCGCACAAACGTGCAGTGGCAACAAAATAAATACATTTTTAAAAGCCTTTAAAAGCCTTTACAGGTTACCACTTTAGATTTACAGAGGAGGTCTACTGCTAAAATTACTGCCCTCGATCTGACCGTCGCGGTGATACCTCACATGCATGGTGCAATTGCTGTTTACATTTGACGCCAGACCGACGCTTGCGTTCGCCTTAGCGCGAGAGCAGGGGGAACAGGGGTGCTTTTTTTTTTCTTTATTATTTTTTTGCTTTTTTATCTTATTTTAAAACTGTTCCTTTCATTTTTTTTTTTTTTAATCATTTTTATTGTTATCTCAGGGAATGTAAATATCCCCTATGATAGCAATAGGTAGTGACAGGTACTCTTTTTTGAAAAAAATGGGGTCTATTAGACCCTAGATTTCTCCTCTGCCCTCAAAGCATCTGACCACACCAAGATCGGTCTGATAAAATGCTTCCCCAATTTCCCAATGGCGCTATTTACATCCGGCGAAATCTAAGTCATAAAATGCTCGTAGCTTCCGGTTTCTTAGGCCATAGAGATGTTTGGAGCCACTCTGGTCTCTGATCAGCTCTATGGTCAGCTGGCTGAATCACCGGCTGCATTCTCAGGTTCCCTGTTGAGACAGGAGAGCCAGAGAAAAACACGGAAGACGGTGGGGGGGGGGGCATTCTCTCCCACTGCTTGTAAAAGCAGTCTAGAGGCTAACTAGCCGCTAGGATTGCTTTTACATGAAAGCCGACCGCTGGCTGAAAAGAATGATACCAAGATGATACCTAAACCTGCAAGCATCATTCTGGTATAACCACTCAAAGTCGTGAATGGTGTACCTGAAGACAAAAAAATGGTTAACAATAAAGCACAGTAAACGGTAAAGTATAAAAAATTGCATACCTGAAAAGCAAACATGATAAAACATAATAACAATAAAACATTGCAGAATAGAATACAGTAAAAAAGAGCAGAACAATAGAGAGAATAGAGAGAGAGAGAATAGAGAGAGAACAATAAAACGACAACTATTATTTTTTATTTTATATTTTTGTTTGTGTTTTTTTTTTTTTTTTTACACTTTTTTTGTAACTGTAACTTTTATAACTGTAACCGGTTCCAGGTTCGGGTCTCTCAAAATGCGATGGCATCTTGGGAGACCCTGTGAAAGTGTGTCCTAGTCTGTGCAATGCTGTACCCTACGCTAATACTCAACTAGTGAATGGTAGCGTTCAAAACATTCACCAATGCAAAGACCAGGATTGACAGGAGGGACAATAATAGCGGGTGTCATGCCTATATCCGCGTTTGCTGCAGACACAACATCTTTTTTGGGGGGGTTCGTTGGGTAGGGGTACTCGGGAGGACATAAAAATGCCTCTCATGCAGCCGACTGCATTTGGTTGGGGATGTGAATGGGGGAAGTACGGGCGCTGCAGAAGTGGTGGGTTCCCAATTAGGATTGGCGAATGCAGCAGGAAGGGCATTATGGGCACGACGGGCCTGTGTTTGTCTTTTTGGTGACAGCGGGACACTATTTGTGCTTGCCACCTCACCAGCTTGAACTGCACTTATGGGACTCGCCACGTCACCAAGTGTTACTGCAGTGCTGGTTTGACTACGACCGGGGTGTACTAGGCCGCTGGTGCTTGCCAGTTCACCAAAACGCTACCAAAAAAACTGTTAACGATCGCAGGGATCAGGCCTGACTCTGCGAACGCTGCAGTTATGCGTTTAGTGTTTTGTAAGTGACAGTGATCGATCGATACTGCACTTGGGTGGGCTGGGCTGGGCCGGGCGGAGGGGCAAAACGCAGGTGCTAGCAGGTATCTGGGCTGATCCCACTAACACTGCGTTTTTGGGAACCCTAAACTGCTGGGGACGCCAGTATAGATCTGATCGGATCAGATCAGATATTGATCAGTTCAGATACTATACCACTAAGGGAGGTGTACGGTGCGTGCGTGGGTGTTAGCGCTACTGGCACTAACCTGACGCTGCCTGGGGCTGGTGCTTGCCAGTTCACCAAAACGCTACCAAAAAAACTGTTAGCGATCGCAGGGATCAGCCCTGACTCTGCGAACGCTGCAGTTATGCGTTTAGTGTTTTGTAAGTGACAGTGATCGATCGATACTGCACTTGGGTGGGCTGGGCTGGGCCGGGCGGAGGGGCAAAACGCTGGTGCTAGCAGGTATCTGGGCTGATCCCGCTAACACTGCATTTTTGGGAACCCTAAACTGCTGGGGATGCTAGTATAGATCTGAACGGATCAGATATTGATCTGATCAGATACTATACCACTAAGGGAGGCGTATGCTGCGTGCGTGGGTGTTAGCGGTACTGGCGCTAATCTGACGCTGCCTGGGGCGACGCATATCACCGCCGGGCGATCAGGGGGCTAAACCTTTATTCGGTAATAAACGGCGGGTGCCCTGACACTATAAAAAAAAAGAACTAACCAGCGTCACCCGTAACGGTTATACAGTGATCAGTGGTGAAAGGGTTAACCAGGGGGCAATCAAGGGGTTAAAACATTTATTAGATAGTATATGGGGGTCCCTGTCGCTATAAAACGCTGACGGCGAACCTAAATATTTACGTCCCTAACTAGCGTCACCAGCGACACTAATACAGTGATCAGAAAAATGATCGCTTAGCGACACTGGTGACGGGGGGTGATCAAGGGGTTAAAACTTTATTAGTGGGGTATCCTAGACCTAAAGGGGGCCTAACACTCACTGCCCTAACACTGTAACTGTCACAAACTGACACCAATACAGTATTCAGAAAAAAAAAAAAAAAAAAACCTGCTTGGTGTCAGTTTGTGACGGGGGGGGGTGATTGGGGGGGGATCGGGGAGCGATCGGGGGGGATCGGGGTGTTTTGTGTGCCTGGCATGTTCTACTGTGTGTGTGTGTGTTGGTGCACTCACATTACAGTCTTCTCTCCTCGGCCCGGAACGGAAAATACGGAGCCTAGGAGAGATGACATCATTTCCTCTGCCTCTGTGTACAATACAGAGGCAGGGAAATGATCCCATTGGCTGGGAGCGATCGCGAGGGGCGACCACGAATGGATGGCCTCCCCCTCACCACCGATCGCCGGGGGAGATTTGCCGACCGCCGCAGGCACCGGGGGGGGGGGTCCGATCGGACCCCCCACCCGCGGGCAGGCAAGGACGTACCTGTAAGTCCTTTTGCCTGCCCGTGCTGCTCTGTCGACGTACATCGTCGTGCGGCGGTCGGCAACTGGTTAAAAAGGGTGCAAAGGAAATGGAGTCATTCAGACCTGGAGGCGTAGTAGCCTGAAATCTAAAAATCCACCTTTGTTCAAGCTGGAGTAATAGCTGATTCCAGTCTCCTCCTCGATCAGGGATATGGATTTGATCTAATGCCATGAATGAGACACTAGGAACTTTATAGTTGTGTTCCACTGCAACATGTCTTCCTACTGGAAGATGGGGATTTCCAATTCCCATACTATATACATGTTGAGATATGCGGCACTGAAACTCCTGTTTAGTCTTACCGACATAAAAGGTGCCGCATTCATATATCATTAGATACAGTAGGGACAGAAAGTATTCAGACCCCCTTAAATTTTTCACTCTTTGTTATATTGCAGCCATTTGCTAAAATCATTTAATTTTTTTTTTTAATTTCAGGCTTCCTAGCCTAGAGGTGAGATGTGGGGTCTTATTGACCCCATATCTCACTGTAAAGAGGACCTGTCATGCCATATTCCTATTACAAGGGATGTTTACATTCCTTGTAATAGAAATAAAAGTGATCAAAATTATATTTTGGAAAAAAGCATCAAACTAAAATAAATAAAGTAAAATGAACAATAAAAAAAAATAAAAATTTTAAAGCGCCCCTGTTCCCGTGTGCTCGCATGCAGAAGCGAACGCATACATAAATCCCGCCCACATATGAAAACGGTCTTCAAACCACACATGTGAGGTATTGCTGTGATCGGTAGAGCAAGAGCAATAATTTTGGCCCTAGACCTCCTCTGTAACTCCAAACATGTAACCAGTAAAAATTTTTAAAGCGTCACCTATGGGGATTTTTAAGTAGCGAAGTTTGGCGCCATTCCACGAGCATGTGCAATTTTGAAAGGTGACATGTTAGGTATCTATTTACTCAGCGTAACTTCATCTTTCACATTGTGCAAAAACATTGGGCTAACTTTACTGTTTTGTTTTTTTTTAAAGCACAAAACTGTTTTTTTTTCCAAAAAAAACACGTTCTAAAAATTTCTGCGCAAATGCCGTGCGAGATAAAAAGTTGCAACGACCACCATTGTATTCTCTAGGGTCTTTGCTAGAAAAACATATATAATGTTTTGGGGTTAAATTAAAAAGTGATAAATTACTAAAGCGCTGATATGGAAATAGTGATCCAAATTATGTGAGTAATTATATTAAGCTATATTATTTGGGCATCTTTTAATGTTTTGGGGTTCTATGTAATTTTCTAGCAAATAAATGATGATTTTTACATGTAGGAGAGAAATGTCAGAATTGGCCTGGGTGCTCCAGAATGCCTGAAGGTGCTCCGTGCATGTTGGGCCTCTGTATATGGTCATACTGTGTAAAAGTCTCACACATGTGGTATCGCCGTACTCGGGAGTAATAGCAGAATGTGTTTTGGGGTGTAATTTGTGGTATGCATATGCCGTGTGAGAGAAATAACCTGCTAAGATGACAATTTTGTGAAAAAAAAAAAAGAAAAAAAATCTTAATTTTGCAAAGAATTGTGGGAAAAAATGACTTCAAAAAACTTATCATGCATCTTTCTAAATACCTTGGTATGTCTTCTTTCCAAAAAGGGGTCATTTGGGGGGTATTTGTACTTTTCTGGTATGTTAGGGTCTCAAGAAATTAGATAGTATAGATCTGAACGGATCAGATATTGATCCGATCAGATACTATACCACTAAGGGAGGCGTATGCTGCGTGCGTGGGTGTTAGCGGTACTGGCGCTAATCTGACGCTGCCTGGGGCGACGCATATCACCGCCGGGCGATCAGGGGGCTAAACCTTTATTCGGTAATTCCGTACTCGGGAGTAATAGCAGAATGTGTTTTGGGGTGTAATTTGTGGTATGCATATGCTGTGTGAGAGAAATAACCTGCTAAGATGACAATTTTGTGAAAAAAAAAAGAAAAAAAATCTTAATTTTGCAAAGAATTGTGGGAAAAAATGACAACTTCAAAAAACTCATCATGCATCTTTCTAAATACCTTGGTATGTCTTCTTTCCAAAAAGGGGTCATTTGGGGGGTATTTGTACTTTTCTGGTATGTTAGGGTCTCAAGAAATTATCTAGTATAGATCTGAACGGATCAGATATTGATCCGATCAGATACTATACCACAAAAAATAAAAAACACAGAGGCAATCAAATACCACCAAAAGAAAGCTTTATTTGTGGGAAAAAAAGGACGTCAATTTTGTTTGTGTGCAGCTTCGCACGACCGTGCAATTGTCAGTTAAAGCGAAAATAAAAGATTAAAGAAGATATGGGATATTTCGATTTAATATGGAGGCCTCATATCTGCTTGAGACCACTCTGTGTAGCGAAATTTTGAAAGTGTGATGTTAAAGTGCACCTGAACTTAAAAAGTGAACATTTGGTTTGTTATTGTAAACATTCAGAATTATTAACTGTGCCTGAACAGTAGCCTAAAAATGCACCTTTCAGCATACTGATCTGTGTGATGGGGCTGTCTTCACTTGTGCAGTATGCTTGGGTATTCCATGCAGACCCTTGTAGGAAAACTGTTCATAACACTTGTTCTTCAAGATTAAGCCCTGGGGGCGGGCAAAACATGTTGGAGATGTGACCTGGAGGAATTGAGCTGAGGCTGCTTTTACCTGCTAACCAAGATGCATTAAATTAAAAAACCTTGAGGCTTTAGAACCACTTTAACCAGAAGTGGGCACAAGAAACAATTCTGGCTAATAAATGTAATTTCAGGCACCCAGTAGTGTAGTCTTTTATGTAAAATGTTTTCTTTAAAAGTTTAAAATGAAGTACAGGTTCACTTTAAGCCCTTTCCATTTTACCTGACTTTATAACATTATTGTTTTTTTTGTTTTTTTTACAAGCTTTTTGCCTGCAGGTTTTGTTAAGAAAAACAAGAAAGGCAACTATTCTGGCTAATAAATGTAATTTCAGGCACCCAGTAGTGTAGTCTTTTATGTAAAATGTTTTCTTTAAAAGTTTAAAATGAAGTACAGGTTCACTTTAAGCCCTTTCCATTTTACCTGACTTTATAACATTATTGTTTTTTTTGTTTTTTTTACAAGCTTTTTGCCTGCAGGTTTTGTTAAGGAAAACAAGAAAGGCAACTAGAAGTTTAATTAAGGATTGTTTTGGCCAAAGCATAACATAAAACCTCATTCTTGACCAGAAGCATTATGATAGATTTATGTTTTCAGAATATGTAACATTCCAATTAAATTTACCAATAAAGAAAACAACTTATCTTTATGTAATTGTCTTTTTTTCTTTTTTGGATTTCATGTCATGCCTCTACTTAAACTTCAGTTCAGTAGTTTATAAAGGCAAATTTTGCTAAACTGTATTATTTGTATTATTTGGTATTCACTTAAAGTGTATTAAATAATAACAATTTTGACTAGATATTCCAACCTGATTCAAATCAATGTTTGGAATCTGAAGTTTCGAACATGCCTAGTATTTGAAAGATTTGCATGCAGTTCTAAATTAAAGCCCAATTCTATGCAGCAGAAAAAATGCATTCTAGATTAGTCTAGGTGGCATAGGAATAATCAGTAATACTTACCCGATAAGGAAAAATAAAATTATATGTTTTATTGATAGTTCAATGACAATGCTAGTGTAGCCCCCTTGTCCTAAACGGGGGCTACTATCTAAATGTATTTTTTGTCTGGGTAGAAGTTAGCCAAGGCTGATTGTATAGTTTTTACTTGGCCTTTCTCTAAGGTTCAGTTGGGTTTGATTTCCTACTAATGCCTGTAGGTGTTACTGGTACCACTGGCAACAGAATGGGATTTCACAAACAACCTGAGTTATACAAATTTATATTTCCTTCAGCCAACCCAGTAGGTGGTTCAGACCACTGGTACATGCTGGGGAAGGATATAAATACCCGGGACAAGCCATGTGGTCACTCTCTTCCCCCAGGCTGAGGTCTGGGGAGGTGCTGCTGGATGGAGCTCTGCTGTTAGGCCCAGTAGCCTGTGTGGGGCCTAACATGTGCTGAATATGAAGATCAATCTGAAGTTGATAAAGAGCTGTCTTAACTGGTTATGGAGGAAGCTTTGCCAAGGAGAAGACCCAGGAGTGGTCCCTTGCTGGAGAAAGCCAGGAAGAAGGCTGGTTTCTCAGAAGAGCCTGGTGACTCACTCGGGGGACTCACTGAGCTTAGGAAATGTGCTTACTGTGTCACCGGTTTGGCTTAAAGGTTATGGCACTGTGAAGCAGGATATGGATCTGGAGAGTATGTAGGTGACCTGCTTGGTATCTGGAACTCCTAACTAGGGATTAGCTCGATGTTTGAGTCGAACATAAGTTCGACTCGAACGTTGGGTGTTCGCCTGTTCGCCATACAGCAAACAATAGGCGGTCTTTGCGGCAAATTCAAAAGCCGCCGGAACACTGTTAAAGTCTTTGGACACTAAAATGAAAAATCCAAAGTGCTCATTTTAAAGGCTTATATGCAAGTTATTGTCATAAAAAGTGTTTGGGCACATGGGTCCCACCACAGGGGAGATGTATCAATGTAATTTTTTTTTAAAAAAACGCCTGTTTTTTCGGGAGCAGTGATTTTTTTAAAATGCTTAAAGTGAAACAATAAAAATGAAATATTCCTTTAAATATCATGCCTGGGGGGTGTCTATAGTATGCCTGTAAAGTGGCACATTTTTCCCGTGTTCAGAACAGTACCATAGCAAAATGACATTTCTAAAGGAAAAATTGTGATTTAAAACTGATCGCCACTGTAATGAATTGTCGGGTTTCGGCAATATATATAAAATTCAACATGGGTTCCCCCCCAGTCCGTTACCAGGTCCTTTGGGTCTGGTATGAATATTAAGGGGAGCCCCAAACCAAAATTTAAAAAAAAAAATTGCGTGGGGGTCCCACTACAATCCAAACCAGGCCCTTCAGGTCTGATATGGAAATTAAGGGGAACCCTGCGCAAAATTTTAAAAAAAAATGGCGTAGGGGTCCCCCCGGAAATCCAAACCAGACCCTTATCTGAGCATGCGACCCGGCAGGCCGCAGGAAAAGATGGGGGGCGAGAGAGCGCCCCTCCCCTCCTGAACCATAGCAGGCCACATGCCCTCAACATGGGAAGGGTGATTTGGGGTCTAACCCCAAAGCACCTTGTCCCCATGTTGATGGGGACAAGGGCCTCATCCCCACAACCCTTGCCTGGTGATTGTGGGGGTATGCGGGCGGGGGGCTTATCGGAATCTGGAAGCCCCCTTTAACAAGGGGACCCCCAGATCCCGGCCTCCCCCCTTGGTAATGGGGTACATCGTGCCCCTACCATTTCACAAAAAAAGTGTCAAAAATGTTAAAAAAGACAAGCGACTGTTTCGGACAAGTCCTTTATTAAAAAATAAAAAGTAAAAAAATAAAAATGCCCTGCGATGTAAATTCACGCCGCCCGACGGACCAAAAAAAAGAAAAAAAAGCTGCGACCATTCCGCCTCCATGGAGGGCATGTGGCCTGGTACGGTTCGGGGGGGGGCGCTCTCTCATCCCCCCCCTCTTTTCCTGCGGCCTGCCAGGTTGCGTGCTCGGATAAGGGTCTGGTACCCCTATGCATTCTTTTTAAATTACGGTGCAGGGTTCCCCTTAGGATCCATACCAGACCCTTTTGGTATGGATTTTGGGGGGACCCCTACGCCATTTTTTTAAAATTTGGCGCAGGGTTCCCCTTAATTTCCATATCAGACCTGAAGGGCCTGGTATGGATTTTTTTTTTCATTTTGGTTCGGGGTTCCCCTTAATATTCATACCAGCCCCAAAGGGCCTGGTAATGGACTGGGGGGAACCCATGCTCTTTTTTTAATGAGTTTTACCTATATTGCTGAGACCCGACAATTCATTACAGCCGCTATCTGTTTTAAATGACAATTTTTCCTTTAGAAATGTCATTTTGCTGTGGTACTGTTCTAAACACAGGAAAAATACGCCACTTTGCAGGCATACTATAGACACCCCCCAGGCACGATATTTAAAGGAATATTTCATTTTTATTGTTTCACTTTAAGCATTAAAAAAATCACTGCTCCCGAAAAAACGGCCATTTAAAAAAAAAAAATTTGCATTGATACATGTCCCCTGGGGCAGGACCCAGGTCCCCAAACACTTTTTATGACAATAACTTGCATATAATCCTTTAAAATGAGCACTTTTGATTTTTCATGTTCGTGTCCCATAGACGTTAACAGTGTTCGCATGTTCTGCCAAATTTTTTGCCTGTCCGCAAGTTCTGGTGTGAACCGAACCGGGGGGTGTTTGGCTCATCCCTAACCCTCACCTCTCTGACTGCTATGCAATAAATCTTCTAAAAGACAAAAGTAACTGGTGTCCAATGTTCTTCTCAGTCCCCCATTTTAGCCATGGACTCAGCCCTGGGGTTAAATGCTGGCCCACCCCCTGTCTCTGGAGGTGCCACCATTCCTTCTAGGTGTTAGGGAGAGTGCTACACTTATATGCTAATGTTAACCTCCTTGTATAAGAACGGGTTCTCTTGCTACAATGATTTTTGAGATGATATTTTATTGACACAAGTTATTGTTTTTTCCTTTCCCTGGCATCTTGTTGTAGAGATCTGGGATCTTGTTCTACAGAGATCTCCCACAGCGAGAGCATAGGTCCCAGTCAAGCTGATAAAGAATGATCAAACAATGCAATCTCAGTAAGGGCCTGTGTCAATGGGCTTTTGTTCATATTAAGTGTTTTTTTTTTTCATTCCCATTCAAATTATAAGTGCGAAACCTGTCTAAATCAGGTGAAATGCAAGTCAGGGGGAGGTGAACTGCAGGTTATATTCACCTGTTACTGATTTCTGAATGATTTCAGAAGTACCTCAAACTAATGCCATGGACACAGGCCCTTACTCTCAAGCAATAAATGATTTAGTGTGAGCTGCATGCATGTGTATGTAAAGAGAGATGAAGCAAGTCAGGCTACACTCTTTGCTGGCATCTAAAAGTATATTACAGGTTTGCCTCTAATTTAAAGTGTTTGTTAACCCAAAAAAATGGATCCTGCTCCTTTAAAGCATGTTATATGATACAGTGCTTGTCCTGTGTCATTTGGCCCCCTGTAACACTTAAAAAACCTGGCTGATCCTGCAAATTTCTCCCCACCCCTCTGTAAACTGACCAGGGTGTATCATGGCTGCTGAGCCCTGACACTGTGGTCAGTTTAAGTGCCTCTAGCATCAGCAGCCTGCTATCTGCTCGCCTCTCTTCTCCTGTGTCCTTCTCCCCCTCCCCTCTCTGTCTGTGTGCCCCTCCCCCCTCCTGCTGCTCTCATAAAGTCCCTTACACACGATCGGACCGATCGGATCGGGTGAGATCTTATGAAAACGGACATGCTGTCTGTTTTCATCCGATCCCTCCATAGGTGGCAGCGGCGCCCGACAAGCCCCTCCCTGCTCAGTGAACAGAGAGGGACCTGTCATCCGCCTGCTCAGCGGAGATCAACGGAAAGATCTCCCGCTGAGCCAGCGGACTGAGGCGTACTCCATGGAAGCGGAGTCCGCCTCGTGTGAAAGGGGCCTAACACTAACCATTATACACCATCAGGACTGCCTCCTATTGCAGTATCCCCCTCTGTGAAGGATTTATAAATATACAGTGGGGACCGAAAGTATTCAGACCCCCTTAAATTTTTCACTCTTTGTTATATATTGCAGCCATTTGCTAAAATCATTTAAGTTCATTTTTTTCCTCATTAATGTACACACAGCACCCCATATTGACAGAAAAACACAGAATTGTTGACATTTTTGCAGATTTATTATAAAAGAAAAACTGAAATATAAACATGGTCCTAAGTATTCAGACCCTTTGCTCAGTATTTAGTAGAAGCACCCTTTTGATCTAATACAGCCATGAGTCTTTTTGGGAAAGATGCAACAAGTTTTTCACACCTGGATTTGAGGAGCCTCTGCCATTCCTCCTTGCAAATCCTCTCCAGTTCTGTCAGGTTGGATGGTAAACGTTGGTGGACAGCCATTTTTAGGTCTCTCCAGAGATGTTTAATTGGGTTTAAGTCAGGGCTCTGCCTGGGCCATTCAAGAACAGTCACAGAGTTGTTGTGAAGCCACTCCTTCGTTATTTTAGCTGTGTGCTTAGGGTCATTGTCTTGTTGGAAGGTAAACCTTCAGCCCAGTCTGAGGTCCTGAGCACTCTGGAGAAGGTTTTCGTCCAGGATATCCCTGTACTTGGCCGCATTCATCTTTCCCTCGATTGCAACCAGTTGTCCTGTCCCTGCAGCTGAAAAACACCCCCACAGCATGATGCTGCCACCACCATGCTTCACTGTTGGGACTGTATTGGACAGGTGATGAGCAGTACCTGGTTTTCTCCACACATACCGCTTAGAATTAAGGCCAAAAAGTTCTATTCTATCTTGGTCTCATCAGACCAAAGAATCTTATTTCTCACCATCTTGGAGTCCTTCAGGTGTTTTTTAGCAAACTCCATGTGGGCTTTCATGTGTCTTGCACTGAGGAGAGGCTTCCATCGGGCCACTCTGCCATACAGCCCCGACTGGTGGAGGGTTGCAGTGATGGTTGACTTTCTACAACTTTCTGCATCTCTGGAGCTCAGCCACAATGATCTTTGGGTTCTTCTTTACCTCTCTCACCAAGGCTTTTCTCCCCCAATAGCTCAGTTTGGCCGGGCGGCCAGCTCTAGGAAGGGTTCTGGTCATCCTAAACGTCTTCCATTTAAGGATTATGGAGGCCACTGTGCTCTTAGGAACCTTAAATGCAGCAGAATTTTTTTGTAACCTTGGCCAGATCTGTGCCTTGCCACAATTCTGTCTGAGCTCTTCAGGCAGTTCCTTTGACTTCATGATTCTCATTTGCTCTGACATGCACTGCGAGCTGTAAGATCTTATATAGACAGGTGTGTGGCTTTCCTAATCAAGTCCAATCAGTATAATCAAACACAGCTGGACTCAAATGAAGGTGTAGAACCAACTCAAGGATGATCAGAAGAAATGGACAGCACCTGAGCTAAATATATGAGTGACACAGCAAAGCGTCTGAATACTTAGGACCATGTGATATTTCAGTTTTTCTTTTTTAATAAATCTGCAAAAATGTCAACAATTGTGTGTTTTTCTGTCAATATGGGGTGCTGTGTGGACATTAATGAGGTAAAAAATGAACTTAAATGATTTTGGCAAATGGCTGCAATATAACAAAGAGTGAAAAATTTAAGGGGGTCTGAATGCTTTCCGTCCCCACTGTAAGTGCTGTAAATACCTAATTTAAGAGCCAAGATTGTGATCACATGACCAGCCAGCTCTCTCCTCCTCCCCTCCAGACTGACATGAGCAGAGGAATCTCAGCCCCGCCCACTGCATCTCTCAGAGGAGGAAAGGAGAAAGCTGGCCAGTCATGTGATCGCAATTTCAGCAGTTAAATCAGGAATTTGCAGCTTTTTTTTTTATAAATCACACACAGAGGGGGGTACTACAATAGGAGGCAGTGCTGATGGTGTATACAGGTTAGAGTGGCTTAACAACCACTTTAACTTTATATTTATTGTCCAGGGCAATTAGTATAGTTTATAGGCTTTCAAAAATTATCTGTTTTTTTAGTTCAGAAAACGTCTCCTAGTCTAGTCAAAAACTTGGATTGCAATAGGACAGAAACAAATATACTTTCCTGGTCCACTTACAGATGATTAATTTAACAAGAGAAGCTTGCCAGGTTTGAGATGTGTTACAGTAATTACACTAGACTATATTTCATTCTGTGTTTTACCTTACAGAGGAATCAAGAAACACATAAAATACTCACTGATATGTAAGATACACAAACATTTACTGCTGTGTTCTGTTAAAGTGTATTGCAGCACCCAAGATACACTTAACTGAATGAGATCAAAAGACAAACCAATGAAGAAAGCAATTGCCCTTTTCACACAATGTTTTATTAAGATTTAATTAAAAAGCCATACAAATGAAAGCATAGAAATGTAAGCTGCCATAATAAGGTTTCATATTTATGATGATCCAAAGTTAAATACAAACAAAGCATTTTCAGGTATGATAAGCAAACAGTAAATCAATGGAGGCCATTTAATACAATCTATACACAGTAAATGCCACCTGTTGACAACTTACTACCCTGTAGACCTTAAGAACAAATTCTGTCTTCTATTTGTATGAGTCAAAGGAACCTTTTCACCTTGTCATCCTTATAATTTGTCCCTAAGGGATAAGCTTTTTTTTTATTTGAATATGACCTTGATTTTCCAGTTTTGCCAGTAGTTGGAAAAGTACATATACAATTTTCACAGCTACTGATACCAATATAATAAGATTGCAGGCACCTAAATAACATAAAAACATTCTTCAGAAGAACACTGGTATAAAAGAAAGCCAGCCTGGAAACAGGAACACAGCAAAAACACTGAGAAAAGCACTTCATCTCATTGCATCGTACAATAGATTTACATGCACATTACACTATAACACTACAGAGCCTCCTGCTGCATAGACAAGTATAATGCATATATAGTCACAGTACATAAGCAACTTTCTGTTGTTCTTCCAACACCCCTTCTCAACAGCATGTGCTTTGTCAAATTACATTCAGCTTCTTCTAGTTATACAGTATCTCACAAAAGTGAATACATCCCTCACATTTTTGTAAATATTTTATTATATTTTTTCATGTGACAACACTAAAGAAATTTGCTACAATGTAAAGTAGTAAGTGTACAGCTGGTATAACAGTGGAAATTTGCTGTCCCCTCAAAATAACTCAACCCACAGTCATTGATGTCTAAACCGCTGGCAACAAAAGTGAGTACACCCCTAAGTGAAAATGTCAAAATTGGGCCCAATTAGACATTTTCCCTCCCCAGTGTCATGTGACTTGTTAGTGTTACAAGGTCTCAGGTGTGTATGGGGAGCCGGTGTGTTAAATTTGGTGTTATCGCTCTCACTCATACTGGTCACTGGAAGTTCAACATGGCACCTCATGGCAAAGAACTCTCTGAGGATCTGAAAAAAGAATTGTTGCTCTACATAAAGATGGCCTAGGCTATAAAGATTGCCAAGACCCTGAAACTGAGCTGCAGAATGGTGGCCAAGACCATACAGCTGTTTAACAGGACAGGTTCCGCTCAGAACAGGCCTCGCCATGGTCAAACAAAGAAGGTGAGTGCACATACTCAGTGTCATATCCAGAAGTTGTCTTTGGGAAATAGACGTATGAGTGCTGCCAGCATTGCTGCAGAGGTTGAAGTGCTCAGTGCTCTGTCAGTGCTCAGACCATATGCCGCACACTGCATCAAATTGGTCTGCATGGCTGTCGTCCCAGAAGGAAGTTTCTTCTAAAGATAATGCACAAGAAAGCCCACAAACAGTTTGCTGAAGACAAGCAGACTAAGGACAGGGATTACTGGAACCATGTCCTGTGGTCTGATGAGACCAAGATAAACTTATTTGGTTTGGATGGTGTCAAGCGTGTGTGGCTGTAACCAGGTAAGGAGTACAAGGACAAGTGTGTCTTGCCTACAGTCAAGCATGGCAGTGGGAGTGTTATGGTCTGGGGCTGCATGAGTGCTGCCGACACCGAGGAGCTACAGTTCATTGAGGGAACCATGAATGCCAACATTTACTGTGACATACTGAAGCAGAGCATATGCCCCTCCCTTCGGAAACTGGGCCTCAGGGCAGTATTCAAACATGATAATGACCCCAAACACACCTCCAAGACAACCACTGTCATGCTAAAGATGCTGAGGATAAAGGTGATGAACTGGCCAAGCATGTCTCCAGACCTAAACCCTATTGGACATCTGAGGGGCATCCTCAAATGGAAGGTGGAGGAGCGCAAGGTCTCTAACATCCACCATATCCGTGATGTCGTCATGGAGGAGTGGAAGAGGACTCCAGTGGCAAGCTGTGAAGCTCTGGTGAACTCCATGCCCAAGAGGGTTAAGGCAGTGCTGGAAAATAATGGTGGCTACATAAAATATTGACACTTTGGGGCCAGTTTGGACATTTTTACTTATGGGTGTACTCACTTTTGTTGCCAGGGGTTTAGACATTAATGGTTGTATGTTGAGTTATTTTGCGGGGACAGCAAATGTACACTGTTATACAAGCTGTACACTCACTACTTTACATTGTAGCAAAGTGTCATTTCTTCAGTGTTGTCACATGAAAAGATATAATAAAATATTTACAAAAATGTGAGGGGTGTACTCACTTTTGTGAGCTACTGTAACTATGACATTCCTTCGACAAAGGCTTGGTGAGTGCATCAGCAGTCATCTCCTTTGATGGGCAGTATTGAATGTCAATAACACCTTGCTCTTGATTATCCCTCAGTAGGTGATACTTGACATCGATGTGTTTGGTCCTAGGATTGACCCTTTCTGATTGCATAAGCTTTATAGATCCCTGGTTGTCTTCAAAAATGGGAATTGGTTTTGACATGTCTACCCCAATGTCCACAAAAAGTTGACAAATCCATATTGCTTCTTGACACACATGTGGTGCTGCAATGTACTCTGTTTCAGTTGAATATAGAGCAACAGTTACCTGCTGTTTACTAGACCAACTTATGGTTCCTTCCCCATACTGGAAGATTAATCCACTTGTGGATTTGCGGTCTGTGCAGTCCCTGGCCCAATCAGCATCCACATGCCCGACCAGTTTTGGATCTAATGTTGCTGGTAACTAACTATATCTGAATTGTTCCTTTGAGGTACTGTATAACTCTTTTTACTGTGTTCCAGTCACACTGACAGGGAGCTGGGACTATCCTGCATAGTATGCACTATGGCTATGTCTGGTCTTGTCACAGTGGCAACATATAGCAACTTACCGATCGCTCTGCGATACATGTCAGTAGTAAATTTCCTGCTTCATTGCTCTATTTATAGCCTGGTTGCATAGGAGTTTTCACTTCCTTTGCATCTTGCATATGGAATTGTTCCAAGATTTCGGAGATTTTCTGAGATTGGTTAAGAAGAGAACTTCTTCTTCTCTCTCTATTTGGATTCCCAGATAGTAGCTAATGCTCCCTAGCTCTTTGATTTAAAAAAAAATTCTTTCAGCTTGTGAACTATCTGATTGTAATCCCCTTTTTGTTCAAAACAGGTTATAATGTCATCAACATAGATAAGAATGTATACCTATCGTCTTAATTCCTGGAGTAGAGACAGGGGTCTGCTTTACTTATTGAGAATCCCTCTCTAGTAAGTACTTCTTTCATTTTCTCATTCCACATCCTTGCAGATTGCTTAACATAGATGCTCTTCTGAAGTTTACACACAAGGTTATCTCCTTGCTTAAACCCTGGTGGTTACTCCATGTAGAGGTCTTCCTTAATGTCTCCATACAGGAAAGCAGTTTTAACGTCTGTGTTGCATTTGCATGCCCTTCCCGGCTGCAACGCTAAACACGGGTTTGATGGTGGAGTGTTTTTTGAGGGGAGCGAATGTTTCATTGTAATCTTCACCAAATTTCTGGGAGTAACCCTTGCAGCTAGTCTGGCTTTGTGTTTATGGATATTCCCTCCTGCGTCTGGCTTTACTTTGAAGTCCACTTACTTCCTATAGTTTTGCGGTTAGGGGGGAGCTCTGTGAGTGTCCAGGTTTTATTTTCTTGAAGTGACTTTAATTCTTCTGCTGCCTTTCTCCATTTGTTGGCTTCACATTTTGGCAGTTTTTCTATGTTTTCCCAGGATGTTGGTTCAGGTATGCTGTGTGTTTTGACAGTGTATTGCAGATTGCGGGGTGGCAGATGTTCCCATGGCACTGTAAAGGGACCACCGGCATATGTGTCCACAGGCAAAAGTGGATGTGGTCAGTCTACAGGCAGGGCATCATTTCCTCTGTTTAGCGATGTTGCCCGTGCTATACAGCCACAGCATGCAGAGGAGGTGGAGGACTGGCTTACTAAACTGTCCTCATCATCCTTATCCTCCGTCACCCAAGAAGAGACTAGTGCACAGTCCCCTGCAGCTGCCAGAGTGGCTAAACCTGCCTCCTTGTCCACAGCTATTCCTGCCATAGCCCCAGCATCAGGCATAGAGGAGTCAGTGGAGTTATTTGAACACAGCATCAGTCACTTGCTCCTTGACAGTGCACAGCCATTACTCGATTAAGATGTTGGTTCTGAGGTTAGGAACATGAGCCTATAGAGAGGGGAGAACACTGGTACACAAATTGGTATTCATGTTCCCCCAGCCACAGCGTATTGACAAGTTGTCTCCAGTGGTAATGAGGATGGAGGAGATGATAATGTTGAAGTCACTGACTCGACTTGGGTGCCAGATAGAGCAGAGGAGGAAAGTGAGGGTGAGGCACAACCCTAACGAGGCAGCCATCATGGAAGAGTAGAGAGCAGCCACCCTATACCGTCACATTGTGGAGCTGTTATCTCCGGCCCACTTCCCACAGCTCAGCTGTCTGGGCCTTTTTTAGTACATGTGCAGCCAATCACACTATTGCTATTTGCAAACTTTGTCTCAAGCACATCAAGTGTGACAAAAACACCAGACATTTGGGTACCACATGCTTGACAAAGCATTTAACCTCCCACCACTCAACCCATTGGCAAGAGCATATAAAAGCCACACAAAAGAGGCACAAATCTGTCCCTCCTCCTTACTCACCTCAGTCTGTTCCTGTTATACTTCATGACCTCTCAGTAGCCTCCACTGACAGGGATGATGGTATAGTACAGGGTGTCCCAGGTCCTTGCAGCACATCTGCTAGCAGCACACCACCAGCTGTAGACTATAGCTGGCAAATTTCTCTGCCCCATCTGCTGCAGCAGAAAAAAAAATACAGTCCCTGCCACCCACATGCCCAGCGTGTAAATGCAAGCTTGTCAAAGCTGCTGGCTCTACAACTTCTGCCTTTCTGCCTGGTCGATTCTGCCCCCTTCCGTGAATTTGCAGAATGTGCTGTACCACAATGGCAGGTTCCCAGTCTCTATTTCTTTTCACCTAAGGTCATCCCAGCTCTCTACCATCACGTGGAAGGCAATGTTGTGGCATTGTTGGGCAAGGCAGTCAACCGCAAAGTCCACATTACTGCTGACATGTGGTCCAGCAAGCATGGGCAGGGACAATATATTCTGCTCACAGCACACTGGGTAACGCAGCTTGGAACTTGGAAGGATGCAGTACAGGGCTCAGTGCTGCAGGTTGTTGTGCACCCACGTCTCCATACAGCTGGTGATGATGCAAGATTTGTCAGCTTTATCCCCTCCCCCTCCATGCCCTCCTCTGCAGAATTGTCCTCTGAACCTCAAGTACCCCCTAAGCGTTCAAAGTGCTATTCAATGAGTCAGGCTAAAAAGGTGCCATGCAGTGCTTCAGCTGGTGTGTCTAGGGGACAGGAACCACACCAGAGCAGAGATTCTTGCGGCTCTGCATTGACAGGCCCAGAGGTGGTTCATGCCACGCCAGCTGGAGCCAGGAATGGTGGTGTGTGATAATGGCACAAACCTCCTGTCTGCCCTTAAACAGGGAAAGTTAACACACGTGCCATGCTTGGCACATGTCCTCAATTTGGTGGTGCTGCGTTTCCTAAATAGGTATCCAGGGTTGGAAGATCTACTAAAGCAGGCCAGAAGAGTCTGTGGCCATTTCAAGCGATCATACATGGCCAGTGCTCGGTTGGCTGAGATTCAGCGCGAATTACATCTGCCCGTAAACTGGCTGATTTGTGACATGCCCACCAGGTGGAACTCAACTTTGGTAATGCTGCAGCACCTGCACATGCAGCAGAGGGCTCTCAACGAGTACCTGTGTGAGTATGGCACAACAACAGGCTCAGGCCAGCTTGGCTTTTTTACCTTACGCCAATGGCTGCTCATAAAGCATGCGTGCACTGTACTGTCACCATTTGAAGAGGCCACAAGGATGGTGAGCCGTGACAATGCATGCATCAGTGACACAATCCCTGTTGCGTTCCTGCTGGAGCAGACTCTGCGTGGGATTATGGACAGGGCACTCAAGGCAGAGCAGCGGGGGGAAAAGGAGGACTTCCTGCAGACACCATTGTTCCTATGCCAGAACACACAAGAGGAGAGAGAAGAGGAGGAGGATTCTGGCAGTTTCTGAGGCATTGAAGCAGAGGAAGACATACGTAAAACAATAAGAGATGGTTTTCCATCCCCAGAACCCTTGGGAGTAGTACGTGGCTGAGAGGAGGCAGTTCCAGATACTGTAATCCTCAGTGAACCCAAGGAGTCTGCTTCTCATGCCTCTGCAAATTTGCGGTGCATGGGCTCCCTCATTTTTCAAAGCCTTTGAAAGGACCCCAGAATATGTGGCATAAAGGTAAAGGATCACTATTGGTTAGCAACCCTCCTTGACCACCGTTATAAGGAGAAAGTCTCAGAACTCATCCCGTCCCCACACAGAGTGCAGAACATGAAATCTCTTGAGGACACCTTAAAGAGGAGTTTATCAAATGCTTTTCCCAACTCTAGATAGGTTAGGTTACAGTGTCATGCAAAATGTAGTTTTGAGGCTTCTGTTGGTCAAGAGACAAAAAGGAGACTCCCTAAGGTATGGGACTTTAAGAAGTGACTGTAAACGTAGAACTATAAAAAATATATATCTTTATTATATTAACAACAACAATAGTACAACATATAAGATAAAAATAAGGTCACATCAATGTACAAATCCATAAATGGTGGGTGAATATAGATATATATTTAGAGCAACTCTTTACTTGACCCATCTGGCTGAATGCCCTTCCTCAGGGGTTTTATTCAAGCATATAGAGTCATGTACAGTGGGGACAGAAAGTATTCAGACCCCCTTAAATTTTTCACTCGTTGTTATATTGCAGCCATTTGCTAAAGTCATTTAAGTTCATTTTTTCCTCATTAATGTACACACAGTACCCCATATTGACAGAAAAACACAGAATTGTTGACATTTTTGCAGATTTATTAAAAAAGAAAAACTGAAATATCACATGGTCCTAAGTATTCAGACCCTTTGCTGTTACACTCATATATTTAACTCTAGTGCTGTCCATTTCTTCTGATCATCCTTGAGATGATTGTACACCTTCATTTGAGTCCAGCTGTGTTTGATTATACTGATTGGACTTGATTAGGAAAGCCACACACCTGTCTATATAAGACCTTACAGCTCACAGTGTATGTCAGAGCAAATGAGAATCATGAGGTCAAAGGAACTGCCTGAAGAGCTCAGAGACAAAATTGTGGCAAGGCACAGACCTGGCCAAGGTTACAAAAAAATTTCTGCTGCACTTAAGGTTCCTAAGATCACAGTGGCCTCCATAATTCTTAAATGGAGGATGTTTGGGATGACCAGAACCCTTCCTAGAGCTGGCCGCCCGGCCAAACTGAGCTATCGGGGGAGAAGAGCCATGGTGAGAGAGGTAAAGAAGAACCCAAAGATCACTGTGACTGAGCTCCAGAGATGCAGTCGGGAGATGGGAGAAAGTTGTAGAAAGTCAACCATCACTGCAGCCTCCACCAGTGGGGGCTTTATGGCAGAGTGGCCCGACGGAAGCCTCTCCTTAGTGCAAGACACATGAAAGCCCGCAAGGAGTTTCCTAAAAAAAACCTGAAGGACTCCAAGATGGTGAGAAATAAGATTCTCTGGTCTGATGAGACCAAGATAGAACTTTTTGGCCTTATTTCTAAGTGGTATGTGTGGAGAAAACCAGGCACTGCTCATCACCTGTCCAATACAGTCCCAACAGTGAAGTATGGTGGTGGCAGCATCATGCTGTGGGGGGTGTTTTTCAGCTGCAGGGACAGGACGACTGGATGCAATCAAGGAAAAGATGAATGCGGCCAAGTACAGGGATATCCTGGACGAAAACCTTCTCCAGAGTGCTTCGGGACCTCAGACTGGGCCGAAGGTCTACCTTCCAACAAGACAATGACCCCAAGCACACAGCTAAAATAACAAAGGAGTGGCTTCACAACAACTCCGTGACTGTTCTTGAATGGCCCAGCCAGAGCCCTGACTTAAACCCAATTGAGCATCTCTGGAGAGACCTAAAAATGACTGTCCACCAACGTTTACCATGCAACCTGACAGAACTGGAGAGAATCTGCAAGGAGGAATGGAAGAGGATCCCCAAATACAGGTGTGAAAAACTTGTTGCATCTTTCCCAAAAGACTCATGGCTGTATTAGATCAAAAGGGTGCTTCTACTAAATACTGAGAAAAGGGTCTGAATACTTAGGACCATGTGATATTTCAGTTTTTCTTTTTTAATAAATCTGCAAAAATGTCAACAATTCTGTGTTTTTCTGTCAGTATGGGGTGCTGTGTGTACATTAATGAGGAAAAAAATTAACTTAAATGATTTTAGCAAATGGCTGCAATATAACAAAGAGTGAACTATTTAAGGGGGTCTGAATACTTTCCGTCCCCACTGTATATCATAGAAAACCACCTTGATATCTCACATGACCATAGAAAAAGATAGCTGAGCAGCTAGGCTGTTGGAAAAAAGGGGTGTTTCTCCAAAGTAACACCAGCGAGGATCCCAAATATCACCGCCCGATCAGAGAGCCCTCTGGAGTCTATAAATGACAAGATGGAAGGAACTAAGGGTAACTTTAAAAGTATGTCAATGACAGGTTTACTTCTTGGATTGGTGGACCCAACCCAGCCCCTTTTCTTCTGTTTAGCAGATTTTGCTGCCATACTTTTAAAGTTACCCTTAGTTCCTTCCATCTTGTCATTTATAGACTCCAGAGGGCTCTCTGATCGGGCAGTGATATTTGGGATCCTCGCTGGTGTTACCGGGCTGGGGGCTTTGGAGAAACCCTCCTTTTTTCCAACAGCCTAGCTGTGCAGCTATCTTTTTCTATGGTCATGTGAGATATCAAGGTGGTTTTCTATGATATATATGACTCTACATGCTTGAATAAAACCCCTGAAGAAGGGCATTCTTCAGCCAGAAACGTTGGGTCAAGTAAAGAATTGCTCTATCTATATATTTATATTCACCCACCATTTATGGATTTGTACATTGATGTGACCTTATTTTTATCTTATATTTTGTACTATTGTTGTTGTTAATTTAATAAAGATATATATTTTTTATAGTTTTACGTTTACAATCACTTCTTAAAGTCCCATACCTTAGGGCGTCTTCTTTTTATCTATATACCAGGGATGTATTGACTGTTAAACTGTACTTTTCTCCGAATGAGGGATTCTTCTTCTCTGTTGGTCAAGAGAGGAGAGGTGGAGAAGGTGGTCATCTAATATATGCATTTCTTAATTTTTTTAGTCCTCGCCGGCCAGGGCTGTTAGCTTCCATATCCGATTGGCAGTGTCTGCATCACATGGTGGATGATTATCTAGGGGTGAAAACAGAGATGGAGAGCTTTCCTGTCGACGATCCACTGGCTTACTGCGTCATGAAAATAGACCAATGACAAGAACTTGCCCAGTATGCTATTGAGCTGCTGGGCTGTCCTGCATCCAGCATGCTTTCCAAACGGGCATTCAGTGCTGCTGGACGTTTTGTTACTTATCATAGATAGATATAGATGTGGACTCTCTCCAGGACTTCTAGTCTGCCTAGTGTTGTGGGTGTTGATTTCATCTGGAAGATTGTTTTGGTGTAGGATTCATGGGCACAATTAACACCCAAAGACCACTTTTTTCGGACCTGTTTGGCAGGTGCATATCATTGCAATTTTGACAGCAAAGCCAATTCTTGCTTTCATCAAGAATACCTCTATAGGATTATGGTGTGAAGGCATCACCAACTCCCGAAGACCGTTTTTTTCACACCTGTTTAACAGGTGCATATCATTGCAATTTTTGACAGCAAGGCCAATTCTTGCTTTCATCAAGAGTACCTCTATAGGGTTACGGTGCAAAGACACCATCGACACCCAAAGAACCATAGGCATGCCCGCGGGGTGTGCCGGGTGTGCCTGGACACACCCTAATCCCCCGAGCAGTGTTTAGCCCCATGCCGTCTGTATCCTGAGATCTGCCTGTTCTGATGTGCAATGTGTACCCTGCACTGCCTGTGAGGCAGTATAACATTGCCGATATTGGGGCTTGTAAGATCCGCTTAGTGTGACACTGTCCTGTAAGATAACTGCATGCAGAGAGAGAGAGGAGCTGTCAGAATTCGTGTATGATGTCGGGGTGGGCGGGACCGAGCAGGTATCGAATACCAGCCAATGGGATGGGTCTGGCGGGGCCGCTACATGTATGTAGCCCCGTCCCCATTCTCAAGCTGCTCAATTATTAGCTGATGTTTAATAGCTGCTTGGTCCTGCTCGAATGTCACACAGGCACAGCGAGCAGAGTGAAGCCGCCTCCCCCTCCAGTGTTTATATGTACACAGGGGGAGGGGACCTGCTGTGCCGCACTGATCTGAGGTACTGAATGGGATGGGGGGAGGGGGTCTGTCTGTGCTGAAGGGGGGGTTTGTGCTGAATGGGGGGCTCCATCTGTGCTGAAGGGGGTGTGTGCTTAATGGGGGGGTCCATCTGTGCTGAAGAGGGGTGTGTTTAATGGGGGGGTTTGTGCTAAAGGGGGTCCATCTGTACTGAAGGGGGGTCCATCTGTGCTAAGGGGGGTCTGTGCTGAATGGGGGGGTCTGTGCTGAAGGGGGGGTCCATCTGTGCTGAAGGTGGGTATGTGCTGAAGGGGGGGTCTGTGCTGAATGGGGGGGTCCATCTGTGCTGAAGGGGAGGTATGTGCTGAATGGGGGGGTCTGTGCTGAATGGGGGGTCTGTGCTGAAGGGGGAGGTCCATCTGTGCTGAGGGGGGGTCTGTGCTGAGGGGGACTGAATAATGTAAAGGGGTCCAGTGGTGCAGGGTGCTGTGTAATGTAAAGGGTGCACAGTGGGGTGTTTTTACATTTGTGGCTGCCAATTTGCAGCTGCTGACATCTAAATTTTTTTTTTTTTGCGAAACTCCGCTTTAATTAATTTGCCTTTGACATATTCTAGCGTTAGCTCCTGCCCGGGTCTAGTTTCTAAAGCATTAATAAGGGCAGTATATGTCTCTGGAAGGCTGCAAAGGAGCAGGGAAACAATATAGTTATCTTTAATGTCCTCTCCGATGGCGTACAGCTGCTCTATGATTTCTAGCATAGCTTTAAGGTGGTCATATATTTGCTGGCCTTCTTCTAACCACATCTTATACAGCTTTCTTAGCAGAAACAGCTTGCTGTTTATGCTTTAACACTCATGCAGTTTTTGAAATGAACTCCACATACCTTTGGCCGTTTTCTTTGTTCTTATGTAGATAAGCTGGTCATCTCCCACTAGCAAGCTTATAATTGCTTTTGCTTGCCTGTCTTAACTGTTCCATTCCTTCGTTTCTCCATTTGTGGGTCTGTCTGTATTCAGCACTTGCCACAAGTCTTCCTTGCTGAGAGCATTTCTAGCTTGAACTTCCACAGCTGGTAATTGGCATTGTTCAGTTTTGCGATTGCAAACTTCACATCTGAACCACTTGCCATATTTCAGCATCTTGTATACAATACTCACTGACTTATAGTATTCTCTCCAGTGCCTTGGCCCATAACCTGTTGACTGAGTATTATTTTGATGGGCTGGAAGCTTCTTGAATACAGGAAACAACTTTACTTGCATGGAGGATAGCAGAATATATCTTAACAGCATGGAAACAGGAACACAACAAAAACTTTGAGAAAAGCACTTCCTCTCATTGCATCATACAATAGATTTACATGCACATTACACTATAACACTATAGCGCCACCTGCTGCATAGACAGGTATAATGCATATATAGTCACAGTACATAAGCAACTTGCTGTTGTTCTTCCAACAAAACTGTAGTCAGGCTATGTATATTCAAATATCCATTTATTCCTAATACGCTATAAAGAAATAGATAGAAATATCTATAGAAAAAGCCTTCCTTGACATCTGCAGTTGAAGGCAACTGTGAAGTTATTATTCCTCAAAATTTACAAGCAGAAACAATTTCACTTTCAACAGATTAGCCAATTTTGATTTACTCTTTCATTAGTGATTTGGCAGCTTGTGACATGGCAGAGTGGTTTAACCTACCGGAGATCATATAGCTCCACAGGTTATTTTAAGTGTTGCATGCAGTTTGTAGATGGTATATATATATATATATATATATATATATATATATATATATATATATATATATACAGTGGGGACGGAAAGTATTCAGACCCCCTTAAATTTTTCACTCTTTGTTATATTGCAGCCATTTGCTAAAATCATTTAAGTTCATTGTTTCCTCATTAATGTACACACAGCACCCCATATTGACAGAAAAACACAGAATTGTTGACATTTTTGCAGATTTATTAAAAAAGAAAAACTGAAATATCACATGGTTCTAAGTATTCAGACCCTTTGCTATGACACTCATATATTTAACTCAAGTGCTGTCCATTTCTTCTGATCATCCTTGAGATGGTTCTACACCTCAATTTAAATCCAGCTGTGTTTGATTATACTGATATACTGATCTAATACAGCCATGAGTCTTTTTGGGAAAGATGCAACAAGTTTTTCACACCTGGATTTGGGGCTCCTCTGCCATTCCTCCTTGCAGATCCTCTCCAGTTCTGTCAGGTTGGATGGTAAACGTTGATGGACAGCCATTTTTAGGTCTCTCCAGAGATGCTCAATTGAGTTTAAGTCAGGGCTCTGGCTGGGCCATTTAAGAACAGTCACGGAGTTGTTGTGAAGCCACTCCTTCGTTATTTTAGCTGTGTGCTTAGGGTCATTGTCTTGTTGGAAGGTAAACTTTCGGCCCAGTCTGAGGTCCTGATCACTCTGGAGAAGGTTTTCGTCCAGGATATCCCTGTACTTGGCCGCATTCATCTTTCCCTTGATTGCAACCAGTCGTCCTGTCCCTGCAGCTGAAAAACACCCCCACTGCATGATGCTGCCACCACCATGCTTCACTGTTGGGACTGTATTGGACAGGGGATGAGCAGTGCCTGGTTTTCTCCACACATACCGCTTAGAATTAAGGCCAAAAAGTTCTATCTTGGTCTCATCAGACCAAAGAATCTTATTTCTCACCATCTTGGAGTCCTTCAGGTGTTTTTTTAGCAAACTCCATGCGGGCTTCCATGTGTCTTGCACTGAGGAGAGGCTTCCGTCAGGCCACTCTGCCATAAAGCCCCGACTGGTGGAGGGCTGCAGTGATGGTTGACTTTCTACAACTTTCTCCCATCTCCCGACTGCATCTCAGGAGCTCAGCCACAGTGATCTTTGGGTTCTTCTTTACCTCCCTCACCAAGGCTCTTCTCCCCCGATAGCTCAGTTTGGCTGAACGGCCAGCTCTAGGAAGGGTTATGGTCGTCCCAAACGTCTTCCATTTAAGGATTATGGAGGCCACTGTGCTCTTAGGAACCTTAAGTGCAGCAGAAATTTTTTCTAACCTTGGCCAGATCTGTGCTTTGCCACAATTCTGTCTCTGAGCTCTTCAGGCAGTTCATTTGACCTCATGATTCTCATTTGCTCTGATGTGCACTGTGAGCTGTAAGGTCTTATATAGACAGGTGTGTGGCTTTCCTAATCAAGTCCAATTAGTATAATCAAACACAGCTGGACTCAAATGAAGGTGTAGAACCATCTCAAGGATGATCAGAAGAAATGGACAGCACTTGAGTTAAATATATGAGTGTCACAGCAAAGGGTCTGAATACTTAGGACCATGTGATATTTCAGCTTTTCTTTTTTAATAAATCTACAAAAATGTCAACAATTCTGTGTTTTTCTGTCAATATGGGGTACTGTGTGTACATTAATGAGGAAAAAAATGAACTTAAATGATTTTAGCAAATGGCTGCAATATAACAAAGAGTGAAAAATTTAGGGGGTCTGAATACTTTCCATCCCCACTATATATATATATATATATATATATAAATATATATATATATTGTTGACTAGTTCTGTATTTTGTGCATACACCTCAATCATTGTAGTAGTATGGACATATCCATATCTAGATCTGAGAGATCTTACAACAAAGAGGTGGTTCGTTCCGCAATACACATTTATTAATAGGGTTACATAATCTATACAAAGTACACACCCAACAGTATTTACAACACAATGTACAGTGTAGGTCTCCTGGCTTACATGGTATTTACAAATTACCCACAACACCCATATTTACAGTACAGTTTAAAATACAAGTATATTAGATTACCTGTTAACTTCAGGTCAGCCCATGGTGACTGCTGTCTGTTCCCACACCAAAGAGTGAGTTAGCTTGGTCACAAAGCATTATATCCCCCCCTCCTTTCTGTAGTGTGGCTAATATAATTCTCCCTAATTGGTCACTGTACCTAGTAAATGTATATTGGGCACAGCCTGATTGGATGAGTCAAAGAAGGCTGTTGTTTACTACCCAGGGAAGATGTTCTCAGGGAGAACAAAAGGCCAACCTTTGAAGTTGAACTAATTACAATAACACCAACACAACACTCAGTATTTTAAATATATTTCCCTCTAACTGAAATATATTTCTAATTGCAATATTTTACAGCGATTAATGGAGATTTCACATAATCCCCTAAGGCAACAGATGGCCCCTTGTGGCCAGTTGAAAATATGAGACTCGGCCACACCTAGAATAATGGTTTATGTGCAATCTCCTTCAATATCTGGCACGTTTGACTTTGTCCTCTGAAATGAAATAAAACTCTTTGAGAAGAAAAAAAAACTTTTAAACTCTCCATCTCTACAGTTCACACTTCTGGATCCCAGTATTGGTAGTCATCACTTGTTCTGGATGTCATAAGTCCAAAATAGAAATCATGAGAAACAGCACCAAAACAAAACAATAAGGAAAAACAAAACAAAAACATGAGGATCCTTGTTCTCAACAGTCCAATAATAACAATAGTCCGATACTAACTGCTTCTGGGACGGCCTTCACTGGTGATTCCAAGTGGATACAGCATACAATAATAGCCTGGGGACCAGCTTTTCCTGGCTTTCTAAGATTATACTTTATTAATGTGGACAAAGGTAGAGAAATAAAAACACAAGTACATTTAAAACATATGCATTCAACTGACTGCTTGTCTGGTAAGTCTGAGCCGTAAGGACCTTTGATTAGAATTGCCATAGATATACTGCGACATACTAATGAGACCCCTTTCCCAGTGACATGTGTAACAATTTGAATGGTTACGCCCTTCAGCCAGGTGTCTGATTTTCATCCCCCCATCTTTCTTCCTCCATTGTCATATGCCTGCAAGTACCTCTGCCCCACCTTCTGTGGAATACCACGTTGTGTGTTCGTGTATGACCCTTCACGTGTTCCGGGGAGTTTTGTTGCCATCGCAACTCACCACTAACCCCTTTTACTGGAACTGTGTTCCGTTCAACCTTGGCTGGTGCCAAACCTTTGGGCATATAGCTCCCTCATTGGCTACCATGTGTAGCTACTGTATGAGTCCTGCCTTTAGCAGGCTACGGAAGAGGTCATCACCTTAAGAGTTTTCCGTGCAGATTAGGCAGTGTCGCCTACGCAGACAAAAATAACTTGATTTCAGAATACGGATAAGTGTGATGTCATCAGTCACTAGTGGCTTCAGGAACAATCAAACTAAATTACTCTTAAGTACAATTGTACTATACTCCCTGCTATTTGCCAATCACTATGAGTCTCACCAGTCCCAGTATATCTATATGATATTCACGCAATGCTCTTTGAACTTGATTATGGCACAAAAAGAAAACTGACCAAAAAAAAAAAAATTGATCCATGACCACATATGATGACTGCCCAATATTAGAACTGTAGAGAGGATTGTATGTCACATATACAAAGAAAATAGTCACATGACTGTTGCTAACACCCCGGTGTTACTGTCATAGTTGGTAATAGCTAC
The DNA here is from genome assembly GCF_042186555.1 of Aquarana catesbeiana. Lineage (NCBI taxonomy): Eukaryota > Metazoa > Chordata > Amphibia > Anura > Ranidae > Aquarana > Aquarana catesbeiana. The sequence continues at coordinate 471,047,591 of NC_133324.1, read as the reverse complement.
AATCACATACATTTATATAACAATTATCCAATGTTGAAAGAGAGAAGAAAAACTGTTGGAACTTGGTCCATCCCCAAAAATGCTATAGGGAAGCTTTAATATTCTATATCAACATTTCTAACCATTTTAAACGTTCTCCATATAATGTTCCCCCTACTCCCCTCTTTTTTTTTTTTTTTTTATCTTACCCTAGTGAAACTAAACTCAAGAATTGCCAAACAAAAAAAAAAATAGAGGTACTATAGGAAAGAAAGAAAAATAGAAAACATAAAAAAAAAGGAATTAAAAAAAATATATAAATAAAAATCTTTCTTCCCCCTTTGTTTTTTTTTTGTAAACAAAAAAAAATTACCGTTAAGAAAAAAGAAGAAAAAAAAATAAGAATTAAAATGAGAGAAAAAAAAAATTAACAAGAAAAAAAAAAATTGAATCTGTATCCTGTCAAAAAAAAACATTGAAATTGCCTTCAAACATTGTAGCTATTCAAAAGGCAACACCCTCTGTCGGTGGTGATTAACATATTAATTGACTCTCAGTGCAAATCTATTTGCAATTCAATCAGGCCACAAGAACTTGTATTACAGAGAGCAGGATCTCTGTTTTAAAAAAAAAGTTTAAATGTTTTTCTTTTTAGAATTTAGTTGGGCCTGACTGCAATTAATTGGATTCAAGGCTTCTCCTTAAAACAAAAAAAAAATAAAAATTATGTTTCAAGGTCCTCTGTGTTTCAAAGTACTTTGTCCAGTCTGGGTCCAATCATTTGTCCTTGTCTGTGTATGTCTCCTAAAATACAAAACTCAAAAATTAATAACACCTCACTATACCTCTCTGAGAGGTTCATAATGGACTAAACTAGTAGTGGATGATTGGAACAGACTTTCAGCTGAGATAATGCGTCCATCCACAGTAAGTACAGTCGAAAATGTACAGACACACCCACATATCTGTACTCTGACAAACAAAAAGTTATAGGAAAACCTGGTGTGTTTGTAAGAACTTAAAGTTTAAGAAGACACTTTACACATATTAACAGCACATGCGTCAATTTGGAAGGAAAAACAAAATACCAGACCTACTGAATCCATAAGATGCCACAAAGGTGCAAAGCAATGCATTGTTATGTGTTTTCCATGTATCAGAGTGAATGAAACTTCAC